>NC_045780.1:52785513-53088543 GCF_008692025.1 Phocoena sinus | reverse complement strand
AAGAGTAAAGATTGATTTTAATCTTTATGGGAAGAACTGTCAGGTATTTTCCAGCATCTAAATGTAGGTTACTTAGATTAATTCTAAGACACAAAAGGCATTTTATGCTTTCAGATTTAAGGAAATGATATTCCAGACAAGGGACCTATTGTTTCATTCTCTATTTTATTTCATGGTATTGGTGAGCTTCCCTGCATGGAGAAAAACAAGGCCTTTCTTTTAGGTTGTACTGATTCATAAAAATAACCTTCTGTGGAATTCTGTAAATAAGGGTTTGGTGAGTTTTGTGTTTTTGTTAAAATGTTTAGTCTTTTTTTTTTTAACTGAATGCTTTAATGTCATACAGACCTAGTTTTACAATTGAAGTTGTTATTCTATTTTAGATCCTGATCATGTGGAAAACTTACTTGGAACATAGAAACTTTTATGACTACCAAACTCCATTTTCTGAAAACAAAGATATGAATTTAAGAGTCCCAGGTGTGACAGGATGATAGCATTAATCAAGATAGAAAGATTCCTAGACTGGAGTAGGAGAATGAAGGGCTTCAGGAGTGAGGATGGGGGTAGGGCAAGAAGAAGGATTTGCTAGATGATCAGATATATTTGATCACTTTAAAAATTGTATTGAGACGATGTTGGTAGGATTGGGAACAATTAATGAAAATAACAGAAAAATTAGCAAGAGAAAAAACTAGCAATCATTAACAACAGGAAAATAACTTATATTAGAAAAGAAATTTAATCGTAGTACCCTATTTTGTTCAGCAATAAAAATTACATTGTCGGAATAATGTAAACAATAAAGTTTTTAATAAAAATTATGGCACAACTATATTGAAGAGAGGTGATATAACTATATTGATGGGGGGAGAGGAGAGTGAAGAGAACTATATCCTCATCTACCATGGTAGCAGGTCAATAGATGGTTCTAATAGTGGTTAATCAATTTAAATTTGATTAAATCAATTTAAGAAAATATAATAGCAATATGAGCATATTATCCAGAAATACAGAGGTAAGGACCATAAGGAACAACACAAAGGCTTGAAGGTAGTTGTCTCTGGGGAACAGGACAGAGGGGTAGATGGCTGTGGTTTCCATCAAAAACTTTGATATTTCAAATTATGTGTGTTATTTTGATAAAAACAGAAATTAATATTTTGAAATTAATTTTCTTTTCCAACTATTCCACTGCCATCTTCTTTCCTTTCCTAAAATTCTAAATACCCATAAACACATACCTTTATATTGAACCACACAGGGCAGGAAGGCAATAATCATACTGGTTATTTAGTAGCATACACCACAGGATTGTTGAACTGGATTGGGAATTATCTGCCCTTCTTAGATTTACGTTACATATGAGACTCTTAAATTCATCTTTATTTTCAAAAGATGGAGTTTGGTAGACTTAAAAGTTTCTATGTGCCACGTAAGCTTTCCACATGGTCAGGATCTGAAATAGAATAACAACTTCAATTCTAAAACTAGGTCTGTATGACATTAAAGCATTCGGTTTTAAAAAATGAACATTTTAACAAAAGCAATAATGTCATATAAGCACAGAATTCACCAAACACCTATTTGTAGAGTAGAAACTTCATTATCAGAGATCTAGTGACTAAAGGGTTGAGGGTTTGATGAAGGGCTGGGATCTTTCTGTTTTCAATCTGATATTTCACCTCAACCTGTCCTTGGTGACTGTAACCCCTATGATTCAATTTACCCAGATCTCAAATGCTTTGATAAACTGTCTTGAGGGGTTGGGGAGGAATGTTAATTTGGTGCCATATAGTAGAGATGGGTTATTTGGGCATTTCATCCATTGCACTTTTTTCAACCCCATGTCTAACCTCCACTTCATATGTACTTGATATGGCCAGTTATTGAGACTTTCTGGGGCTCTGTGGCTGGAAACTGCTCACTTCTTTTTGGAAGATACGCAGGTTACAACTCCTGTAAGTCAGATAGAACACCTTCAAAAGCTTTTCATTTTCTGTTCTCTTTGTCCCTATGGGTTTATGATTTTCTTTTTTTTTTCCTCTGTTGTTTTTGTGCTTTTTCTGAGAGAGTAAAAACATGATATGTATGTTTAAACTGACCTGTTTTTAAAGAGAAGTCCAAACATTTAACTTATTTAACTTACTAGTAGTCCCACTTGTACTCAGTAAGATAATTTATAGGTATCTTGTCATCGCAACAATCTTAAAAAGGAGATATGACATCTTTACTTTGTTTTTGTTTGTTTGTTTTCTTTTGTTTTTTGGCCATGCAGGATCTTAGTTCCCCGACCAGGGCTTGAACCTACTCCCTCAGCAGTGAAAGCATGAAGTCCTAACCACTGGACCGCCAGGGAATTCCCAGACATCTTTACTTTGTAAATGAGGAATCCGAGGTTCAGAAGAAATAAGTAATAGATCCAACATCATATGATAGGTAAGTTGTTCAGATTTTGTTTGAACCTCATCATTTTCTGTGGTGCCATAGTACCTCTTCTTCATGTGAAAGACATGTTGTCTTCATTTTAGCACATCAATAGGGCCCAACATTGCTCTGATGTTTTTACTGCTTTGCTTGTAAGAAGCAGAGTTAAGCTCTATTCCTAGACACACAGCCTCCCGATGGCGCTGACTATTTAGGACATCTCCCTTTTCTTTTTCTGTTCTTCAGGCAGGCTCCCTGTGCCTTACTCACCCTCTCTCCTGGGCTCTCTCTTTGGTGCATCACAGTCTATGTGTCACTCCCAGTGTTGATCACCTCTGTACCCAGATGCCACTCCATTTTCCTGCTCCCACTCTCCCAGATGAATGTTTTATACTCACTCTGCTCTCCTCCAACTTGAACACTCTCTTTTCCCTACTCATGCTCCACTGATGACCTTGTTTCTTTTATCACTGAGAAAATGGAAGCTACCAGAAAAGAACTTCCACATCCTTCTATCAAATCTACTGACCTGTACCCATACCACTATTTTCTCTCTTGTTGCGCTGGATGAACTGTCCCTGATCCTAATTTAGGTAAACTCCACCTCAGGACACAGGATCCCAGCCCTTTTTGCCTACCTGAAGACTCTTGTATCATCATTTTCTCCTTCTCTCTTGGAGGACTTCATAAACATACGTCATGGGATGGTATTCTTCATTAAAGAAAAAAAAAAAATTCCTGCCTTGACTGCTGAGCCCTCATCTACCTACCCTTCTACCTCTCTCCCCCCTTTTACAGAAAAGTTGCTTGAGTGGTATCTGTTTGCTTTCTTCACTTTCCTTCTCACATGATTTCTTGAATCATCTCACATCAGGCTTTTGCACTTAGCACTCCACTGAAACTACTTTTATTAGGAACATTGAGGGCTGCCCCACTGCCTAGTCCACTGGGCGAGTCCCAGTGCTCCTTTACTCAGTCTCTCAGCAGAATTTCACTCTGCTGGCTTCCTCCTTCTTCTAGAAACACTGCACCCTTCTGGATTTTCTTCTTTCATAAGGCTGCTATCTATCCATTATAGACTCCTTTTCCAGATCATTCTCCTCTTCTTGACCTCTACATACTGGAATGCTCCAGAGCTCAGTCCCTGGACTTCTTTTCCTTTTTGAATTTTTATTTCTTAGATGATACAGCCATTTCTGAGGCTTTAATACATCTCTATACTGATGATGCCAATATTTGTTCTCCACTGAACCTCAAACTTGCATATTCAACTACCTGCTCAGCTTTTTCACTCAGCTGCTTAACAGGCTTCTGAAATTCAATGTGCCCAGGAGAACTCTTGATTTTTCCCTTTCACACCCATTCTTCCCCCAGCGTCCCTGATTTCTGTAAATGGTTCCTCTTACAGCCAATATTTCTCCATCTCCAAACCTTGAACTCATCCTTGGCACCTTTTTCTCACACTCCACATCCAATCGATTCAAAAATCCTGTTGCCTCTTCCTTTAAAATGGATTCCACATATGACCATTTTTATTTTATTTTATTTTATTTTATTTTTACCATGCTGTGCGGCCTGTGGGATCTCAGTTCCCCGACCAGAGATTGAACCTGGGCCGCGGCAGTGAAAGCACGGAATCCTAACCACTAGGCCACAGGGAACTCCCATATGACCCCGTTTTCATCTCTTTCATCACTAGAACCCTAATTCACATTGTTCTTTTCTCTTGCCTTGTCTAAGACAATACATTCTAACTAGTCCCCCTGCTTCCGTAGTCACCTGACTGTAGTTTATTCTTTACACAGTAGACAAAATGATACTTTGAGAATGTAAATGAGATAATGCTGTACTTTGCTTAAAAGCGTCATGTTGCTCTGTTCTATTTTCTTCATAGCACTCACCACCTCACCACAATGGGACCTTATATCACTATTTGCTAATTTGATTGTCTTCTTTACCTCCAGAATGTAAGCTCCATGAGGCCAGGGATATTGCTGCTCTTGTTTACCTCTACCATTCAGACTGCTGAAATAAAAATACCATAGACTGGGTGACTTAAACAACAGAAATTTATTTCTCACTGTTCTGGAAGCTGGGAAGTCCAAGATCAAGGTGCAGGCAGATTTGGTGTCTGGTGAAGGCTTGCTTTCCGGTTTATAGTCAGCTGTCTTCTCTCTGTGCCCTCACATAGTGGAAGGGGTGAGGGAACTCTGTAGGGTCTCTTTTTTTAAAAAAATTAATTTATTTTTATTTGTTTTTGCTGCCTTGAATCTTTGTTGTTGCATGAAGCCTTTCTCTAGTTGCGGCGAGTGGGGGCTATTCTTTGTTGCGGTACGCAGGGTTCTTATTGCAATGGCTTCTTGTTGTGGAGCATGGGCTCTAGGAATGTGGACTTCAGTAGATGTGGCATGCGGGCTCAGTAGCTGTGGCATGTGGGCTCAGTAATTGTGGTTTGCAGGCCCTAGAGCGCAGGCTCAGTAGTTGTGGCTCACGGGCTTAGTTGCTCCACGGCATGTGGGATCTTCCCGTACCAGGTCTCAAACCCATGTCCCCGGCATTGGCAGGCGGATTCTTAACCACTGCACCACCAGGGCAGCCCCTGTAGGGTCTCTTTTATAAGGACACTAATCTCATTCATGAGAGCTCCACTCCCATGACCTAATCACCAGCTCCATGTCCTAATACCACCATACTAGGGATTAGGATTTTGGAGGAACACATTCAGTCGGTAGCAGCCTCCATATCACTAGTGTTTAGAAGAGGGCCTGGTACTTAGGAGGTGCTAGGAAATATTTAATGAGTGAACGAATGAATGAATGGTCTTGAAAGCACTCCTGGGATCCTGTAATTGTTTTTTCAAGTACCATTGCTTACTTCATCCTCCTGCCTTATCCTAAATAACCACTCTCCCATGGATCTCTTAAATATATAAAAATTTAGTGTTATGCAGTTTGTTCTATTGCCCTATTCAATTTATTTAAATATAGTTTAGAATGTTGGATAATGGACTAAAGTGTATAATAAGTAGATGATTAAATTACTTAAATATGGCTATTGTAGATTTTTCTATAAAACTAAAACGGTCTTTCTTTATGAACAGAACTATGTCATCGCGATTTTGGTGGGGAATAAATTTGAGTTAAATTATTTCATCTTACAAAAAGTTTACTTTGAACATGAGCTGTGGTAAAGATGTAGGTACCTTTTTGTGCCTTGCACTGTGTGTGCATGTGTCTGTGTGCATGTTGTTTTAGAAGCTGGGGCAGTTACATGGTGGAAGGTACAGGCTTTGCCTGATCCACGTAGCATGTGTGTAATCTAAATTTTTTAATTAAGAAAAATGCTTCACTACCTAATGCCCTTCATTTAAAACAGAGAACATGGTTATTGTTAGGATATTATCAGAGACAAATGCAAAATATTATTCACGACCCAGTTGAATTAGACACAAAGTTTGTTTGCTACTCTTATGTGACACTTCTTCTCTTTTTCTTGGAAGTATTTGTGCAATGAGTTTTTTCCATATATTTGTAACAAAACGTTGAGTCCTCCACAGACAGGAGTCTATCAGTTTAACTTAAGAGCATACGGCAATTTACATACAAACTGCTTTATGTTTGGAATATGGGGCTGAGGCAAGATGCTGTCAGTTTGCTTCTGTGTGAAGCTGGTTGGAGCCCACAGTGAAATGGTTATTGCAGCAGTAACTGAAATAAAAGATAGGTAGGGCAAGAGACTCGGAAGTTAAATATCAGATAGGTTCAATACAGACAAAGCAACAAATAAGCAAACAAAAGTAAATTAAATATCCAAAAAGGTCCATTAAAAATGGAACAAATAGGGCTTCCCTGGTGGCGCAGTGGTTGAGAGTCTGCCTGCCGATGCTAGGGGATGCAGGTTCGTGACCCGGTCCGGGAGGATCCCACATACTGCGGAGCGGCTGGGCCCGTGGGCCATGGCCGCTGAGCCTGCGCGTCCGGAGCCTGTGCCCCGCAACGGGAGAGGCCACAACAGTGAGAGGCCCGTGTACAGCAAAAAAAAAAAAATTGGAACAAATAGAAATAAAAAAGATGGTAACAAGATGTCCAACTATATTAATAATACAATAAAGAAAAATAGATTAAACGTATTAGTTAAAGATAGGGATGATCAGATTAGGTTAAAATATACTAGTTTACATCTAGAGTATGAAGGAATAGAATGGTTTAAAGGATAGAAGGACAGTATACTAAGCAAATATTAACCGAAACAAGAGTGGTATGTTATATTATCAGACAAAAGAGGCTTTAAGACGAAAAGCATTATTAGGAATGTAGAGGGTTACTAAATAATGATAAAATACTGAAATTACCAATAAGACATAGCAACTCTAAACTTGTATGCCTCTAATAAAATATAATACAAAAATTGAAAGAACCAGAGGAAGATAAGTCTGCCAGTAACGGTGAAAATTTTATTACATCTGTTTCATTGTCATATCCAAGATAAAAATAGTTAATAAAGATACAGAAATTTGCACAACACAATAAACAAGTTTGATTTAATAGAACTCTGCATCAAACTCTTAAGGAATCCAAATTCTTCTTAAGCACACATAGAACATTTACAAAAAATGATTATGGACTGGATTAAAAAGTGAGTCTCAACAAATTTCAAAAAAATCAGTATTATATACACTGACCTGTAACCTACATCTCCCAGATCCTCAAAAGTTCTGAAGCTTTCTGGTAAATGCTTGAGCAGCAATAGCTGTGTGGGTTAACTCCACGTGGAGAGATTAGTAAGTGCCCAAATGGGTCTACAACCTTGGGTTGTTGTGTTGGGAAAGGGGATGAATAGGCTTTGCTGCAAGCTGAATTATGAGGTGACAAACTACTTCCAATGATGCCTTGATAGAAATACATACACTTGTTTTGCAGAAAATGCAAAGAAACCAGCAGCTAGGCAAGAGCTGCAAAGAATTTAGTTAATCAACTGCTTCTAGTAAGGGTAGTTACGGAAAATCTAGCTGAACCAAGGTGAAGAGATGTTTAGTTTATTAGAGAGGAATGAAAAATTTTTAGGTGCTGAACTATGTCAGAGAAGGTCAGATTATATGAGTTAATGTGAAACTAACCAACTCTGCAATGGCTGTTTCATGCTGTGTCTACAATTTAAGGCCATTTCTTCCAGGTGGTATATGCTACATGTACAGCCACGTACAATTTTAATTTTTTGGATAAGATCCTCATTTTGGTTCTTTTCCTACCTTTTCTTGTTACCCAATCTGTATAGTTGATGGCAGCCCTTTAATTCCTACTCCTTTACATTTGAGTTATTGATCTATGTGATATGAAATTGGATGGACACGTGTATATATTACAAACCTCCCTTGATTTTTCTTCCTTTAAGGATGGTTGATAATTCTTGAGGCAGGGAATATATTAAGTGCTAGTTGGGCACTAAACTTTACTACTGACATTACCTATTAAGTATCTCTAAAGGAAATAATAAAATAGCAGCTTTTTAGAGCCCATTTGTGACTCATAAAATATGGGTTAAAACCTCCCATTTTATTACACTTTTACTTCTGTAATTATTACTGTAAGTGATGGAACAGTGCAGGGCAATCAAGAAATCAACTCTCTCAACTCCTACACTCGAAGACAATCTGTGAAAGTCTAAAGAACAGCCTGATGAATTAAAAAATAAATAGATCAAATGACAAGGCAACAGAAACAAAAACCAAACTCCCAATAAAGTAATCAAAATAATGCTAAAATCATAGATCTGCAGAACCCCTGAGCCCATATAAACCTGCTTATTCCCTGCTTCAACACTCAAGGACAACCGCAGGAGATTTGCTCAATGTCTCCACACCATAATTTGCTCATTCAGTAAATGGGACATAAGAATTGTACATAATAAATTTTGTATTTTGCGGGGGAGCTAAGTGAGCTGATATATGTAAATACATTAGCACCAGTTCTGACATATAGCAAACGGTCAGTAAATGTTAGTTAATATTAATTAATATCATTATCATTATAATTGATAATTGTCTTCTTATACATGGTCCATTAGATTGTATTGTGGTATGTCTGATGTGATGTTTATGAAGCTATTTTACCAGTAGCCTGTCTATTTTTTTCCCACCTTGATATGTGCTTGAAGTAGTAATCACAATTGACTTATACTCAAAGCCTATTCTCACTCACTTTTTTTTTTTTTTTTTTTTTTTCCGGTACGCAGACCTCTCACTGTTGTGGCCTCTCCCGTTGTGGAGCACAGGCTCCGGACGCACAGGCTCAGCGGCTATGGCTCACGGGCCCAGCCGCTCCGTGGCATGTGGGATCTTCCCGGACCGGGGCACGAACCCTTGTCCCCTGTATCGGCAGGCGGACTCTCAACCACTGCGCCACCAGGGAAGCCCCTCACTCACTTTTGTTGGGAGAGGATGGGAAGACTGTAAATCTAGCTGTTAGTTTTTACAAATGCTATGTGAATGCCCTTTATTTCCAAAGCATTACTCTTTTGGTTGTAGGAATAAGCCATGGTCCCTGGTTTCAAGAATGGTATGGTGTAATATAGTACCCAGACACAGATACAAACACTGTCATACAATAGAGAGAACCAGAAAGGGGTTGCATGGGCGAAGGGAAGTGTTGTGCATGGGCTAAGATTCAGATTTAAATTAAAACAATATTTAACCAATAAGCTCCTGGATTTCAGACATTTTTCTCAGAATTCACTGTCGTTTGGTATTGAACCAATTACCCATGGCTCTAAACTGGGACATTAGTTATTATGATATGCAGTAATCACTTTAAAATCCCATTGCAATAGTGTTATTTAAGGTAGTACTGTCTGTGTTTGAAGCCGGGAGAAAAGAAAAAATGTTCCTTTTTTATCACCCTCCATTGCCCGGATTCAAGAGACTCACGGTCTAGTGAAAAAAGACAACAGTGTATTTATTAACAGATATATTACTATGTCATGTGATAAATTCTATAATTGAGGAATGAAGCAGTGATGTATGTATGGTTTTCCTTGAATGAGTTCTAGTTTATCTCTGGGAAAAATGAAGTTTGTGAAACGTGTTTATGCCCCTCAGTGCCCTGGGTGTTTCTGTAATCCTTGATTTTCTGTTCTACACATTGCAGGCTCCTACCCTAAATACTATGCCCATGTCACAGGTTCCCTTTTTACTTGTCATCTAATTCACCACAAAGAAGTACTGACATTTCTCCACTTTCAGGGTTAGAATTTCAATAGGGACATCTTGAAGAAACAACTTCTTACGTGCAAAACGAGGAGTGAGTGTTTACGATAGAGGCCTTTGGCTGGCATGCTTGTCTGAGGGTTTCATCTGCCCACCATAAAGAGTCTGTGTCACATGGTGAAAAAGAATGGACCTTGGATGTGACAGACCCGAGCTGTAACTCTTGCTCCAGCGTGTACTGGCGGTCTTGGGCAAGTTATTCAGCCTCCTGGAGTCTGTTTCCTTATTATTAAAACAGGATAAGAATCTCTATTTCAGAGAGCCACTGTGCAAATCAAAAGAGGTCAACCTATATAAAATGCCTAATGCAGTGTTTTGTATGTTGCAAACAATAGAGAAATTATAATGGGGAGAGACAGACAATAGATGAAACTAAAAGCTAAAATATGCTCTTTCCTGCTTTCTTTTTCTCACACCCCCCACTGAAATCTGTCCATTTTGTATCTCCTTTACCCTGAAGCTCTTCGATTTACTGTGAAGTTCCATGGGATTCCTGGAGTTCCATGGTGATATTCTCAAGCGCAGAGCACTGACCTGGGAGCCGGAATATGTGAGTTCCAACCTGCTTCTTTTCGTCATGAGCTGAGTGACTTTCACAAGTTGCTCCAAACTTCTGTGATTATGTTTTATTGTCTTGATATTCTCTAAGATTCTTCTCCTGCAGATATTGCCTATTAGAGGTAATTACCCACAGAAATCTCATTTAATTCACACAATGACCCTTGAAATAGATATTCTCTGTTTCTGGAGACAATATTCTCACCTGTTGGGTCTAACCCAATTTTGGATTCTAAATGTAAGTTTTCAGTCCAGTTTGTTTATGTCTGAGATCTATTTATACATTCATTTAACAGGTATTTATTGAACTCAGACCCTGGGTGAGCAGGGAGGTGGGCCTTTTGGAGCCCCTCAAAACCATGCTTATCAAGCTGTTTCCTGGGACTTCCCAGGAAGAGTCATTCTTGGCAGCCAGACTGTGAAGTCCCAACAAAGTGTCCATGGGTAGGACTTAGAAAGAGCTGGGAATGGACTCTGAAATGAGAGAACATTGTGAGAGAAAACCAAAAGCAATAAGTTCATTGATCCTTAAAGAGTTTTCCTTAGAGTTGGCTGGAACTTCAGTCATGGGAGCTCTGGCTGAAAATGGTATTTCTAAAAGAGATTAAGCGTATCTATTCTGAAGATTTGAAGACATTTTAAAATGAGTACAATCTTTTGAGGCTGAAAAACTTTCTTGTTGGGATGGAGGGAAAGGGTCCACATGAGCTCTCATGCCTTGTAAGGTATCTAAGCAGTTACAGTATCATTGCAATGCTGTTCTAGGCCACTTCTAAACTCTCCTTTTTAAACCCCAATAGGTGAAACTTCTCCTTTCACCTCTCATATCCATGTGACCAAATGAAGAATCCCTACTTACTGTTATTAACCTGATTCTCAGTGAAGGGAAGCAGGCCCAGTTGCTATGGAAAGGAAGCAAACTGTAGGAAGATGTGAAAGCTCTTCTTTGCCGTTGTTAACATGGCTAACTCTAGGTAGAGGGGAAGTGGCTTTATTTTTATACTAACATAATTAGCAATTATTTCAGGTTGAGCTGCGTTTTTGTGCTTGGTTGTGTTTTAATATGCACAATCGACTTGATCATTAAGAACCATAGGAGTTGCTGAATGTTTCATTTTCACATCTATCAGCATAGATAGATTTAATAATTGAATGCTCAGACTCAGGTGTGGAGATAATCTGTGAACTCTTAATTAACGTATTGAAAATAAAGGTAGAGCTCAGTGACAGATTTTTTTTAGTTGGGAGCGTGGGTCCAGCTGGTAAATGCAATCACATTACTCTGCCACTCTACCTTTTGCATAGGTACAAGAGTATAAGGTCTGCTCTATTACCACTGTGCCAATAACGTCACTGACAATTAAAACGCCAGAAACACCAAGGCAAAAGTAAATTCCTCAAAGTAAAGAACAATACAACATTTAAAAATTTATATTTTATCTAACCAGCTTTTTGCCACAACTGAGTGACATTATTTTTACAGCTTTATTGAGGTATAATTGACATGCAATTAACTGCACGTATTTAAAATGTAGACTTTGATGAGTTTTGACATATGTATACACCCATGAAACAATCACCACAGTCAGGATAAATGAATGTATCTACAGTCCTAGAAGTTTCTTTGTGCCTTTTTGTAATCTCTCCCTTGCTCCCTTCTCCAACCTCCTTCCAATCCCTGGGAAACTACTGATCTGCTTTGCATCCCTGTAGTTTTGTTTGCGTGTTATGGAATATTATATAAATGGAATAATATGATGTGTACTCCTTTTTGTCTGGCTTATTTCAGCATAATTATTTTGGGTTCGTCTCTGTTGCTGTATGTGGCAAAAGCTTATTCTTTCTTATTTCTGAGAAAATTCATTTCTTTTTATTGCTGAGTAGTAATCTATTGTATAGATATACCATAACTTATTTATCCATTCATCAGTTGATGGACATTTGGGTTGTTTCTAGTTTTGGCTAATAGGATAAAACTGCTATGAACATTTCTATGCCAGTTTTTGTGTAGACATAGGCTTTCCTTTCTCTTAGGAATGCCTAAGAACAGAATTGCTGAGTTGTATGATGGGTGTATGTTTAAATTTTAAAACTGTCAAACTGTTTTCCAAATTGATTGTACAATTTTATATTCCCTCCAAGAGTATTTGGAAGTTCCAGTAGCTGCCTATCCTCACCAACATTTGGTATGGAGAGTCTTTTAGCCATTCTAATGGCAATGTGGTGAGATCTCTTTGTGGTTTTAATGTACAATTCACTAATGACTAATGTTGGACATCTTTTAATGTGCTTATTTGTCATCTGTATATCTCCTTTGATTATATACTTGTTCACACTTTTTACCCATTTATAAAAGTGAGTTGTCTTCTGATTGAGTTGTAAGAATTCTTCATATAATGTAGATGCACTTTTTTTCATATACATGCTTTGCAAATGTTTACTCCCAGTCTGAGGTTTGCTCTTTGTTTTTTGTAATAGTGTCTTTTGAAGAACAACATTTTAATTTTGATAACATCCAACTTATTATTTTATCTTACAGTTTGTGATTTTTGTGTGTGTCCTATTTAAGAACTGTTTCCTAAACCTAGGATCACTAAGAATTTTTCTGTTTTCTTCAAGAATTTTTGTAATTTTAAACATTACAATTAGGTCTATGATTCATTTTTTTTTTTTGGGGTACGTGGGCCTCTCACTGCTGTGGCCTCTCCCGTTGCGGAGCACAGGCTCTGGACGCGCAGGCTCAGCAGCCATGGCTCACGGGCCCAGCCACTCTGCGGCATGTGGGATCTTCCCGGACCAGGGCACGAACCTGTGTTCCCTGCATCAGCAGGCGGACTCTCAACCACTGCGTCACCAGGGAAGCCCCATGATTCATTTTGAATTAAATTTTGTACTACAAATCATTGCTTAGCAAAATTTTTAAAAGACTTAAATAAATGGAAAATTACATGGATCAGAAGACTCAATACTGTTAAGGTGTCAGTTCTCCCCAAATTGATCCCAATAAGGATCCCAGCAGCCTTTTTAAAATAAAAATCAACAAGCTGATTTTAAAATTTATATGGAAAGGACCTAAAGTAGCCAAAACAAGTTTAAAAAGAACAAATTTGGATGACTTACACTACCTTATATCAAGACTTACTGTAAAGCTATAGTAATAAAGAAAATGTGGAATTGGTATATAGATAAGCAAATACATTAATGGTACAGAATAGAGAACACAGAAATTAAACCCACACACATATGGACAGTTGGTGTTCAACAAGTGTGCCAAGGCAATTGGGGAAAAAGATAATGTTTTCAACAAATAGTGCTGGAACAATTGGATATTTGTATGCAATGAAATGAACCTTGACATTGTAGACATTTTAATGAATCATTATCAAGAACCTAATAAAATATCCTGGTTTGAATAGATTTTCCAGATACTAAATAAATGATTAGAAATAAATGGTTCAATTTAAAAAGTTTAAAAATTCGAATTGGGCTTCCCTGGTGGTGCAGTGGTTAAGAATTCACCTACCAGTGCAGGGGACACGGGTTCGAGCCCTGGTCCGGGAAGATCCCACATGCTGCGGAGCAACTAAGCCCGTGCGCCACAACTACTGAGACTGTGCTCTAGAGCCTGCGAGCCACAACTGCTGAGCCCGCATGCCACAACTACTGAATCCCGCGCCTAGAGCCCATGCTCTGCAACGAGAGAAGCCACTGAAATGAGAAGCCTACGCACCACAACAAAGAGTAGCCCTTGCTCTCCGCAACTAGAGAAAGTCCCACGCGCAGCAATGAAGACCCAACACAGCCAGAAGTAAAATAAATAAATTTATGAAAAAATTTATAAATTTTTTTTCACCAGACAACTGTGGAAAATTCATACAAATGATCATATAAATTGTAATCAATAGTGACAAATCCAGTTCATCAGTCTCTGTTTTGCCTTCTATAAAAATATGAAAAACTATTCAATACAATGCCATATATAGAAAATGAAAACAGCCAAATAGAGTCACATTCTCTATCATTCTGTTTACATAGGCAAACGAATTTATCAATACTTCTTTTAAAAGATTGGATAGAGGGCAAGGTTAGGTTGCTTTGAAAACAGCTTGCTAGATCAGTAAAACAAAACTTTTTTGTATCACTATATTTACCTCTTTTGTGTCCAGTTGGGGCCTGTAGTAGCAAATACAAAATTGAGAAATGAAGGTAAAAGATTTATCAGTTGAAAAAAATTTTATTTATTTGTGACCAGTTCTCTCAATACTACTTATATTGAACTCTCCATTCTCTGGCTGTTATCACTGTTTCACAAAAAAGTCATAAAAAACTTGTTTACCTTCTGTATCTTTTTTCCATTTAAACCACATGCAGATTTGTTAGAGCTCTCACTGCTTTCCATGCCAGTAGATGGCATGCTTATTCTTGTTTTTATTTTAATAGGCTTAGATTCATGATAAATGTAATGCTCTGAGCTGGACTTACATTTGGTTCTGGTTCCTACAGTCCATGTTTGGGATGAACAATTTCTGATGCACATGAAAAGGAGAGGAACACTCCAGAGAAGGATAAAACTGTGGTACTTGGAAAACTGAGATGTATCCAAAAACATGTAGCTTCTTTCTTTCTTTCTTTCTTTCTTTCTTTCTTTCTTTCTTTCTTTCTTTCTTTCTTCCTTTTTCGTTTTTTCTTTCTTTCGTTCTTCCTCTCTCTCTCTCTCTCTTTCTCCCTTTCTTTCTTTCTTTCTTTTCTTTTCTTTCAACAGACATTTATTTCTCAAGTTCTGAAGGCTGGAAGTCCAAGATCAAAGTGCCGGCTGATTCGGTTCCTGGTGAGAGCTCTCCTTCTGGCTTGAAGACGGCTGCCTTCTCACTGTGTCCTGTGGCTTTCAGTGAAGTTCTCTGGACATCTCCCAACATCTGTCTGGAAAGGATCTGGCAGGTCATCAGGGAGGAAACTCACACTGTGGATGAACTCCAAGTTTTGCTGGCTTCTCCATCGTGTTCTCCTGCGACAGGAATGAAGTGAGTCCGTGAAGAAGCGGGAGAGAAAGAGAGCGTCAGGGGCCTGGAGGTGGAGGCAGGTGCCACAGGCTCTGGGTGGAGAAAGGCGGCAAAGAAGCCAAGGGATGCTTCTTTATTTTTTGCTTTGCTGAGTAGTGTCTGGTCTAGCGATGGTAGGAATTTTTGGTGAGGGGTAGACTGAAACTTGGCCATTCAAACTATCTGCATCTCTGCAGGGCAGCAGTTTCTTGTAGGTTAACTCCACCACTTCTGGGTGATAACTCAGGCTTTCTGGCTGTCTCTGCTCCTTGTTCCCCTATGTGGAGCAGCTTCTGGATATTGGGGAACATTGACCTTGTGGCAAGGGGATTGGGTGTTGGGTCTGAATGCTGGCTGTTTTGGATGTTCCCTGTTCACCTGGTGGCTTGGTCCTGATGACTCTGCTGCTGTGATGTATTCCCTTGGCACAGTCAGGTTCCTTCCCCCAGCTCTGCAGGTGCTGCATTCTGCTGATCTCAGCCACAGCTTCCATCTGGCTGGGCTTCAACCATCCGCACCACAGCCTCTGCTTCAGGGTCACTGTGTCCTTGGTAGGGTGACCTGTGGCTCACCTTCTCACTTGCTGCTCTGGGCTATGAAATGGCTCCCTCACTGAGAGTACAGACTGTGAATGTCTGTATCCCTTCCACAACCTCCAAATGGAGCCACCGGAATCTCAGGGCCACCATTTCTGGCTTGCTGTCTCTATGTGCCCCACTGTCATTTCTATTCTGTGATTACCATGTTCTGGGTAAGGGCATAGTGCAAAGTGTCATCTCTCCAGGATTCCAAAGGGGAAATAGGTCCAGAGGCACCTGCCTTTAGCTTAACTTTCCATCTCCCTGGGATGGCTACATATTTACTATGTCTTCAGGGGCCAGTCATACTTCTCCCACTTTCTCCCTTCAAATTTATGTCCCCAGAAAGCAGACAAAATTTTACCTGTTCCCAGAAAGTACAATTCTTCCCATTCAGATTTGTTGAAAACTCCCCTTAATTCTTTTTTACCATACAGATTATCTTTGCCTTAGATCGGTGTTCTCAACACTGTCATACACAATGCTCCCCTTTTATATAACAAATATTTGTAATATCTTGACTATAAGTATTAAAACAATGGCCTAAATTTATTATAAGAAACAAAGGAAAATAATTTGTTCTAAAAAGATGTTTGCCCCTGTATGTGGAATCACCATGAATCTCATAGTCATGAATGCAGACTGATACAGCTGTCCTATTGTGGACTCAAATATCATGCGTGGCAAAAATTTTCGAAACTGTGAAAACTCTTGATAAAATCTAATCATAACAAACTATAATTTTTCCTTCATTTACTTTGCAGTTACCATCCTAGAAAGTCAGTGCATATTAAAACTGGCCAAATAATTCTACATGTATGCTATATACATCTATATTTAAAGCAAAATTAGATCATTCTAGGTATAGCTTCATTCATGCAATGTTGTGCAAAATTTCTTCCTTGTGCAGAACTATCTTGTGCATTGTAGTACCCCTGCTTCCTCCTAACTAAATGCCAGTAGTGCCCCAATCATTGTGACAACTAGCCTTTTCCCCAATTTCCAAATCCTCCCCTAGGGGGCAGCAGCATTCCCATTGAAAACCATTGCATTAAGTAGTACCTTCCCATAAAACGTTTATGATCTCTGCAGGTCACAAATTTAGCAGTACTCTGCAAAATTAGCCTTTTGTTCATATTCTCTCAGATAATCCCAGCATCTATGCTGTGGAATTTCTTGGTACGTGTCCCCATTATTGATAGATCTGGGGACTCCCAAGTTGCCCAGACATTCTTTGAAAGCAATAGCACCATACTACACTGTCCTCTGTTCTTGTCTTTTGCCCATTTATCTATTGAACTATTTTCTCATTGGTTTGAATTAACTCTTAATACTTCTCTGATATGATTAGGAAAACCAACATCCAGAAGCTCCAAGTGATTCACAAGGAGTCTCAGAGGAGGAAACTAGGTAGATCAGGACCAGAGCTCTAATCTTCTGTCCAGAACGTTCCTGCATAAGATTATTGCCTCATAAATTAATCCATTGACTTTTTATTTGGAAAC
This sequence comes from Phocoena sinus, assembly GCF_008692025.1. Lineage (NCBI taxonomy): Eukaryota > Metazoa > Chordata > Mammalia > Artiodactyla > Phocoenidae > Phocoena > Phocoena sinus. Next base: position 53,071,175 of record NC_045780.1, on the reverse strand, counting down.
CAGTGTTTAAATAATAATTATTTTTATTATTGTTGATGTAAATCAGTTCAGGCAGGCCTGATTGTGCCTGGGGGAGGTGACACATTGAATTTCTAAACCTGCAGACCTATAAAGTGGGGACCCCACTAAAGCTACAGGCACCTTGTGAGGCCCAGCCTAAGGAAGCCTTTCAACTATACCCGTGGTTCTCCTTCAGACCCAAGGAGTCATGACTCTCCTTGGTCTTTTTTTTTTTTAATCTATTTATTTATTTTTGGCTGTGTTGGGTCTTCGTTGCTGTGCGCAGGCTTTCTCTAGTTGTGGTAAGCAGGAGCTACTCTTCGTTGCGGTCCGTGAGCTTCTCATTGTCGTGGCTTCTCTTGTTGCGGAGCACGGGCTCTAGGCGCGCAGGCTTCAGTAGTTGCGGCACGTGGGCTCAGTAGTTGTGGCTTGCAGGCTCTAGAGCTCAGGCTCAGTAGTTGTGATGCATGGGCTTAGTCGCTCTGTGGCATGTGGGATCTTCCCAGCCAGGGCTTGAACCCGTGTCTCTTGCATTGGCAGGCGGATTCTTAACCACTGCACCACCAGGGAAACCCTCTCCTTGGTTTCTTATTCCATGTGTATCCATTCTTGTAGTCAGTCTTTGTTTATTGTATCATCTATATATCTCTCTATATAAAAGATTTATTTATTGTTTATTTATTTTTGGCTGCATTGTGTCTTAGTTGTGGCATGTGGGATCTTTGTTGAGGCATGCGGGATCTTTCGTTGCAGTGCGAGGGCTTCTCTCTAGTTGTGGCGTGCGGGTTTTCTCTTCTCTCTTTGTGACGCAGGGGCTCCAGGGTGCGTGGGCTCTGTAGCTGTGGTGCATGGGTTCCAGAGTGCGTGGTCTCTGTAGTTTGCAGCACTCAGGCTCTAGCTGAGGCGCGCAAGCTCAGTAGTAAAAGCAAAAACAGAAACCATTTTATCTTCTTCTGATGTAGCAAGTCTTGTTTAAGGGGGAGAAAATTAGCATTTTCTATACAACATTAGAAAAAAATTTCTATGTCAAGAGCAAATTTTATGATCCAATTCCCCTAATATGAGTCCTTCTGATCTACCTAACAGTTATCCTTTCTAAATCAAGAAAAGAACATTAGGGGTAATGGTTGAGTTGTGAATGATAAACTCTGTGTGTGTATTAGGGAGAGAACGCATATGTAGCAATTGACTTAACTAGGTGTGCAGCCCTGTGCGCATTTGTGTCTGAGGTCCAAATCAAGCCCTTAACAGGCAAGATTCTTTAATATAAATGAGAAATAGGCTTTATCCTGCCATAATGACCTGCAGCCTCTCAGACATGGCTCTCCACAGACCGATCAGTCCACAAAAAGCTTGGCCAGCTCACTGAAGCCATTATCTTTTATTTATGCAGATCAGATTGTGACAATCCTTGGAATTTTTTGTTTTATCTTTTTTTTTAAATCCTCTTGATATGGCCCTTTCTTTCTGCTTCTATATAGGCAACTCCCCAAACAAGCATTTTCATGACTGTCCAAGTCATTGAATGAAAATATTAGAGTATAATTTGGTTAGCTTGTATTATTCCACAAAGAAAAGAAAACTGTTTTAATTTTGGAAACTTCTAGAAAAAGGAAGAGGAAAAAATTTTCTTAATTTTTTAAACCACCCAGGGAGTTACATACTCTGCCAACATACTAACAAGTACCAAATCCCAATAGTTTACACTTTCATTATTTAATATGCCCTCTGGAGTTTTGGACGTGGCTCAGAAAAAAATTTTTAAACAAATTTCTTACATATGACCCTAATTTCAATGGATGTGCTTTAAAAAAACCTTAGCTTTCTTCCTTTTACATTTCCCATTAGTCAATATTAGCCACATATTCATGAATGGGAATTTTAGTAGCATACATCTTGTAAAAAATCATACCAGGGTAACTTTTTTTAATGGCTGTGCTTCCAGTGATCTTTCCCTCTTGGGGAATGGGGGGATGTTCAATGGCAGAAGTTGAAAGAAAATGAGAATGTTACTTTTTCTCTTTTTTGGCCATGCTGCCCAGCTTGCGGGAAGTTCCCCTACTAGGACTTGAACCCAGACCCTTGGCAGTGAAAGCTGGGGAGTCCTAACCACTGGACTGCCAGGGAATCCCAAGAATGTTACTTCTGACTGTGACAGTTTGGTCTCCATTGCGTATTACTTTTTTTTTTTTTTTCCTGTAGTGCTGTCCTTTCTAGCTTTTATCTGAACCAAGAAGCAAGGCAAGAAGCCCACTGAGAGATCAGACAACAACCATTGTAGGAAGGATTTTCCCACTTGATTTGGGGGTAGTGCCGAATTCAGCTGATCCTCAGTGTTCTTATTCTTGCATTCAATCTATGAGCATTTTATTGAGTATTTATTATTATATTTCAGTTACTCTGCTAGATGTTATGGCAGATATAAGAAAGAATCAAACATGATCCTTGCCTTTATTCAGTCATTTGATAAACATTTGCTATCCACTGGCAAAACAACAATGAACCAGACCCTGTGATCTTTACAGTGTGGTGTGGAAGACAACCTGATAAGTGATGGTGTTGTTACAGAAGCTGGATCAGTTGTACTGGCTGCCATCAAAGTGGAGGTTCTGGGGCTTCCCTGGTGGCGCAGTGGTTGAGAGTCCACCTGCCGATGCAGGGGACACGGGTTCGTGCCCTGGTCCGGGAGGATCCCACATGCCGCGGAGCGGCTGGGTCCGTAAGCCATGGCCGCTGAGCCTGCGTGTCCGGAGCCTGTGCTCCGCGGTGGGAGAGGCCGCAACAGCGAGAGGCCCGCGTACCGCAAAAAAAAAAAAAAAAGTGGAGGTTCTGGGTGTTATGGGAGCATAACACACAGGATGCCAACTTAGTGAGTATGTGCAAAGGTAGAAAAGGTCTCCCTGAAGTCATAAAGTTTATGTTGAGACCAGAAGCATGAGACCAAGTTAGAGGTTGGGGATTGTAGGGGATGGCGCACTGTCCTGGGAAGAAGTGACATAGCTCTGTGAGGTTGAGTTGAGTGGTGCACTGGAGGAGCTAAAAGAAAACTCAGAGCTAGGTAAGACTCAGTTCCTTTTTCTCATTCAGATCATGAGTTTTGAGGGCTGCTCTTAAGTGGCCACGAGTGGCTGCCTTCAATGATTGGAAGCGATGAGCTGCATTAGTAGCAACTTGCCATGTGCAATGCACATCTCACTGGGAGGAGTGGGCAAGCCCCTGGGAAGCAGGGGACGGGGGAGGGGAAAGAGTTCAAGAAGTAAACTGTTTGGGGTGGAGGGTAATACAAAGAACCAGCAACCCATAAAATATTAATTGATGATAAGAGGAAAATGTCTCTCCACAGCCAAGGAATAACTGAGCTCCTGAGAGGGGACATGGATTGTATTTCGGGCTTCTTATCAGTCATTATTAGCAGCTTGCTAGGAATGCATTTTTAGCTGCTGCTTGAAGGCAGGGAATTAAGAATGTGGGATTTGGGGCAGGAAAGTTTCTTTAGAGAATGGAGAAGAGATGGGACTAAACTGTTGAGTCAGAAAGGGAGAATGTGTTAGACCTGGGCCGTCAGTGGCTCTGTGAGGATAAGAGGGTGAGAGGGCTTTAACCACAGCACTTATTCATCTTGTGAGTATCTGATACATCATCTGCAACTGAGGGTAGAGGCCTTGTAATTTCCTAAGTATGAATTTTGCTGTAGTCTCCTCCACTCTGGTCATCAGGAAACTACTTCCTACCATGAGAAAGGAAATTTCAGCATAAGTAGGAAGAGATATGTTTTTGGGATCGGGAGTGAAATGTGACAGAATAGTTCTCGAAGGATATTACCCGACTGTCCTCAGGAAAGAAGGACAATGTTTTTCTTACAATGGTCATGGAATATTGCCCTAAATTGCATTGCATTCATGATAAGTTTCTTGTCATTATAGTTACGGCATTTATTTTTCTATTCCTTTTTAAAAATATACATTAGGGACTTCCCTGGTGGTCCAGTGGTTGAGAATCTGCCTTCCAATGCAGGGGGGCGTGGGTTCAATCCCTGGTCGGGGAACTAAGATCCCACATGCTGTGGGGCAACTGGGCCCTTGCGCTGCCACTCGGAGCTCACGCGCCTCAGTGAGAGAGTCCGCGTGCCACAACTAGAGAGGAGCCCGCGTGCCACAACGAAGATCCTGCGTGGTGCAACTAAGGCCCGAGGCAGCCAAATAAATAAATATTTTTTAAAAATACATTAAAAATCAAGAGTTTCTCCAGAAAAACTCCTCTTAAAAAAATCTTTCATCGCTGTTATTTATGATGGATCAGGAATTTTTGAGATGAAGAAACAATTGGAGAGACCATATTTGACTACATTCATGTAAAAAACCAGTGGTGAGCTCCGCATCACAAAGTAGAGCTCCTTGGAACTCAGAAATAAAGTTACATGTAGCAGAAAGCCAGGAGAAAAGATCTACATTAAAATAACAATAATAAAAACTCCTCAAACTCATCTTCAGCACTAGAGCTTGGATCTCCTTAAAGAGACCTTGTCATCCCAGACTGACACCATCCTTTCATTCTGGCATTGACTAATCAATGTTAAGTTTAAGGTGGATATTTCTCATATTATACTAATCACTGAAAATGACCATCAAGTCTGGTATTTCTATGTTCCAGCGTGAGCATCTCTTTACAGGGCACATCTATGAGAATGCAGTCCTTGTTTATTGCCTTCTGGGTAAGGCAGGCTATCTTGTTCAAGTGTAAGAAACTATAATGCATCTTTCACATTTAAAGTGCCCTCTGAATCTTTCTGCTTCACAACCTCTCTCCTTCTTTCCCTGTTACCTCTAAATTTTTCATACCATCTTGAGCATCTCTCAAAGAATTGCAAATTCTAGGTGAAACATGATTAATTTAGTGTGTGGCCTTCTCCAATGGAGTGCTCTGCCATCCATCCTCCTTACGTGAGGCTACTCCTCCTCTTGGCTCTTAGCAGGAAAAGTGAATTAAGGCAGAGGCCCAGGTTGTTCAGATGGGCTGCTTGAAAATTAATTTTTACTGGCGATGCCACAAAGTCAAAATTGTGTTGCTGCAAAAGTGAAATTACAGTATATAGTTGATGTTCTTTTAGTTGCAAAGCTCAGTCACCCATTTCCCTCGCTCCGTTTGCCAAGGGAATATCTATTATTCTTTATTTGGAGTTGAAAGACAAAACACAGGTGTTGTTTCTCCTCCTTAAAGACTCCCTACCTTTATTTTGTTCATGTTTCTAATGGCTTCTTTATTTATTTCATCATCTAGTATTTTCTGTGAGAAGGTCACCTCCCTTCCCTGTTGAAAGAAGCCCATTTATTTCCATTGTTGTAATTCTTTTAATAGAACTCAACCCGGCTGAACCCTGAAGGCCAATGCCACAGCAATCACAGGTGGCTTTCAGTGGCATTCACCAAGGAAACATGCTCCAGAGCATCTTTTAGACTTGGGCCCGTTTGGCTCCCCTTATTTTTATGAAGAAGGACAGTGGACAATATAAACCTCCTCTTTGGATGGTATTTTGTATAAATATTAAATCTACATTTGTGTATATTTCCTACAATTTAATTACTTGTATCAAAATACTCTTTTTTGTGTAAGAGATGTGATTATCAGGTATCTAATGTATTTAGCAAGTGCCTGATGTGTATAGTCAGGGCTCAACCCATGCTCATGATGACGCCTAGAAGCAGGATGGAATGTTGGGTCTCAGAAAATATCACCTAAATGACCTGTGGATAAGACAAAGCTGAGCTTATCTGTATTGAAGGGAGACCACTACATTTTCAGAGTCCTTATAAAGAATAGAAATCTGGTTTAAGGAAGGTCTTTTAAAGTTGGGGGGTAGTGGAGGTTGAAGTATTTGGGGTCTAAGGGTATGGGGAGTGTGGGAGGGGAATAGAGATCGTGATATAATGGTTTAAGATTGGTGGAGTTGAGAATTTTGAAGGGTCTTGGAGAGTTAACAGTTATTGGATTGAAGAGCTGAACATTTTGATGTTCACATTAGTGGGATTTTCATAAAGTTCCTGGAACCAACAATAAAGTTATTTGCAACTTTTTTCTTCTTGGGCAACTTTCTGAAGTAGTAAAGTAAAATCAATGAAGACAGTAAAATAGTAGAGTTCTGTTAGTGAAGAGTGAAGACAGCCCATAGTAAAGCCGTGGTAGCATCATGGTTAAGTTGTGTGGATGTAGGTAGTTTTGATTCTTCATCTTCCTCATTCCTTATTCTCCTCTTCCTCTTCCTTATTCTGGTATTTTGAAGCTGAAGCCTTTTACCATCAGGGAATTAGTTATTTGAGATGTGTGTGTATGCGGGGGGTGTGTGTGTGTATGCAGGGTATGTGTGTGTGTATGCAGGATGTGTGTGTGTGTGTATGTGGGGTGTGTGTGTGTGTATGTGGGGTGTGTGTATGTGTGTGTGTATTCAGGGTGTGTGTGTATGCGGTGTGTGTGTGTGTGTGTATGCGAGGTGTGTGTGTGTAGGCGGTGTGTGTGTATATGCGGGGTGTGTATGTGTGTGTGTGTATATGTGGTGTGTGTGTATGTGTGTATGTGGGGTGTGTGTATGTGTGTGTGTGTATATGTGGTGTGTGTGTATGTGTGTATGTGGGGTGTGTGTATGTGTGTGTGTATGTGGGGTGTGTGTGTGTGTGTATGCAGGGTGTGTGTGTGTGTGTGTGTGTGTGTTGTAGTATGGTAAATGTTCTGTGCTGACTTGAAAGAAGCTGTGCCAAGGAAAGCTTTTCTTCAAGACTCTTTAAAAAGTCTGACCAAAGTGCTGGAGAATTACATGACCTTCAAAATTATACTCCAATAAAAATGTTAAAAAAAAATATAAACTGCTACCACAGAAATGGTACTGCTTTTATTTTTGGCTACTTTTCTAGGCTGTGTATAACTTATAGTACTTAGTGCAAAGCATGGAAATATTACAAAGTATAACAAATGAGAGAAAAAAGGTTTTGATTTGACAAATAAATTTGACAAATAGCAAGTTGCATATAAAGAAGTAGGTGTTTCATACAACCAAAGTAACATTTAAGGGACAATTAACATTCAAAGTCAATAGTAATAAGGACATACTGTAGAGCACAGGGAACTCTACTCAGTACTCTGTAATGGCCTATATAGGAAAGGAATCTAAAAAAGAGTGGATATATGTATAACTGATTCACTTTGCTGCACAGCAGAAACTAACACAACATTGTAAATCGACTATACTCCAATAAAAATTAAAAACAAAAACAAGAACAAAAACAAAACAACAAACAAAAATCTGCCTCCTCTGAGGACATTTCAAGATATCCCTGTGAGGTATTAGGATTTCCTCCCTCTCCCCACACTGTGAGATCCTCAATGTAGGAGTTGCATCATTCTTCTATCATCAAATATTTTTCTACCTAATACCAGGGACTGTACTATGTGTTGAGATACAATGAGGAATAAAAAGCAGTGCCTGCATCTTTGAGTTCTCATTCCAGTAAAGAAAGTAAATGAAAGGATTGTCATTTATTTACTTTTTTAACGTTTCTATGTGCCTAATAGAGCAGTGCATTGTTCTAATAATTCTGTGATGAATAAATGGATAATTTTGTACATCCATGAGGTGGGTGTGAAATGGTATTTTATCGTGGTTTTATTTTCCTGAGAAGTTTTATATATATCCCACTTCTAAACAAATTGCCTTTTTGTTTCATTTATCCATTTTTTGTTATTAGGTTGCTATCTTTTAAAAATGAATATGTAGGATTTTACTGTATATTCTGAGCAAAAATTTCTTGCTGGTTTTATGGACTGTGAATATCTTCTCTCTGTGTCTGGCTCACATCAGTGTCACTTTTCATATATTGCCTTTTGTGGTCCAGAAGGTTTAATTTTGATGTACACAAATTAATTAATTTTTTCCTTCATGGTGAGTGCTTTTTGTGCCTTGCTTAGGAAAATTCTCTACTTTAATGTGATAGATATGTTCTCTATTTTCTTCTAAAAGTTTTAGAGTTTTGCTTCTTGAATTTATTTAGTTTACTGGGCTTGATTTTTGTGTTTGACATAAGGTAGGCATTTGACTTTATTTTAGTTTCCTCACATGCATTCTCTGATCAGCTGAATACTTAAGGGAGACCCTCTACAAATCTCTGAAGGTTCTTTCTTTGCGCTGCTTGCTCCTGTCTTTTACTTTGTCCTTCTAATTCTAGCCTCCTTGGTGTCCCTGAGTTCTTAGCTCCATCTCTTCAACTCAAGTTGATTACTGGGTTATTCCTGAGTTCCTCCACCCTGTGGCTTGGCAATGCTCTCCAGGTAGTAAGCTGGACAATCATAAGGCTCATCTCATTTGTTTCCATTTCTCAGGGATTACTATCCTTAGTTGCCTGATGTTGAGTGACTTGAAAATCTTTGTTTCTTATATTTTGTCTATTTTTTGGTTATTTTAGGTAGGGGGGTAAATCTGGTCTCTGTTATTCCATCTTGACTGGAAGCAGAAGTCTGAAGAGGGCAGTGAGAATTGAACTAGTTAAGATCTGAACCTGGAGACAGTCAACTTAGAAGAGCTAATTTTATGCATCCACAATCTGAGAGAGAGTGCACAATGATTCAATACAACTAACTTGGGAAAGAGACTTGGAGAAGGGCAGTGACTTTCTACACATGATCTGCGTACTGAACCGTGATTACCATCCAGGAAATCAGATGGTGGCTTGGTTGCCTTTTTCCTGAACTCTGGCAATATATTTGGAAAGACAAGATAAAAAGGACTTATTTTCCCTCTCAATGTTGATGGGACCTAGAAGGGAAGACAGTGGTTTGGGCTAGGATAAAATTGGGGTGATCCTAGGAAAGGAAGCAGATTTCCTTAGAATGGAGGCCTAAGTTAGGATGGTGGCTTAAGCTTTCTTATGACTTAGCTTCCAAAGTCCTGCAGCCTGACTTCCACCACAGTCCACTGGTAAAAAGTGAATCACAGGGCCAGCCAAAGGTGAATGAGGGGATACAAGGGTGTGAATATCAGTGTGGTTATTTGGGGGTGAACATCTTTGGCACTAATAATGACAGTAACCCACTAAACATTTTGAATGGAGAAATGGGAAATGAAATGAGAAACATAGAATATGGCCAGACTGTGAGAATCTGGAACACCAGGGTATAGTCAAAGGGAAGTTAAAGGCTCTTGTACATCAGATTAATAAAGTGAAAGCAGTGCTTTAGGAAGAACAGCGTAGTATTAATATGTGATCTGATTAGAACAGGGAGTATTGGATATAGACCGAGATGTTAGGAGGCTGCTATGATAATAGCTCAGATGTGAACAGGTAGAACCAGAACAAAGGTGGATGCGGTAGGGACAGAAAAAAAGGAGACTTCCAGGATATTTTGATTCTAATTCGATATATCAGAATCCTGCCTAGTAGAAAGATGTGTTTCCATTGGCACATGATAGATATCAAAACCAAATAAAGAAATATGCCAAGCCAAGAAACATTAAGCCAAAAAGTTTTCAAGACTTCGTAAGAAGAAGAGAAAGAGGACCAGAGACATAATAAGCAAAATGCGGAGCAGGAAGCAGAGTAGCAGAGAATAGAAACAGTGGGCGTTAAAACTGGGAACAGGGACAGTGATTATACCCACAGATAGAGAATCTCAAGTACATGGGAAAAATATTCATGGGGAAGGAGGAAAAAAATACACTAAATAGAAATGTGAACCAGTCTATGTAAACTCAGTAGAGAAAAAAGTAAGACATAAGTCTCAGTTACATCACTTAAATATAATAGTACAATAATTGATTTTCATTAGCGATAACACATTCATTCATTTAACAAACATTTCTACATATTTACCACGTACATACAAAGTACTCATCCCTGACACTATTATGTTCAGAAAGATAAAAAACACCCTCAAATTCTACCATCATGAAATTTGCAATGTGTTTGAGACACATGTACAGAAAAAAAATTGTAACATCGTAAGTGCTAAGTGCTAAATTAGTGGTAGGAAAAATGCTTAAAACACAGAGGAGGGAGTGAATAACTTTTCTGAGGGTGTCAGAGATGACTTTACAGAAGACCCAGGAGATCAGGAGGATATAGGAGCTCCGCAGCTGGAGAAGGTGGATCATTTCGTTCCAGATAGTGGGGACACCTGGCACATGCAAAGGTGAAGGCTTTAGAAAGCATGATGGACTAGAAGACCAGCAAGAAGCCCCGAGGACTCAAGGTAGGGAAGTTGGGAAATCATTTAAACTATTAAAAAGTATTTGAAATCTTTGGCATCCATAAGGTTAAACTGTCAGTTATCTGGAATCCTGTTAACCCACCATAGCTCTATACTGCCCAAATTTCCCAAACCAAGGTGTTTCTTAGTGGTATTTACTACTATTGCGTATTCTTAATCTCTTTCCTTCAATATGGGGTATGACTACTGTAAGATTTGTGGAATCTCTGAGTGATTTAAGAGGTTATATATCCTGTGTTTTGAGGCAGCAGACTAGATTGAAGTGGCAGAATTAAGTCACATGTTAGGTATTCTTGGGATATCCTATGTGACTTTGGAAAAGCAGGGAGAAGTAGGTCAATCTGTCTATCTATCTATCATCAATTTATATCTGCAAATTGTGATAAGCAATGCCCTTGAACCTGTGTAAATTTCTATTGTATAATATAAGAGTTATCAGCCAGCATGGAATAGCAATGCAGGATGCAAGCCACCTAGACAGGACTGCCATTTTTGCAAATGTTACCAGGCAGCCTTCAAGTGTTACCAGGTAGCAATATTCTACTTCATTCGCTTTATCCAAAGCATGAAGACTGCTGTTTGAAGTAAGTTCTTTAGCTGTCTTTTATTCAGGATAATGCTAACATATATTCTTTTTTTTTTTTTAATTCAAGCCAATCTGAGGATTTCTTTTTTTTTTAATTCTTTTTGGGCTGTGTTGTGTCCTCATTGCTGCACGTGGGCTTTCTCCAGTTGCAGCAATCGGGGTCCACTCTTCACTGCGGTGTGCGGGCTTCTCATTGCTGTGGCTTCTCCCGCCGCGGAGCACAGGCTCTAGGCATACAGGCTCAGTAGTTGTGGCTCGTGGGCTCTAGAGTGCAGGCTCAGTAGTTGTGGCGCACAGGCTTAGCTGCTCCGTGGCATGTGGGATCTTCCCGGACCAGGACTCGAACCCGTGTCACCTACATTGGCAGGCGGAATCCCAACCACTGCACCACCAGGGAAGCACCCTAACATAGATTCTTTGTAAATAAAGTTTTAGTTCACAGAGTATTGCCACATCCATTATTTGGCTCACTGTACCTTTAAGAGGTAGGTAGGCATTCTCCCCTCCCCCGCCACCCCTATTTTACAGACTAGAAAACTGAGGCTCAAAAACATTTAGGGCTTTGCTTAAGACCAGGTAGGTCATAAGTGGAGGAGGTGAGATCTGAACTTAGATCTTTTGACTTTAGGCATTTTGTCTTGCTAGAGTACCACAGCTTCTTCCTACAATTTCCTGTAATAAAAGATTGCAACACCTAGTGATTCTGATTTAACTTTAAATCTTTATTGTCAATGCAAACATACAAACTTTTAAAAGTTAGGGCATTTAAGCACATTACTAAGTACAAATACACCAGTAACTTTAGTGAAAATTTGGCACTTTTAAAGAAATGTAATTTGTGCATCTCTGCAGTAGACAACACCCTGATGATAAAGAAGTTCGTTTTACTTATTGACTTGATAATGATGATGAAGTTAGTCTTGACCAACACGTGGCCTAATATATTTCACCCCACAAACATTGCCAGGACATGGTCTCTGCACTGCAGCAGCTTACGATCTAATGGGAAAGACCAGAGAAGCTAATCATCTGCATTACAGGGCAGAAAGTGGGAAGTGTCGACAAGGAGGTGCAGAATGTATGGAGGCGTGGGAAAGGGGGGCATTAATTTCAATCAGGGAAATCAGGAAAGGATCACAAAGGAGGTTTCTTGGAGCTGAGTTTTGCCTTATGGATAAGATTTCAAGAAGTCTCCATCTGTTCGGGGCTGGAGACAGGTGGGTTGAACAGCATTCTAGAAGGAAAAATGCTTTGCAAACACTGGGAAGTGGGTAGGTATTTGAATAACTGCTGATGATCTGCTATCACTCTGGCAGAGAAAGATAGTAAAGGTGTAGGGCAAGAAATGAAAAACACAGAGAATTAGTGGCAGGTCATGGAAACCATTAAATGCCTCCATGGTGCTGGTCGTGCAGGCCCAGGAAGATGTATGTCAAGATTCGGAGCCAAGGAGAGACACAGCTGAGCTGGGTGTAAAGAAGGTTGCTCAAGGGGAGGTTTACTAAAAGGATGAGCGAGGAAAGATGGTCCTGGGGAGCGGCTAAGGAACGAATAGGAGGGCAACTCCAGAGAGGCAGACTGCTGGGTGAGGTCCAAGTCAGATCCACACTCTGGAAGAGGCGATAGGAACAGAAGAAAAGACGGACAAGGAGTGGGAGTCCAGAAGAGGCAGGAGCCAGAGACAGTGGTGGGATTTGGGGATGGTGAGGATGGGAGTGGGCTCAGTGAGATGTGGAACCAAAGGGCGAATCGGCGCAGAGATATTTGCTTTGGTTTGTTTTAAATCCTCACAGTATGTTAGCTTTGTGGATAAGACACAATAGTGCTTTTTCTTTAGAAAAAAATCGGCAGGCAGGAACTGTGTGTTTTGTAGACTATGATTTACAGAGCACAGTGGCTGCTTAAGTTTTACTCTGTTTGGCCTAAGCACTCAAAAGAGAGCTCTGGCTGGGACACGCATTCTGATTTTGTGTTTCTGTATTTTACAAAGGAATAGAAATGCACCACTTCAGAGTGAATTAGGAGTGAGTTTGTACATTTTTCTGCTTAGTGGAACTCAAATAGTTTTCCAGGGAATACGTTTTCTGTTTTTCCAACACCTTCCCTCATTCCCCAAACAGATTACACGTGTCTCTCATATTTCCCACAGTGTCATCAGAGGGAGAGAGCAGGCGGAGGGCACCATAATTCTACACTTGAGACGGTGAGATGTAGGATCTGAAGTTTCTAAATTCCTGAAGACTCTTTGGTGCCAGGTGACTTTTGTGTTCCAACACAAAACCAACACAGCACATAGAGTAATCCCTGAAGGTATCAGCGCATAGACTGCACCTGAAATTTTGTATTGTTCAGCGTTTCGGAACATTTCATATTGTTTCCTGGAGGTCCAGTTTCACACTTGTAACATATTGCAATTAAAAAGAAAGCCTGTGTTAGTATTCAATAAGACGAACATGAAGGAAATGAAGATGCAGTTTCTCTTACGTCTCCTTTTAACACTTTTCTCCCATATTTAATCTCCTGGGAGTCCCTTCCTTCTCTTTTCCACCCTTTATCGTATTACCCACAGACTTCTGTGAGCAGCAGCTGGGAGGAGTTCTCTGATCTAAAGCCAGTATCACCCAGAAAAGCTAGGGAATTAATCTTATTCGGAAGAAGAAAAAGCTTCAGAAGTTATACATATTTGCAAGAGGCCCCTTGCGTAGTAGGTTGCAGATTTACATGCATTACACCTAGATGTGCCCAGAAAAATAAGAGCTAAAAGGCATCCAAGGCTGTTCCTTCCAGGGGCTGAGTCATTTGAGGAGGGTTTGTTTCCAGGTCTTGGCCACATCAGGAGACATCAGGTCACACAGACTGCAGCCTCGATAGCCTGTGGGGCAGCAGCCACCTGCAGGGCAAGGAGCATCGCTCTAGAGGCAAAGGTGCCAGTGATTTCAGTATTATTCTCTGGCTGGCTCTGGACCCTGTGTTTCATTGAGCAAACTCTGGAGATGCTTGGGCTTTGAGTCTTTTATTGTCTTTGTAGGAATTATCAGAACCAGAAGTCAGTTTGGAGAGAAAACCCTTAGACTGATGGGAGAGGGTGGCAGGAATGAGGAGGGCTCCCCCAGCATTCTTTTTCTGCTGAGGGTCTGATGACCTCAGAAGGTGAAAAGGACTACCTAAAGCTCTTCGGGGGTGGGTTTCTTTAAAGGTAGTGAAATGCCAGAGTCATCATGATCATGATGATCTAGGAAACGGTGCCTCATAGGAAACAATGAAAAGAGACCACCAGATTGTTGGCATTAAGCAAACAAATAGAAAATTAAAGCTTATCAGATGAAGGAGGTGAAATAAAGAACGTAGTCTAAACTACTTTCTGACGAGTTGGCACGGCTTTCTGAGTACCGTCGTTAGTGACCTGGCTTCAACTCTAAAGTTTTCAAATAACAAATATGCTAGAAATAGTGTGTGATTCCTATTTTTCTAAATAAAAAATAACTTTCAGTTTTCACTGGAGGAAATGCAGAATTTCTGAGAGAGGAAATTCAAATCACAAACCCCGGCTCAGTTCCACGTGACAGGGTCTTTTTGGAAACGGATCCATCATCAGTTAGTGATGACGTGCGCGAGCTTTTTTACTGGACTGGCTCCCAATTTTCTCATTGGAAAATGGAAGTTGGGATGCCCAGATTATGAAAATCCTTTCAGCCCTTCCTAAGGACATTGAGCATTTTAACTGGGAGTTGATAAGGAATGACCACAGGGGTATAAGCAGCAGAAAACGATGAAATTTGGGTTTTAGAAGATCTCTCTGGCACCATTCTGAGGTAGAATAGGTCAATGGCACCACGCTGATCAATACTGGGATGATGGCCAGAAAAGGAGTAAAGTCTCCAGAAGACAACATATATTTGAAACCAAAGGTCATCAATCCATGACAGAAGAGGCTCCATGAGGTCAAGTCAAACCAAGGTGAGTCTGACACTCCTGAGGACATCAAAGAATAGAAGACTGAAGGAGATGCCAGTTAATTTTTTGCTCATGTAGAATTTCTCCAGCTAAAGGGATTTTTTTTTCTGTCCAGATACGTTCCATATTACTCTGAACTTCTGATTCATTCTAAGATTTGTTTCAAACTGAGAGTCAGTTTTCTTTTCTATTTAGATACAACATTGTTATCCTGAGCCTCTCAAGCAAACATCAAGATAGAAACCTTGAACTGAATCATTAAGAAAGGAAGCAAGCTATTGTTTTATAGAACTAGAAGTAAAAATCTACCAGAAGCCATAATAGGTAATGGATACAATTTTGAAACAAATGGATGAGATGACAAAAATGTAAACATTTACATACTTGTTTCAGCAAAGTATATTTTATCTCCTGGCAACGTCAGCTTAGGTGGGGTAGGGACGTGACCTCATCTAGTGATTATATACCCTGAGAAGGACCGGTCTCTCCCATTGACTCCTTTATTGCTTGCATTTTACCATGGTAAACCGAAATCTCATAAAGCTGGGGTCACTCTTGGTAATCAGCCAGTATTTAGTACAATTTGCATTCTTACCCTTTGTTGCTGTTGTTGTTTTAAAAAAACAAGACAGAAAAAAATATTCATTTTTTGGATGAGGATTTATTTAAAAACTTATGCGGTCTACGCAGTAGAACTCGCCAGTGGGGATTTTACTGTGATGAGGGTTTATTTAAGCCGTTGTATTCTGTTGTAGAGCATCTTGTGACTTGCCTCAAGGAAAATGTCTGTGTCCCCTAGACTGTTTGATTGCAGCTCTTGTTCTGGACTCTGGGGCTGGCTGTGTCTCTGTGCTATCTGGTGTCAGCTGCAGTGAGCAGTGGGGGAGGTATGTTCTCCACAGCCCGCTGATGTCAAGGTCTCGGCGAGCTCAGATTCCAGGTCTTATCTGCCCTGTCAGGAGTATTCTATTTGTATTGCTCCTGTCCCCCACATTTCCCACATCAGAATCCTGAGAGTCAGGATAACAGCTACAAAGCAGTCATTTTTTTCAGCCTCTGTCCTGGTGCATTCAGAGGGACCTACAACCCATGGCAAATTTCTTTCCAGCAATCCTAGGAGTCCTCAGGGAGTGTCTTGTGTTCTGTAGTTCTACTCACAAGCATCTCCAACATTTTCCCCCTCTCCTGATCCAACTTGCTTTGATAATATTCATATTTCTGGGGAAATTATGCATGGCTCCCCTGTCCCTATGGCTCCCAGCCATGCCACCTCTGAGCCTGGTGCTCACTGAGAGAGACGTGGACATAGGATGCCTCCTGTGTCCCCGTAATGCTGGTGTCCCCTGAGGAGAATGTCTCAACAGGGCACCCTTCCCCTCTCACAGTGTTGGTGCCCACGTTGTGAGTGCTTTGCTCTGAGTGAGATCCTGCCTTTGGACAGGAGGTTCACATTTTTATTTTCTGTTTTTTTTAAAGTGCTATTTATGTGCTTTATTTTATTTATTTATTTATTTGGAATATAGTTGATTTACAATGTTGTGTTACTTACAGGTGTACGGCAAAGTCAATCAGTTATACATACACATATATGCATTCTTTTTCAGATTCTTTTCCCATATAGGTTATTACAGAATATTGAGTAGAGTCCCCTGTGCTATGCAGTAGGTCCTTGTTGATTATCTATTTTATATATAGTACTGTGTGTATGTTAATCCTAAGCTCCTAATTTACACCTTCCCCCCACGTTTCCCCTTTGGTAACCAGAAGTTTGTTTCCGAAATCTGAGCTTCACATTTTTATAGCTGTCCCCTTGCTCAGGAGTTATGTGTCAGTCATTGAGGCTTCCGTGATATTTCTTGCTCCGTGCCTCTGGGTGCTGCAGGACTCTCGTCTCCAGTGTGTTTGAGGCAAATGTGTATGTGTGTGGTGTCGGTGTGGGTGTCCTTGCGTTTACGAGGAGAAGCTCAGAGGGACAGGTGCCCAGTGGCCTGTTACTTAGCCCCAGGCAGCTAGCAGATGGGAAACAACAAAATCTGTATTTTCCTTCCTGTCCTTTTGAATAGTTTGAATTTTTATTATAAGCACAGGTTACTTTTCCAATAAGGGAAAGACCAACTTCAAAAAAAAAGACTGAATGTTTGTGTCCTCTGAAAATTCATATGTTGAAACCAATTCCCTAATGTAATGATATTTGGAGATGGGGGCTTTGGGAGGTGATTAGGTCATGAGGTGGTGCCCATAAAACAGAGACCCCAGAGAGATCTCTCATCTCTTCTACCATGTAAGGGCACAGTGAGAAGATGGTGGTCTATGAACAAGAAAGTGGGTCTCACCAGACACCAAACCTGCTGGCACCTTAATCTTGGACTTCCCGGCCATCAGGACTGTGAGAAATAAGTTTCCGTTGTTTATGAGCTACCCAGTCTGTGGTATTCTGTTCTAGCAGCCTGAACTGACTGAGACAAATGGTAAAGTGGAGGGTTCCTCAGGTTCCACAGGAAGGAGCCTAGTGTAGGTGGTCTGCTGGGGTGGGACCACAGAGGGCAGACCTGAGAGAGGGTGAGGGATGTTGTGTAGACAGCTGAGGGCAGATCTGGGAGAACTGTGGAGGTAGGATGTCCTTCCATCAGCCATTCTGATGGAAGAGATTCAACACAGACCCTCCTAACTCACTCTGGTCTCTTGTCCAAGACTCTGAGTGATGCTCTTGTCACCATTAACCCTATTACTGGGGGTGGATTTAAGGGAACCCAGCACCCACTCCTCCATAGCAGCTGTGTTCCCATGTGGAAACTTTATCCTTGGTCCATTCACCGGACTCCTTCCACCACTGCCTCTGCCAGCTCAGTGTCTTATATTATTTCTGTCTGTGGCTTTATGCTCTAGTAGATTTTAAACTCCTTTGAGGGTACAAACTGTGTCTTATCCAATTTCACTCCCTTCTCCAGAATTTAGGACTGTAATTTACACGAAGCAGGTGCTCAGTAAATGTTAAATTAAAACAAGTATATAAGAGTGAGGAAACATTGCATTATTTTACTAGTGTGTCAAGGGCTACAGCTGTGAGAAATTCTTGGTTTAGTTCCATTTGTTACCTGTAAAAAGGAGATAATCTTAATCCCTCATCATGTTGGTAGTGTTATTATGAGGCTTGAGAAGAAGAATCCATGCTAAGGTCAAACCACATTGTTAGTGCTTAAAAAATGTTAGCTAATATGATTTAGACAAATCTAACAATTGTTGCTGTTTGCAAAGCCAAAATGCCTGCGGAAGTTTGGGATTTTGCTTATTTCATCAATTTGAACAAAATCAACTCCCAAAGGGAACTTAATATGAATAAGTGGGTTTTACAATCTACTCTGTTTCCATGAAAAAATTTCATAACATAACAGTTAGCTTATATCTAGTTGAACTTACCTAAATTTGGCAAACCTGAATGAAGCCTGAAGATCATTTAAATCACGTAGGTGGAGAGGAATGCCTCTTGGGCAAAAGAGACTGATAATTTTACTAAACTACAAGTTTCTAGGAGGGCTGGGTCAACTCAGTTTTTATTAATCTCTGAATCCTTAGCCTATAGGAAAGTGCTCACCCTGAAAAGAGGCTGAAAACATTTGATTAAAAAAATAAGGAATGGTCTAGGGTCAAAATCCCTTGATGGTTCTAAGTTATACAAAAGCATATCAAATATATCACTTATACTAGAAAGAAAAAAGTATGTGTATATGATTCCGAGATTTGGATATCCATATCAAGGTATTTATTTCTGATTAAAAACTGTTGAATCAAAGTAGTTCAGCTATTTGTTACTGAATATCCAACTAAACTGGGTTAAGTAGAAGCAACCTACAAGAATCTCGGTTAAGGGACAGTAATTTGAATGTCTGGGTCAAAATGCTTTTTGTGAATCCTATACGGTAGGAAAGCTAAGACGTTGAACAAGTAAATCGATAGTTTATGAAAGAATACTTACACAGACCCTGCTTTCAATAAATGTGTGTAGAAAAGCTGATTTGGAGTTTCTCTCTTTCAGGGATGTGAGAAGAGCAGCCGGGGGTCCTTGAGATAAACCTGGTGCTCTTACTGCCTTGCACAGAGTAGCTGCCACACCTCATTCTGTTTACTTTGACACCCAGCACAGCCATGATAGAGACCAGCCCACGGGAGGAAATGGTCCAGGAGGGTGTTTACTTCAAATGTAAGCAAAAGGCCATCCCCCCTCCCCTTAACATCCCTCACAAACTACCAGGATTCACCAACTCCTGAAGAGGCAATCCACATGAAAATGTTTTTACCAATTCTAAAGTACTTACTAACTTCTTCACAAGTTACAAAGTGATTTTACAACCATTTGATCTTCACAATTAGTCTCGATGGTGGGGACTACTGTCCATCGATTTTATAGATAAGATAAGGCTTAGAGTTCAAATACTTGTATAATCTAGGTCCTGCGCTCTTTTCCCTACCTGAGAGTGAAATGTGGCGCTTTGAGTGTGTTACTAGCTGTTGAACAGCAGTTGAGATGGAGGCAGGGCAGGGAGGGGCGGAAGTATCGCTGATACACAGATCAAGTTGTGGAGTGTGAGCTACACGGAGGCTGGGAGCTGGGCTTTCCACTTTGATGAACGTCTGTGTGCATTCACACTCGCCCTGCCAACTGAGAACTCCATCAATACCATCTTGAAAGTGGAAGTAGCGTAGGCTCCGGGACACTACCTCAAAAGAAAGATCTAGAGGGGGAGGATTAAACTGCTATTTAATTGTTGGGGACACGTCCACAATGTAACAAATGCCCTTAGAGAAGCAATTTGGAAAAGAGTGAGTCGGAGACCTTGGGGGAAAGTCAGAATCTTTAGTCATAAAACACCTGAACAAGACATAATTATTAGCCCCGAGCTTTATTTTAATGATGTACTATGTCTTAAATAATAATACCGACTGTTCGCTGAAAGATGCCAGCTGCTCAGAACGAACGAAACAAAAGGAAAAGAAGGGCCGTTTGTAATGAGTCTGGATCTTTGTACAACCTGTCATTTTGGTCGTCTGAAGCTCTGGTGCCTCAAGGGGCTGACAGAATGTGCTGGCATGTGCCATGGGACATCTGCCGACAATCCTCTGGCCTGTGAGTGGTCCCCACTCTGATCCTTTACCCTGTGTGCATCCATGCATTTTCAGCAGGTTGTCAGAGACAGTCTCAGAGAGCGTCAGCAGTTTATCCTGGAGTGGGGTGGTGGAACAAGCATTTCCCTTGGCATTTGGAGACCTGGGTTCAAATTCTGACTCTGCATTTGACAAATAACTCTGCTTTTCGACATCACAGTTCCTCATCTGCAAAATGGGATTGAATTTAGATACTTTAAAGGATTAAGGTAAGGACCGAGTAAATTTCTCTGTGTGAAAAATGCTTGGAAAGTAGCAGAATTTTTTTCTGAAGAAAAGGTGATTATCTCAGTTCCTCCTATGGAAGATCAAATCTCTTATTATCAAATTAATGTTTATCTGGACAACCAGTCTTTTACATTTTATTAATGATCTTATTCTCTTTGTCACAAAAATGTATTCTCCAATCTAAATTCTTTGAGACAATGTGCCTTTGTGACCTGGCTGAGTGGACAGGTAATTTCATTTAGAGAATGGAATAGCTTAGTGATCTTCTTTGGCACTTTTCACTTAAAATTAATTTGAATTTTTCAGTCTTTTGGAAGAGGACCATATGAGCAATACCCCCAAGGCATTGAAATATTAACTCAGTATTAGTACCTCCAAGAAGCTGTTTATAAATAACCGAGCTGGCTTCACATATTCACTAATTTATGCATAGCCAGGCACTAACCATACTTCTCTCACAGTGTCCACCCACGTCTCCATCATCGTTCTTGCCATTTCATAATACAATTAAGTTTTCATAGGTTCTATCTCCCCCACTAGAATAAGAGCAACTTAAAGATAAAACTTTGACCTATTTGTCTTTATACCTGTAGGGCTTGACATCGTGCCTGTCATATTATTATACTTAACAATGGTGAGGGTGCTATTGGCAGCAAATAACAGACAACCTAACTCAAAATGGCTTAACTACTAAGGATTTTCTGTATTCGTGTTGTAAGAAGCTCAAAGGTAGGGTGCTTCCAGGGTTGGCTGATTCATTAGCTTCATGATATCATCCAAGATTCAAGTCCTTTACATCTTTCTGCTCTTTCATTTCCAGGATGGCTCTGGGGTGGCCGTCACACCAGATGTGCAACATCCTGCAGAAGAAAAGGGTTTCATTCCTTTATTCCTTTCTGTGTCTATTTTTGTTAAAGTTCTGACCCCCCTCATCCCTTCCCCCCACCCCATCGTCAGACTTCTCCTACTGGCTCATTGGCCAGAAATTTGTCATATCCCTAGCCTTCAGTGAATCACTGACACAGGAAAGGTGGTACCAAAATAGGCTTGGACTAAGCAGAACTCACCTCAGGGCTGAGGATTGGGAGCTCTATCTTGATTAAATGGCCACTCAAAAGAGAATGGATATCTGAAAAAAATTGTTTTGTTTTGCTGTTTACTGAATATGGAAGAATGCTAATTGGCAAAGTAGTCAAGAATGTCATCAAGAGCTAAATATTTATAGAATAAAACAATGAAGCAATACCACATTTTAGTTCACCAAGTAATTTGTTAAAATGTGGAGTATGTTATGAAGTTGACTTTAAATATTTAAATGTCGTGACGCCTGAGTCCGAAGTTATCTTCTTTTTCTGAATAGCCTCACTTCAGGAATACTGAAATTTAAAACTCTTAAATGCTTTAGAAGGGTAGATTTTATATTAGGTCAAAACAGAAGAAGAAAGTTCTAAAAATAATCTGCCCACCTACCTGCCAAAGATACTTTACATTCAACCACTAGAGCTTTATTCCGTTGGATTCATATACTAATACCTCATCGGTGGAAACACATTAATTTATAATTTATAGTAATCACTCAAACTTAGCATCCAATATTTTATTTTTTATTTACTTTATTTTATTTTATTTTTAAAACATCTTTATTGAAGTATAATTGCTTTACAATGGTGTATTAGTTTCTGCTTTATAACAAAGTGAATCAGCTATATGTATACATATATCCTCATATCCCCTCCCTCTTGCGTCTCCCTCCCACCCTCCCTATCCCACCCCTCTAGGTGGTCACAAAGCACCAAGCTGATCTCCCTGTGCTATGCGGCTGCTTCCCACTAGCTACCTATTTTACATTTGGTAGTGTATATATGTCCATGCTACTCACTCACTTCATCCCAGCTTACCCTTCCCCGTCCCCATGTCCTCAAGTCCATTCTCTACCTCTCTGTCTTTATTCCTGTCCTGCCCCTAAGTTCTTCAGAACCTTTATTTTTTTCTTTTTAGATTCCATATATATGTGTCAGCATATGGTATTTGTTTTTCTCTTTCTGACTTACTTCACTCTGTATGACAGTTTCTATGTTGATCCACCTCACTACATATAACTCAACTTCATTTCTTTTTGTGGCTAAACTAATATTCCATTGTATATATGTGCTACATCTTCTTTATCCATTCATCTGTCAATGGACACTTAGGTTGCTTCCATGTCCTGGCTATTGTAAATAGAGCTGCAATCAACATTGTGGTACATAACTCTTTTTGAATTATGGTTTTCTCAGGGTATATGTCCAGTAGTGAGATTGCTGGGTCGTATGGTAATTCTATATTTAGTTTTTTAAGGACTCTCCATACTGTTCTCCATAGTGGCTGTATCAATTTACATTCCCACCAACAGTGCAAGAGGGTTCCCTTTTCTCCACACCCTTTCCAGCATTTATTGTTTGTAGATTTTTTGATGATGGCCATTCTGACTGGTGTGAGGGGATACCTCATTGTAATTTTGATTTGCATTTCTCTAATGATTAGTGATGTTGAGCATCCTTTCATGTGTTTGTTGGCAATCTGTATATCTTCTTTGTAGGTCTTCTGCCAATTTTTGGATTGGGTTGTTTGTTTCCTTGATATTGAGCTGCATGAGCTGCTTGTATATTTTGGAGATTAATGCTTTGTCAGTTGCTTCATCTGCAAATATTTTCTCCCATTCTGAGGATTGTCTTTTCATCTTGTTTATGGTTTCCTTTGCTGTGCAGAAGCTTTTAAGTTTCATTAGGTCCCATTTGTTTATTTTTGCTTTTATTTCCATTTCTCTAGGAGGTGGGTCAAAAAGGATCTTGCTGTGATTTATGTCATAGAGTGTTCTGCCTATGTTTTCCTCTAAGAGTTTGATAGTATCTGGCCTTCCATTTAGGTCTTTAATCCATTTTGAGTTTATTTTTGTGTTTGGTGTTAGGGAGTGTTCTAATTTCATTCATTTACATGTAGCTGTCCCGTTTTCCCAGCATGACTTACCAAAGAGGCTGTCTTTTCTCCATTGTGTATTATTGCCTGCTTTATCAAAAATAAGGTGACCATGTGTGCGTGGGTTTAGCTCTGGGCTTTCTATCCTGTTCCATTGATCTATATTTCTGTTTTTGTTCCAGTACCATACTGTCTTAATTACTGTAGCTTTGTAGTATAGTCTGAAGTCCAGGAGCCTGATTCTTCCAGCTCTGATTTTCTTTCTCAAGATTGCTTTGGCTATTTGGGGTCTTTTGTGTTTCCATGCAAATTGTAAAATTTTTTGTTCTAGTTCTGTGAAAAATGCCATTGATAGTTTGATAGGGATTGCATTGAATCTGTAGATTGCTTTGGATAGTATAGTCATTTTCACAATATTGATTCTTCCAATCCAAGAACATGGTACATCTCTCCATCTGTTTGTATCATCTATACTTTCTTTCATCAGAGTCTTATAGTTTTCTGCATACTGGTCTTTTGTCTCCATAGGTAGGTTTATTCCTAGGTATTTTATTCTCTTTGTTTCAATGGTAAATGGGAGTGTTTCCTTAATTTTTCTTTCAGATTTTTCATCATTAGTGTATAGAGATGCAAGAGATATCTGACACTGCTAGTAGTAGTATCCTGCTACTTTACCAAATTCATTGATTAGCTCTAGTAGTTTTCTGGTTAGCATCTTTAGGATTCTCTATGTATAGTATCATGTCATCTGCAAACAGTGACAGTTTTACTTCTTGTTTTCCGATTTGGATTCCTTTTATTTCTTTTTCTTCTCTGATTGCTGTGGCTAAAACTTCCAAAACTATGTTGAATAAGAGTGGCGAGAGTGGGCAACCTTGTCTTGCTCCTGATCTTAGTGGAAATGGTTTCAGTTTTTCACCATTGAGAATGATGTTGGCTGTGGGTTTGTCACAACCTATAGCCTTTATTATGTTGGGGTGAGTTCCCTCTATACCTACTTTCTGGAGGGTTTTTATCATAAATGGGTGTTGAATTTTGTCAAAAGCTTTTTCTGCATCTATTGAGATGATCATATGGTTTTTCTCCTTCAGTTTGTTAATATGGTGTATCACATTGATTTGCATATATTGAAGAATCCTTGCATTCCTGGGATAAACCCCACTTGATCATGGTGTATGATCCTTTTAATGTGCTGTTGGATTCTGTTTGCTAGTATTTTGTTGAGGATTTTTGCATCTATGTTCAGCAGTGATACTGGCCTGTAGTTTTCTTTCTTTGTGACATCATTGTCTGGATTTGGTATCAGGGTGATGGTGTCCTCGTAGAATGACTTTGGGAGTGTTCCTCCCTCTGCTATATTTTGGAAGAGTTTGAGAAGGAAAGGTGTTAGCTCTTCACAGGTGAATTGATAGAATTCACCTGTGAAGCCATCTGGTCCTGGGCTCTCCTTTTTTGGAAGATTTTTAATCACAGTTTCGATATCAGTGCTTGTGATTGGTCTGTTTATATTTTCTATTTATTCCTGGTTCAGTCTCAGAAGGTTGTGCTTTTCTAAGAATTTGTCCATTTCTTCCAGGTTGTTCATGTTATTGGCATATAGTTGCTTGTAGTAATCTCTCATGATCCTTTGTATTTCTGCAATGTCAGTTGTTACTTCTCCTTTTTCATTTCTAGTTCTATTGATTTGAGTCTTCTGCCCTTTTTTCTTGATAAGTCTGGCTAATGGTTTATCAATTTTGTTTATCTTCCCAAAGAAGCAGCTTTTAGTTTTAGTGATCTTTGCTATCATTTCCTCCATTTCTTTTTCATGTATTTCTGATCTGATCTTTATGATTTCTTTCCTTCTGCTAACTTTGGAGTTTTTTTGTTCTTCTTTCTCTAATTGCTTTAGGTGTAAGGTTAGGTTGTTTATTTGAGATGTTTCTTGTTTCCTGAGGTAGGATCGTATTCCTATAAACTTCGCACTTAGAACTGCTTTTGCTGCAAACCATAGGTTTTGGGTTGTCGTGTTTTCATTGTCATTTGTTTCTAGGTACTTTTTGATTTCCTCTTTGATTTCTTCAGTGATCTCTTGGTTATTTGGTAGTGTATTGTTTGGCCTCCCTGTGTTTTTATTTTTTACAGTTTTTTTTCCTGTAATTGATATCTAGTATCATAGCGTTGTGGTCGGAAAAGATACTTGATACGATTTCAATTTTCTTAAATTTGCCAAGGCTTGATTTGTGACCCAAGGTATGATCTATCCTGCAGAATGTTCCATGGGCACTTGAGAAGAAAGTGTATTCTGTTGTTTTTGGATGGAATGTGCTATAAGTATCAATTAAGTCCATCTTGTTTAATGTATCATTTAAAGCTTATGTTTCCTTATTTATTTCCATTTTGGATGGTCTGTCCATTGGTGAAAGTGGGGTGTTAATGTCCCCTACTATGATTGTGTTACTGTCGATTTGCCCTTTTATGGCTGTTAGCATTTGCCTTATGTATTGAGGTGCTCCTCTGTTGGGTGCATAAATATTTACAATTGTTCTATCTTCTTCTTGGATCGATTCCTTGATCATTATGCAGTGTCCATCTTTGTCTCTTATAGTAGTCTTTATTTTAAAGTCTATTTTTTCTGATATGAGAATTGGTATTCCAGTTTTCTTTTGATTTCCATTTGCATGGAATATCTTTTTCCATCCCCTCACTTTCAGTCTGTATGTGTCCCTAGGTCTGAAGTGGGTTTCTTGTAGACAGCATATATACGGGTCTTGTTTTTGTATCCATTCAGCCAGTCTATGTCTTTTGGTTGGAGCATTTAATCCATTTGCATTTAAGGTAGTTATCGATATATATGTTCCTGTTACCATTTTCTTAATTGTTTTGGGTTTGTTATTGTAGGTCTTTCTGTTCTCTTGTGTTTCCTGCCTAGAGAAGTTCCTTTAGCATTTGTTGTAAAGCTGGTTTGAGGTGCAGAATCCTCTTAGCTTTTGCTTGGCTGTAAAGGTTTTAATTTCTCCATCAATTCTGAATGAGATCCTTGCTGGGTAGAGTAATCTTGGTTGTAGGTTTTTCCCTTTCATCGCTTTAACTATGTCCTGCCACTCCCTTCTGGCTTGCAGAGTTTCTGCTGAAAGATCAGCTGTTAACCTTATGGGGATTCCCTTGTATGTTATTTGTTGCTTTTCCCTTGCTGCTTTTAATATTTTTCCTTTGTATTTAATTTGTGAAAGTTTGATCAGTATGTGTCTTGGCGTGTTTCTTCTTGGGTTTATCCTGTATGGGACTGTCTGCACTTCCTGGCCTTGACTGACTATTTCCTTTCCATGTTAAGGAAGTTTTCAACTATAATTTCTTCAAATATTTTCTCAGTCCCTTTCTTTTTCTCTTCTTCTTCTGGGACCCCTATAATTCAAATGTTGGTGCGTTTAATTTTGTCCCATAGGTCTCTGAGACTGTCCTCAATTCTTTTCATTCCTTTTTCTTTATTCTGCTCTGTAGTAGTTATTTCCACTATTTTATCTTCCAGGTCACTTATCCGTTCTTCTGCCTCAGTTATTCTGCTATTGATCCCTTCTAGAGAATTTTAAATTTCATTTATTGTGTTGTTCATCACTGTTTGTTTGCTCTTTAGTTCTTCTAGGTGCTTGTTAAACGTTTCTTGTATTTTCTCCATTCTATTTCCAAGATTTTGGATCATCTTTACTATCATTACTCTGAATTCTTTTTCAGGTAGACTGCCTATTTCCTCTTCATTTGTTTGGTCTGGTGGGTTTTTACCTTGCTCCTTCATCTGCTGTGTATTATTCTGTCTTCTCATTTTGCTTAACTTACTATGTTTGGGGTCTCCTTTTGACAGACTGCACGTTCATAGTTCCCATTGTTTTTGGTGTCTGTCCCCAGTGAGTAAGGTTGGTTCAGTGGATTGTGTAGGCTTTCTGGTGGCGGGGGGCGGGGGGGGTCTGGTGCCTGTGTTCTGGTGGATGAGGCTGGATGTTTTCTTTCTGGTCGGCAGAACCGTGTCCAGTGGTGTGGTTTGGGGTGGCTGTGCACTTACTATGATTTTAGGCAGCTCTCTGCTAATGGGTGGGGTTGTGTTCCTGTCTTGCTAGTTGTTTGGCATAGGATGTCCAGCACTGTAGCTTGATGGTCATTGAGTGGAACTGGGTCTTATTGTTGAGACTGAGCTCTTTGGGAGAACTTTCGCTGTTTGATATTATGTGGGGCCAGGAGGTCTCTGGTGGACCAATGTCCTGAGCTCGGCTCTCGCACATCAGAGGCTCAGACCTGACAGCTGCCCAGAACACCAAGTCCGTGACAGCTACACAGTTCAGAAGAAAAGGGAGAAAAAGAAGAAAGCAAGAAAGAAGAGAAATAAAATAAAATAAAGGTATTAAAATAAAAAAATTTTTTAAGTTATTAAAAATAAAAAAGTAATAAAAAAAGGAAGTAAGAAGAGAGCAACGATACCAAAAAACAAATCCACCGATGATAACAAGTGCTAAAATCTATATTAAAACAAAAAAATGGACAGACAGAACCCTAGGACAATTGGGAAAAGCAAAGCTATACAGATATCACACAAAGAAGCATAGACATACACACCCACAAAAAGAGAAAAAGGAAAAAAAAAAAAAATATATATATTTAAAAAAACTAAGGAAGAGAGCAACCGAATCAATAAACAAAGCTACCGATGATAATAAACTCTAAATACTAAAGTAAGGTAAACATAAAACCAGAAACAAATTACATGCAGAAAGCAAACCCCAAGTCTACTGTTGCTCCCAAAGTCCACTGCCTTGACTTTGGGATGATTCGTTGTCTATTCAGGTATTCCACAGATGCAGGTACCTCAGGTTGATTGTGGAGATTTAATCTGCTGCTCCTGAGGCTGCTGGGAGAGATTTCCCTTTCTCTTCTTTGTTCACACAGCTCCTGGGGTTCAGCTTTGGATTTGGCCTCAACTCTGCATGTAGGTCACCTGAGGGCATCTCTTCTTCGCCCAGACAGGACAGGGTTAAAGGAGCAGCTGATTAGGGGGCTCTGGCTCACTCAGGCCAGGGGGAGGGAGGAGTATGGAATGCGGGGCGAGCCTGCAGTGCCAGAGGCCAGCATCTCGTTGCAAAAACCTTAGGTGTACCGTATGTTCTCCCGGGGAAGTTGTCCCTGGATCACGGGACCTTGGCAGTGGCGGGCTGCACAGGCTCCCAGGAGAGGAGGTATGGATAGTGACCTGTGCACGCACACAGGCTTCTTGGTGGCTGCAGTAGCAGCCTTAGCATCTCATGCCCGTCTCTGGTGTCTGCACTGATAGCCACGGCTTGTGCCCGTCTCTGGAACTCGTTTTAGCGGTTCCCTGAATCCCCTCTCCTCACACACCCCAAAACAATTGTCTCTTGCTTTTAGGCAGCTCCAGACTTTTTCCTGGACTCCCTCCTGGCCAGCTGTGGTGCACTAGCCCCCTTCAGGCTGTGTTCACGCAGCCAACCCCAGTCCTCTCCCTGGGATCTGACCTCAGAAGCCCAAGCCTTGGCTCGCAGCCCTCACCTGCCCTGGCGTGTGAGCAGACAAGCTTCTCAGGCAGCTGAGTGTGGTCAGCACTGATCTTCCGTGCGGGAATCTCTCCGCTTTGCCCTCTGCACCCCTGTTGCTGCGCTCTCCTCCGTGGCTCTGAAGCTTCCCCCCACCCCCCGCCATCCCCCATCTCTGCCAGTGAAGGGGCTTCCTAGTGTGTGGAAACATTTCCTCCCTCACAGCTTCCTCCCAGAGGTGCAGGTCACGTCCCTATTCTTTTGTCTCTGTTTTTTCTTTTGCCCTGCCCAGGTACGTGGGGAATTTCTTGCCTTTTGGGAAATCTGAGGTCTTCTGCCAGTGTTCAGTAAGTGTTCTCTCGGAGTTGTTCCACTTTTAGATGTATTTTTGTTATTTTTATGGGGAGGAAGATGATCTCCATGTCTTACTCCTCTGCCATTTTGAAGGTTCCCCTCACTGATATTTTATTATATACTATTTTTAAAAAATAAATGAGCCAAGTATAAATTTTGATATGTAATAAGGACTCCAAATATAATGAGCACTACCAAAATAAGAAGATTTTCCTGTTTTCTATTTTTCAACATTTAATAAAAACTGGTATTAAATTCATACATTCAGATTCCAGAATAAGTTTGAGTTGGTGTAACCTAAAATACAGGTAGATTGCCCCTATTTAAAAGTCATAACTATAACATATAGCACTAAAATCTTGAAAATATTTTCGTGAACATTTAATCCTTAATGTTCTACCTCTAATGTAGTATTTGTTAGTATTCTTAGATCATTGAAGTCAATGATTGCTATGAAAGTGTGTTTAAGAATAGTTCTTTGGAATCTTTTTACCAAAAGAAAGTATTCTCCAGTTGTTATAAGTAAGCCTAAAGCAACATTTCTGAAAATCCTCTGTAATCTGTTTCTTGCTTCATGGGATAAAAACATTAATATTTGTAATTGGAATTGGAATTCATATGGCACATCCCACTTTATAAACTGCTGTCTCATAATTACCTCTTTTTTTGTTGAAGGATAGCTGATTTACAATATTATATTAGTGATTCAGTCTTTTTCTATAGATTATACTCCATTAAAAGTTATTGGAACATAATGGCTATACTTCTCTGCACTCTACAGTATATCCTTGTT
This sequence comes from Phocoena sinus, assembly GCF_008692025.1. Classification (NCBI taxonomy): domain Eukaryota; kingdom Metazoa; phylum Chordata; class Mammalia; order Artiodactyla; family Phocoenidae; genus Phocoena; species Phocoena sinus. Next base: position 53,041,384 of record NC_045780.1, on the reverse strand, counting down.
TCTTATCTACTTTATACATAGCAGTTTGTATCTCTTAATCTCATACCCCTAATTTGCCCCAACCCCTTCCCTCTCCCCTTTGACAAACACTAGTTTGTTTTCTATATCTGTGAGTCTGCTTCTGTTTTACATATACATTCATTTGTATTACTTTTTAGATTATATATACAAGTCATATTATACATTATTTGTCTTTCTCTGTCTTATTTCAGTAAGCATAATATTCTCTAGGTCCATCCACATTGCTACAAATGACATTATTTCATTCTTTTTTATGGCTGAGTAATATTCCATTGTATATAAGTACCACATCCTCTTTATCCATGTGCCTGTTGATCAGCATTTGCATTGCTTTCATATCTTGGCTATTGTAAGTGGTGCTCCTATGAACATTGGAGTGCATTTTTCTTTAGTTCATTTTTTGGCTGTGTTGGGTCTTTGTTGCTGCGCATGGGCTTTCTCTAGTTGTGGTGAGCTGGGGTTACTCTTTGTTGCGGTGCATGGCTTTCTCATTGCAGTGGCTTCTCTTGCAGAGCACGGGCTCTAGGTGTATGGGCTTCAGTAGTTGCGGCATGCGGGCTCAGTGGTTGTGGCTCGCGGGCTTAGTTGCTCCGCAGCATGTGGGATCTTTCCGGACCAGGGCTCGAACCTGTGTCCCCTCCTTTGGCAGGCAGATTCTTAACCACTGCACCACCAGGGAAGTCCCTGGGGTGCATGTTTTTGAATTAGTGTCTTTGTTCTTTTCCAGATATATACCTAGGAGTGAAATTGCTGAATCATATGGTAGTTCTAATTTTAGTTTTCTGAGGCACCTCCATATTGTTTTCCACAGTGGCTGCACCAATTTACATTCCCATCAACAGTGTACCGATCTTTTTTATTCAGTAAATAAACATTACACAGAGTTGAAGCCCCCTTCTTTCTCTAGAATAATCACTTTCCTGATGTTGAAATGTTCGAATGCGTGTGCAGTGCTGTTACAGCATTGTTTTTAACAGCTGTCATTTGCAAATTATTTACATATCTCCAGACAAATGTATGGATAAATAAATTAGGATATAATGGAATGCTGTTGAAATAAGCCATATACATTAATACATATGTATGTATTAATATGGATAAATCATGAAACTATAATATAGAATAAAAATATCACAAAAGAGTAAGAATAGCATGGTGTCATGTATGCAAAGTTCAAAACATAAAATAGCACTCTCTATAGGACTGTTTTATATACACAAAAAATGGAGGTGAGTGATACGTTTCAACATCAGGAAAGTGAGAAGGGGGTTTATTCTAGAGAGAGAAGGCGGTTTCAGCTCTGTGTAATGTTTATTTTTATTTTTTTAATTGTGGTATAGCTGATGTACAATATTATATGTTTCAGGTGTACAACATAGTGAGTCACAATTTTTAAAGTTTATATTCCATTTATAGTTATTATAAAATATTGGCTATATTCCCTGTGCTGTACAATATATCCTTGAAGCTTATTTATTTTATACCCAGTCGTTAGTACTTCTTAATCCCCTACCCCTACCTTGCCCCTGCCCCCTTCCCTCTCCCCACTGGTAACCACTAGTTTAACACAACTGACTCTTGATGAATTGTACTACCTACCTGGAGGAGAAGAAACAGACGAGCATAGCAGAGAGAAGTCAAACTTTTTGAGATTGTTCTACATACTCCCAGCAACCACTGGTATATTTTATAGAGAGAATGGAAAGTGTGGTGAACCTGATAGATTAGTTAATTAGAGGTTGGTTAAAACAGCTTCTATATTTTCATCTGAATATAACTATAAATAAAAGCTGTGAGTTTTTAACAACTGAGGTGATCCAAAATATACTTTCTCTGAAGTACAAGGAGGCTTGTGTGACTTTGCAGACATAAATGATTTTAAACAGATCTCCACTTTATGCTGTACGGCAGAGTAGAAGTGTTCATAATCACTTAGAGAAAGAGATAATGTGTTATGTGTCACCGGAGGAAAATGTAAAACAAATATTTTACAATTTTTCTCTAGCCATTTATTGTTTTGATTTGACTCAAATAACCTTTTCTTGTTATTGTAATCGACTTCCTAATGCATCTTCTCAATGGCAGGAGCAGATACACAGAACTTTATATGCATGAATAATATAAGTTGATGTAGCAATATATTTCCTTTGTTTTCACATTACACATACAGTACAAATCCTAATAAAACTAGACTGGAATATATTACAAATTCATTTGGTTAGTATCCAGTTACCAAGTGAGTGAATAAATATATATGATTTAAATTAAGAATGTGCAGTCCATTACTTAAAATGCCACCTCTTCTACTTTACTTCTACTTTATTTTGACTTCTGCACTTATCATGTTTTATTAACATTTTGAAGTTGTAAACGTGAGTAGAATGACAGCCATATCACAAAGTTGAGGTTAGGGGTTTGTTGTATGCTGGAATATTAAAGTCCTGAGAGTAACTATAGAGAAAGTTATTCTCACGTGCAGGGATGGAAAATATTGCTGTGTCAGCGACGCTTCTAGCTTTCCTTTGTGGATGGTGTGTGCTGATGGTCTAGCCCTGTGCATTTCAAAGAGTGTTTAGCAGACAACGGTATTGAATCCAAATTCAGTCCTTGTGAAAAATGCCGTACCCTGGGCTCACCATACACCTATTAAATTTACTTCTCTGGAGGCAGGGCCAAAGAATGTGCATTTAACATACTCTCTCCTATTGATTCTTATAAACAATAATTTTGAGATTTTCTTGGTTCTGCTTCTTTAAAATCAGAGCCTTCAACAGGATGGTTTTAGTCATGGCACATGATTTACTGAGGCAGTGTTTTTCAGAAAAATCTGTGAGGTTGAGAGTGAAGCAGGATAGGGAAAGAGAAAAGGGCTGAGCAATGGTATGGTCTTGGGTAAAGTCTAGCCTTCATCTCATCCACAGGAGGTGGGCTATGGAGCTGTCCTCCTTTGAGGCAAGGGTGGCAGTATTTAGCACTGTGCTTTCAAGTGGTCATAAGTCGTGGGTTGTATCGGGATGGAGGGTGGCAGAGATGGTGCAGACCTTTCCTGGTGAGGCAGTTCCTGTGAGCAGAGGGCAATCTTGCTGCCAAGGGCATAGCTGTGAACCCTTTGGCAGCCAACACTTACAATACCTGGGGCCTGAGTGCCCTGGTCTGGTTAAGAGGATTTGGGTGGGACATTAAAACAGCATTCATCACAGTCTACCCCTTGCATTGCTCAGGTCCACTTGCTTCTCACATTAAATTCACTCTGATAATACAGATCCCATGATCACAGTTCTTAGGGAAACTTAAGAGGAGGGTTGGTGGGATAAACTACAGCTCCCGCTACTGCAACTGGTACCAGTGTCCTAATTGATACTCATCATCTCCCACCTCTACCACCTGTTTCTGACACCCCTCACCCCCAGCTAGCACTCTGACTGCTCTAGGTGTCTTGCCTCTAGGTTTCAAGCTGGAGGGACTGGTGTCCTTCTGAGTCTAGTGTTTGGGCTATGGAAAATTGTTGTGGTGTGTGGTAGGGTTTTTGTTTTCTTTTGTTCTGAGTTTTCATTTTTTCCTTTGGTCTCCTGGCTTCTTCCTTTCCCTTTCCTTTCTTCTCCATCGGCCCTCCTTGGGCCTTCTCCCTATGTCAGTCCCCATAGGAAGCTGCCCGCACCCCCTGTCCACCTGCAACATGCATCCAAGGCCAGAGCTCAGGCCTGCAGACTGGGTTGGTGCCTCCTCCGCCTCAGGGGCATGAGAGCTGGGGAAGGAAGGGTCCTTTAAAAAATAATAATGAAAGGGAAAAAATAAGTGAAGTCTTTGGCAGTTTCCACCTGCTCAGATCCTTGAAGGCTGCAAGGTTTTGCTGATCTGGGTTCATTAGGAATGTCCTCTTGCCAGCCAGGCCCAAGACCCAGGCCTGCTGAGAGCAGAGGCCCTCCCAGTCCCCAGGCTGCTACCATCCCAGGGGGCTGGTCTTACAGAAGAGGCTGCAGAAAGCTGGGGAGCAGCCACCATCAAGAAGCCCCTCTCAGGGGCCAGAACTCCTTTTCCAGTGTGGATTCCTCAAGTTGGGACTGCATAACTAAAGCAGTTGCAGTTTTTTTTTTTTTTACAGCTTTTTTCCCAAAAATGATTTGTAGTTGTGTGTGCAGCACTTTGCCCTGATATGTGTGCTCTACAATAAAAACCAAATCTAATATATTTTGAAAAAAAAAAAAAATCTGGCAGCTGTCATCTCCGAGGAGTCTAAGTCTCTGGTTACCATGCCGTTTTGAACCTGGGGTTACTATACTTGCCACAAATGGCATGAATGTGCCAGGAAGTGCCCCAGCAGAGGTATCAGACATATTAATTTATGTCCTTATTATTAGGTGGTAGTTCTAATTCCTCATAATGATCAGCGTTGATTTTCCTGATCATTAGATTAGGATAGCTCTTTTTGGTACCTGTTGGACTACTGGCATGAGGAGCTCAGTGTGACCTGTAGCAGCCATTGCTTTGAATTTGGTTGCAGTTAGTTTTCCTATGTCTTTTGGGTAGGCCTGTCCACTATATTGCAATCAGGATACCTAGATTCAGAGACTGTAAACATATGGAAATGGGAAGCACAGGTTCTTTAGGTGAATCACTGGAAGTGTTGGTGAGCAGGGCTACTCCTGCATTTCTACTGCTTGATACCTGGATCTACATATTCTGTTTACTGGAGACACAATCCACGTGAGGGACCTTGCTTTAAGGAATTTATCAAATCATGCAGAATAGCACCTATCATTCCAAGGATGTTTACAACTTCAAAATGTTAATAAAGTGGTTCAAGCTGGTGTCTTGGCTATATCTTTAAGAGGCTGTTTCATCACTCTATCTGCACAGGAGCTTTTTGATGGTATAGAAAATGGTAGAACTGTGTATCCCATATATATGTATCTATATTTATATCTGTATGTAGATATAGATAAATATGCCCACTGCCACACCTTCTTGGCCATAAAGTGGGGTCTCTTGATCTGGAGTGACTTCATGCAGAATTCCATGAGTTAGACATAATGTGAGCCCTTGGGTAGTGGGACTGGCTGAGAACCTGTGGACAAGAAAGGCAAACCTCTACGTGTGTGTTAATCCTGGTTAGAATGCATCTCTCTCCTTTCCAGGATGGGAGAAGTCTGATGCAAACAATTTGCTGTTAACTAACTAATTGATCTCTTGGAGAGAGTGTGTTATCCCAGCAAAGGGGATCTAGATGGGGCATCAAAATCGGTTTTACCACAGAGACCTACTGGCCTTTCTTTCAGAGTACAGTTTAAGCCAGATTTGACACAAAGGATCAAATTTGACCATATTTACAGATTTATTGATTGCGTACTTGCTGTTTGATTAAACTTAAAATGTGTTCAATTTCGTTGAATTCACACAGTTATTTTCAGTTCAGTTTGCGTGAGTAAACCCAAATCAGATTTATTACTGTAGTAGGTCAAGCTACTTTAATCAACACAGATACTAGCTATTAGATATTAGCCAGTTAATGGAGATAAAATGGTCAAACCATTTTGGCTGTGTAGAATCAACCTTTGAAAAATTTAGCTGCTATTGACAACGAGAAAGCTCAGAAATGGGGATTGCAGACAGATGGCATGGCTCAATGAAGTTTCCTTTTTGATTTTGAGAATTGTACTTTATAAAATATATTCTTTAAAAAAGCTTTTGACCCCATTTTGGGGTACTATAAACTCCAATAATAAGCTTTTTGGATCTTATGCTAAACTTGACTGAAGAGACGTGATATTTAAAGAAGGCAGTCTCAGGAACATGCTTTTCCTAATCTTAGACCAAGTTAGGTTACCAGAAAGCTAATATATGGGCTATATTGCTGTAGTGCCTACTAAACTGCCTTTAATACATTTTACACTTATTTAATACATGGGCTTTGAGATTTATTACAAATAAAAGCAATCTGAAAAAGAAAACTTCTGCAATTCTAAATAAACAAATTGTGTTTTGTTGTTATTGAGGATTTTTGTCCATTACTTTACTCAGAGTACTCTGTGTAAGTCTACTTGAGAATATTATTTAAAGATTTATGGTTCTGAAGAACCTAGGGGCAGGACAGGAATAAAGATGCAGACGTAGAGAATGGACTTGAGGACACAGGGAGGGGGAAGGGTAAGCTGAGATGAAGTGAGAGAGTGGCGTTGACATATATACACTACCAAATGTAAAATAGATAGCTAGTGGGAAGCAGCCGCATAGCACAGGGAGATCAGCTCGGTGCTTTGTGACCACCTAGAGGGGTGGGATAGGGAGGGTGGGAGGGAGACGCAAGAGGGAGGGGATGTGGGGATATACGTATACATACAGCTGATTCACTTTGTTATACAGCAGCAACTAACACAACAATGTAAAGCAATTACACTCCCATAAAGATGTTAAAAAAAAAAAAAGATTTAGTGCCCAGAACTACATTGTAACTTCGAAGAAATTGGTGTTCCCGCTTTGAGATAATGAACATGAAACGTCTTGTCATATTTCCTTTCTTTCATCGTTCAGTGGACACTCAGCGCCAAATTTGTATATTGATTTGTAATAATGTTATAGTTTTCACAGTTAGCATAACTTGTCTGCTATCTCAAATCTTGACTTCCTACTTTTCCATTTTATTATATTTGTCTAAATAACCTTTGTTGTAAATCACCACAAATCCTGGTTATTATTATAATCCATTCTTTTTGGGATATAAATAAATACGGTAAATTAAATCACTACTAACTCTATTAATGACTTGTAGATTAACGTATTATAGGTCTCACCATAATAGCTTAATTTTTACCCACTTGACATAAAGAATAAGTTAGTTATTTTGGTACCCAATTTTCAATCTATGTGTTTCTTAACTTCTCTTCAATTACAGGGCTAAAATCAATGATGTGAATAGAAAACATGGAAGACATTTACATTGTTTGCTTGTATAAATGACTTATTACATTCCTTCTTTTCTGTTTATTTCTTTCATTTCTGATGGTTTTTAGGTAAACTTAGAAATTACATTTTCTACTCTTCCTTTTTCTTTGTTTTTCTTGTCCAAAATGGATGTATCTGGTCTGTTATACTTAGTTCAATAGTAATTATTTTTCAGTTCGAGGTGACAATTTATTTTATTATGAACTGAGTCAAATTTCCCAGGCAGTGTATTTTGTGGTAACTTAATGTACTCCATGGACTGCCAGTGTAAGATTCGATAGTTAATTTATTCCTCTTATGGAATAGCATGTCCACAGCCTTTGGGTTTTGCAGTTAAATGCTCCTTTAGGAAGGGATTCTAGAGCTGGAGTTTCATTGTAATACCAATTATATTGAAAAGTACTATATAAGCAAAGATTGTTTGCATAACTCCCAGCAACAGGAGCAAACATTATTTTGAAATTCTCTCTTTTGGTTTGTTCAGCAGACTTCCCACAGGAATGTATAACTCACATTCCTTTTCCTATTCCCTGAGTGAGGATGTGAGACTGGATTTAGTGTAGGAATCCCTGAATGAAAGGTAGGGATCTTCCTGAAAAAGATGGTAAAATCTAGAATACTTCCAAAAAAATGGATGGAAAAGTAATTTGCCATGTTGAAAACTCTCACAAACAAGGAGAGGTGTACACACACCAGAGAAAGGAAGTTGCAAGAGGCTATGAGTTTACCTACCCAATGAAGTGCTTCTAAGGATCCTCTAAAATTTATTTCCCTGTTTAGCCATGGAAAATATTACTGCATAGAGTTTCTGCCTCTGTTTCTCTGTATCCACAATTGTGAGAGTGAGGATGAATGGGATGAAATGAATGTAATTGATTGTAATACCAAGGCCCATCAGACTTCCAAATGTGCATATCCACTCGTATGAACCAATATCACCATTTCTGTATTCCACACAGACCTGTGTCCCCTTAGCTGGTGCACCTCTCTCTGATCAGGATCCCAATCCTATACTTCCTGGGGTCTTTCCGCTTCATGGCATCATTGTAGCCCAGGCATCGCCAGCATTTCTTGGGCACCCAGAGAAAAATTACATTAATTAGAGCTAATTGCAATGACCCTTTCCAGAATGCCTACTGTTGCAAATAAAAATTAATTCGGTTTGGGGACTTCAAATTTAAACTCAGTCTCCAATAACCCCGAATTAAATATCAAGTTGAATTAATGTAGCAGCATGTGACACATATATCCACACCAAACCGTAGACTCTTAGGAAAGCCTCACAAAGGAGACAATGGAGCTCATTTTGTTTCTCAACCTGACCCTTGCTTGGTTTCCCTTCATCCTGCTGATGCTATAGGCAGCTGTGGGAGAGAATAACACTTAGGACCTAATGCAGGAGACCTGAAACTCATTATGCAGCTCTGAAACTCATTATTCATCTGACCTTTGGGTTATCATTCAAACTTTCAGAGTCTCACTTTCCTGACCTGTCATATGGAGACAAAAACTCTCCTAGCATTGGATAGTTGAGAGATTAAATTATAAAATAACTAATGCTATATGTGCACAAGGTTTTGTAAATTATAGTGTGTGAAGAATATTAATAATTACTATATATTAGCATTAATTTATATCTTATAAGAGACTTTGATACCATTTGGGAGACATTTTGATAAAAGAATATTCTGATAAAATTTGGGAGAGTAACCGACCAGATTTATTTCTTTCAAAGGTGTCCTGTGTGTAAATAAGTAATGATGATAATAAATAAATCCAGGAATTAAGTATTTATGTATAATACTTTACAACTTCATTTGGTGAAGCATCTTTCATGCCAACTATATCCCCAAACAGATTACATTCAATAAAGACTTACAGTGATATGCAATAAATACTAGCAGTGAGAGACAGACATTGAGATAAACAGGCAGGGGAAAAGTGCTCTTCAGCTAAATTCTGAGAAGAAATGAAGAATTTAGGGGCGAAGAGACCCAAGAGAGATGTCACAATAGGCAGAAGCTATTGGAGATAAAGTTCTCACACTCAATTTTCTTAGTGAAAGGCCTGAGGTACAAGAGTACCAAGGCCTTGAACCTCTGCCTGGGTCATCTCACTGGCAGCATGTCCTCAGTGTGGGAAAAGAAAAAGATATTAAGTCCGAGGTGGGTGAGTTTAAACTTCATGGGAATTATGAGGCAGGGAAAGCATTGCTTTGATCTATGTGGAACAGAGGAAGACTTTGTATTGCTATTCTGTTCCCTGTATTCCACCCAAGAAGTGCATATGTGAAGTTCATCACTGGAAATCTGATTTTCACTCTAGAGTGAGGATTTTCAAGTTAGTTCAGAATACATTAATTTCTAGATCCTTCCATAAGTTTGCCTTTGGTTCACAGTTTTGGCACAATGAAGTGATTTTTTAATGTTAACTTGCCTTTTTTGTAGGTAAGTGGATAACATAAGCTCTTTAACACTGTGTTGTGGGGTGTGTGTGTTTTAAGGAGGGAATGGTGACATAAAGGGAAGAGAAAGATAAGAAGAAAATGTTACTAATAAGGTCTAATTTAAGACTAATTTTAATCTACTCTCATTTTTTTTTAACTCTGTTTCTTCATGTAGAAAAGGAGGATATTGATATCTACTTACTAGGGTTGTGTGAAGATAAATAAGACAACAATGGTGAACCTTCGGTGCTGCAAGTTTTAAGGCTTCTAATAAACAGTAGTCCCCATCTTCATTAGCCTGAATGTGCTATTGCCATGGAACCCTTCTCATGCTATTGCATGAGAAGGAAGTATCTCTTCTCTCTCTTTTTAAAGAGTTATTATTTAGAAATTTTAATTTTTGTAAAATACTTTCTATTAGAGACAGAACCACATCACAGGAAATTTTCTTAGGGTAGGCAATTAAAAATCTCATATTTTGAGTTTAAAATGCATCATATGCATTTTTTATCACCCTCACTCTCTAGGCTAGTACTAAAAATGAGTGTATTTTTGTAAATCATACTGACTGACATTGGGGGGAGGTAAGAGTGGAGAAAGGTAATATGGCTCAAAGGTTAAGGAAAGGTTGTTTGTATGAGAAATTTGATTCAGATCATCTACAGAGTGTGTAAGAGTTACTGTATTTTCTATTCACAAAGTGTATTGCTGTTGTGATTTGTTTGGTTTGGTTTAAAGGCTAACCAATATCCTCCAATGAAAGATGACCTTGCAAACCTATTTGAAACCCTATTACATCATTTTATATTCAGAGCAGTATATGAAGTTCAGTATCAACAGGATACATTTGGCTTGCTGGGTACATATTGACAGCTTTAAGGAGGGTCACAAAAGTGTCTTTTGTGATGCTAAAATGGCCTCAAAATGAGCCATTTATTTTGGTAAAGCATATAAAGAGTAAAAAAAAGGCTTAACTTGGAAGTACTGATAGGAAAAGAGACTGTACATAATTGAATGAAGAGATTAGCGCTAAGTAGCTACAATCACAAATTGGTTTCACAGCTGCTCCTGATATGACCAGTGAAAAAGATAAAGAATGAAAAGAGCTAGTCAAATCAGACAGCCATGAGGGGTCCACTCTTTGAGGGCAGGGTTCCTGTCTAGTTGCTGTCTATTCCATAGTGAAAAACATGAATATATAGAAATAAATAACATATATTAAGAAGGGAGTGGCTTGACTTTTTTTATTTAGGTAGATTCAAGATTATTTGACCCCCATGGCCGAGGTTATCTCTTATAAAACTTCCTCTATTTTCCAGCTGTCTTCTAGGAAGGCATTTCTATCAGTGGTGTTCTTTATGGTCTAAAGGTGTAAGAAAGATGCCTCCAGGGGCAGAGTGCTCTGAAGTTGTTACATTAAAAAGATTTCCCAGGCAGGCAAGATATGGCCTGGAGTCTGCTCCTGGTTACAACTTTAATCATTTCACACCAACTGACTGTGGAAATTTACCCGAATGATGAAGGAAATACTTTAATACTTTAGTACTTCATTGTGTTACTTTTGTAACTTTGGAGTTCAGAATTGAAGTAAAGAGCATGGAAAATTATCTGCAACTTCAGTCCCCCAGATTCTAGAAATCCATGAGAAATGACAAGATGTGTTAGTCCATGGAATGGAAGAGAGAGGGATTCAGGCAAGGAATCAGAAATGGGAAGGATTTGGGTGTGTGTGGGGGTGGGAGTTCAGGCCCCAGAGAATTCAGTTCTAATAGCTATTGAGAGTTTGGACTAAGTTTTGGGAAAGAGGAAGGGTATCAGTGGTCATAAGATTAATGGCAATTAATGGGTAGAATTGCACCATGTGCTTGGAGCCCAGGAAATCAAGCTGTCTTCAGAAGCCTGTGGTCTTGGATACAAAAGGAAGCTAAAGCTACAATAGTCATGAAATCAATCAAGGTGAGAAAGAACTTGTAGGAAAGGTGGTTAAGATAGATAAGGGATTGGATTTCAGGAATTCGAAGGGCCAAAAGAATGAGAGCACCTTTCAGAAAATAGGACTTGTCTAATTATTCTTACACAGGAATTATTGGAGTCAAAGACTATTTTCATCTTGCCAGATGTAGGAACGGATTCCCCAGCACTACGGGTGCACACAAGTTTGGGACAGATCCTTCCTGCAGGACCCTGTGTTCAGCTGGGGTGTGTGTAGGAAAGTGAGAAATTCAGGAATGTCCTTGTGTTTTCCTGTGAGCAGATCATCACATTTCCCAGCTCAGAGGGGCCACTGAGAGAGGTGGACTTGGAAAGATATTTCTGCAGAAAAGGAGGACAACTCTGGGATATATTATAGGAGAATTGTATTTCTTGCAAATAAACACAAAGACCTTTCAATGTGTGTCTTCTATTTTAAAAGAAGAGAAACTCAATTGATTCTCCCCAGTCTAGACATCAAATACACGCAGGACAGGTGTCCGGAGTGAGATGCCTGTGAGGAGTTAACCAAAGTCATTGTCAGATTTAATGATCTCAGGAGTCTAAATGAGTGTGGCATCTCTCTTAGCTCCCTGAATAGCACTGCAGGTGTTCCTTTGTGGTTGGGCTGGCCACCTCAAATGACCCAGAGGTGAAGCTGCTTCTCCGGCAATGTCTAATGTCTGTTCCATAACCTCCATCATTTCTGCGTGTTTTTTTTTTTTTTTTTAAGCTCTTATGATAACACAGCACATTTGAGTATGCTTAAAGTATTCAAGTGGTGCTACTGGCTATAATTCAGTTCTTTCAGTCTTTCCATTACAAATCCTTCTTTCCAGGGTTTAATATCTCAGAGACTTCTAATTCCACTAGACCAAACTCAGTACAGAAATTGTCAGCAGGAATGCAAATTTTTCTGCTCACCCCTAAATATTTCCAATTAAACAAATGCATTTTTTTTCTTTCTCATTACAGCATAGGTATAAGGTTTCAGGTGCTTTTGAAAGGCCAAAAGAAAAAAGTAATCTAAGCATAAAATCAGAAAGAAATGTACAAGAATGCAGAATTTATCTAGTTTTGGGGTGGGTGGGGAAATATTGAATATTTCCAGTATCAGAGAATTTTTTACGTTGTGTTTTTTAAACCAAACTCAAGATTTAGCTGTGAAATAAACTAAAAGCATATTGGTTGTTGGTTTGGACTTTTGATTTTTTTTTTTAAAGAGAAATGGTTGTTAATTCTGTGAAAATTTAAAATGGTTGATTGATCCCAATATATTCATCTGATGTGGGCTATAATGGAAGTGTTTCTCTTCCTTTCTTGTGTGTTTTGAAGCCAATTGAATGAAAATCACTTGTGACATTATTGGTTTATAACGAAGTTATTAATGTAAAAAATTTGTATTTTTTATTGTGGTAAAAAGTACATAAAATTAACCATCTTCAGCATTTCTAAGTATACAGTTCAGTAGCGTTAAGTATATTCACATTCTTATATAACTAATCTCCGGAACTTTTCATCTTGTAAAACTGAAATTCTATACCCATTAAGCAACTTTCCATTTCTCCTTCTCCTCAGCCTCTGGCAACCACCATTCCACTATGTTGGTTTCTGTTTCTATGAATTTGACTACTCATAGATACCTCATGTAAATGGAATCATAGAGTATTTGTCTTGTGACCAACTGTGACTGGCATATTTCAATTAGCATAATTACCTCAGGTCATGCATATTTTAGCATGTATCAGAATTTCCTTCTTTTTTAAGGCTGCATGATATAAAAGTTATGAAAATTTGACTTTTGAATGTTTATTCAGTTTTGTCTTTGTTCTTTTTTTTATTTTTGCGGTACACGGGCCTCTCACTGTTGTGGCCTCTCCCGTCGCGGAGCACAGGCTCCGGACGCGCAGGCTCAGCGGCCATGGCTCACGGGCCCAGCCGCTCCGCGGCATGTGGGATCCTCCCAGACCGGGGCACGAACCCGTGTCCCCTGCATTGGCAGGCGGACTCTCAACCACTGTGCCACCAGGGAAGCCCTATTCTTTTTTTTTTTTATTAATCAAAAGATCCAGTTCCTTAAATGGATGACCTTGTTATGTCTTCAAATTCTTTCATACTTATTAAAATTCCTCTTTGGGGGTTTTAACTCTTTAGCTTAAAGCTACAGGTCTTTGACCTTGGTTATACTGCTTGAGAGAGTGAGCAGGTTTTACAGTCATGTTTCCTACATAGTGGAAGATGGACCTCTTAAGGTCCTGGGCTGTGGCCGTTTGCTTCCGGGTCTGAGTGGTCCTAATCATCTGCCTTGTTGTCCTTGTACTGCCACCACAGCTGTGGTGACTGTGCTGTTGCACAGTCATTCTCCATTCTGTCCCCACAGGAATTGTCCTCTCTGCTGTCATATTCTGATATTCCAACCCCTCGGACACTTCTAAATGTGGCTGTCATGCTCTCATCTGTCTCTGAAGTTATTTCTATTGTGTTCTTCAACTTTTCTTCTCTTTCCATTTTTCTGCTTTCTTCTACCTCCTAGAATTTCCCTGACACTTCTTGTTTTCTCAGGAAAAGGTTACTTTTTCAAGACATGTGAGCCACCTTCTTTTTTTCACTGAGCTCTGATTATTTGGTACAATTCCATTCAACTCCCCAAATATTTATAAAAAAATTCTGGGTAGCAGATTGAGAATGCAAAGACAAGCAGAAATGCCTGTATCCTTGAGGAGACCTTAAGCTTAAGCAGACACATATGCAGACAATCCAAAGCAATGTAGAAAACAGGGGGGAGAAGAGCCCTTTGGCTTTTGTGAGGGGCACTGATGAGGAAGAACCTTGCCATACATGGGAAAATTGGATCAGATCTTAACAAAAGGGCAACATTTAAAATCACTCTTAAAGAATGACTACAAATTGGTTAGAAAAAAATAGTTTTGACCTAATCTCTCTCCTTCTCAGTTATTTGCTTATATGGTAAAAATACACTTGGAAATGAATAGTCCCAGATTTTTTCCTTCCCACAAAGACACAGTGGTTAAAATCAGTAACTTTTCTCAGATGCATTTGTTATTTCTGGTTGTCCCATTGCCACTGCATTTCCTATAGGGATATCAGGTTTACTTTTGAGGTCTTCAGGGTCTGGTAGGTTAAAGAATCCCACAGGATACAAAGGGATGGATTATGACGAGCGAGTACACTATAAATTGTTATCAGTCATTTACATATAGGTGTGAATGAAGCAAATGGAAGAAGGTTTTGATAGGGACAGGAAGTTGAGAGGCAAGAGGGTAGGAGGAGGTTGGGAAGGAGATGGCTGAAGAGTCACTGGTGAAAGGGGAATGGGGAATTTGAAGGATGGGGACCTCGAACAAGCTAAAGACTGGATTTTTTCTAGAAGTAGCCCTGTGTGTGCAAGAATGCCTTCTGAGTCATATTTTATTTGAACAGCATAGGTGTAAGGAATCTCCAAGGTGGCTTCCAATAATCAGCAGCCCTTTTCCTCACCTGGGTTCCAAGCAAACTAATAAATAAAACAGAGAATAAATATGGGACATTAAAGAAACAAAAAACAAAAAACAACTCCCTTTGCCACTGGTAGAGTTCAGAGCTTTGGGCTTGTTACTATAGTGACCTTTCTGATCTTGAACCCAGAACTGGGCAGACTTGCTGTCTGCACCCCATCTTGGCAGTACTAGATTGGGGCAGGCCACTACACAAGGATAAGTCACCAAACTCTTCTCCACATTTACCAAGCACAAAGCCACTCTTCCTCCCTGGGACTGGAATGAGGAAGGGGGCAGGAAGAGGCTGGAAAGATGGTAATATCCTTGCTTCACAGTAAGGAAGCCTAAGAAATGAGCAAGAGAAAAAGCTTCCCCTCTCCCCAATAAATTACTCTCAATTTATTATTTTTTTTAAAAAGAAGTCTAAACAGAAGTATGGATGGTGTTGCCTTTCAGTCTTTTTATCTTCAACTTTTGCTTTGTCCTTTGTTTGGGGCATTGAAGCTTTCTCAGATTTTCAGTAGAGACTTTAAGTGTGACTAGCCTCCACCCCTCTTTGATCATTCTCGTCTTAGCTCTTCCAGTTTTTAATTTTTTGGTTTTGTTTTGTTTTTGCTTATAGATGGACCACATTTCTTGAAACAGAATGCAGAAGAGTGTAGAAACTAGGTGCTTTCGAGTCCTTGATGCTATTGCCATCTGCTTTGGCACCTTTCAGCTCTTTGGTATTCAGAGTAGGTAGATTCTGTCAGGTGCAGTGTTGCTGGGCTTGCATCTCAGCATAGTGAATGTGGAAGTGGTAGCCTGTTTACCTGGTCTCCCCACTGCAGTGTTTAAATTAGCTATTTAAATTAGCCTTTATATTTGTCTTACTATTTAAGACTATTTAAATTAGCCTTTATATGAGCTATTTAAATTAGCCTTTATATTTGTCTTACGGAGCCACCTCCTTCATCTTTCAGTTCCCTCTCTATAGTATTGCCCCTGTGAGGTTTATGGGAGCTGCAGGGACTTAAAGATGAAGCAAATGGCTCTCCAAGGAAATCTCCCTGGGAGGTGAGAACAACTTGGTGTTTGTGAATGCTTGGAGCTTGATTTTCACTGTGAAACGAGATCAATGTAAGGTAGAAATGTAATGAAACAACACTTTGTCCCCGTGGGTAAAGTCAGATTGGTAACAGCTAGGTATTCTGAGAGTCAAGTTTCATAATCTGAATTGATTTCTAAAGAAATTTAGAAATCATCAGTTGTTACAATGCTATGAATATGTAAGAGCAGCAAGAGAGGGGATTCTAATAGAAATGAGAACCAGTGCTATCAAAGCTAATTTGCTTCCTGTTTTGTTCTTGACATGACACAGTAGCTGAAGAGAGCTTTTACTTTTGTGTCTGTCTTTCAAATAAAAGGCAGTTTCAACAACATGTTTTAGAAAAGGAATTTTGGGATAGATGGTATATATTTGCAAAGCACATGGAGTAGTGACTGGCATGTAGTGAGCACTGCATGAGGATTTTGTAAATAAAAAGTATTAGGGCTTCCCTGGTGGCGCAGTGGTTGAGAGTCCGCCTGCTTATGCAGGGGACAAGGGTTCATGCCCCGGTCCAGGAAGATCCCACATGCCACGGAGCGGCTGGGCCCGTGAGCCGTGGCCGCTGAGCCTGTGCGTCCGGAGCCTGTGCTCCGCAACGGGAGAGGCCACAACAGTGAGAGGCCCGCGTACTGCAAACAAACAAAAAAAAAAGTATTAGGGTAAATCAAACCACATTTGCCAAAATTCACAAATGAGGATGAAAACTCTGGGCTTTGTTGATTTTATAGTTTAGGTAATCTTCCCTGTTTCATATCTTTTGGGATTAGCAGGGTCATTTCTGGTACCACTAGGTTAAAGGTTCTTCTTCAATATCAATTAAACATTATTCACAAATACCCTCTTCAGAGTTTCCCAAACTTTAAGGACATTATAGAGAAGACTAGTGAGAGTTTATATATTAATAAATATAAAGTTTATGGTAGATTAACTGAAGATCAAGTGATTTAATTATGGACAAAAAAATGACATTGCTAATTTGCATAAGTGTCAGCCATAACAGTGCTGAAGATATTTGCCAAATTCAGGAATGGAAGGAAAAATTGTGTATTGGCACCCTATAATATATGTCTCCATAGAGGTTGGTTCTACATTTTTAGGGCTTGGACTAGATAAAATAGATGAACCAAAGGCCTTAGAACCCAGTGATTTGGCTGATTTGCCCATGCTTATTTTATATACATATATAAAATAAATAAATATAATATATAGATATACAATAAATATATTAAATAAATATATATATATTCTACTCCGTGTGAGGCTCCATGTTAGTAATCTCATAAAAGCAGACGAGTATGAGAAGAGAGGAGATAGTTTCTAATCTATTGTGTTTCATGGAGGTTTTGAATTTAGTTGATTTGTACAATGATTAAATTTCCTCTGGAAACATTTTCACTTAGCATGTCTAGTTGGTTTATTAACTCTTCTTGAGCATCCTGAAACTTAAGGAAAGGGGAACGTTTATGTTTTCCACAAAATTCTATACTAAGAAACATTTATTTTTTATTTGAACTAAATGTTACAGTTTATTTCATCTTCATGATTACAGGCATTACAGGACAGGGTAAACAAGGAAAATAAAACAAATTCTTTTCTCCCCCCGTTTAACCAGATGCAGCACTTTGGCATTTTTATGATACACAGGTTGACTTAATTCATTGACGGGTTAAAAGCTAGCAACAGCAAATCTTTGCAGTTTAGTATCTTCCTCCATAGCTACTTCAAGGATCTCAATTCCCGAACTACACTGAGTTCTGAAATGGTGTTCACCGCAGCATTCTTGAAGCTTTCGCATCTTAATTTGAGATCTGACACCTCTTGTTAAGGCAGGGAACTGTTAAAAGTTGTCTTCCTCTTGGCTAACCCCGTTCACCAGCAACCTTAACAGTTAAGTTACTATATAAAAATAGAACCATGCTCCCAAGCATTGGTTGAAACTGTTGTGCTGGGAATCCTTTCCAGAGCATTAGCTCCGTGAGATAAAAGAGAGGTCCTAACCAGTGGTTTCCATGAACAATAACAGTGTAGTAATGTCCTTCACAGCCTAACCCAAGAGGTCAGGCAACCTTGATCATCCCGACAAGCTTATCAGTATTTACATACAAGGTATATTTAAAATTGATCCCAGACCAAGTATTGCAACCATAATCCCGAAAAATCCCATTATTTAGCACACTGAGTTTCTATGAGAAGCCAAAGCCAGAAATCGTCTAAAGGCAGTGATGGTTCATCATCTTTTGCAAGTGAGAGAAAAACATCAAGAAGGTGGAAAGGAAACTTCTCCCTCCTAAACTCATCAAATCGCTTGATCGCTATCTTCACAGCTTTAATTGACATAATCCAGAGTCCTCAATCTCCTGATTTCCATTTTCAAGATGACCGTCAAGGTCGAGAAGAGCTTTGCCATGGCCCATGAACTCCAGTCCTTCAGTGGGAACCTCCTTCTCCTCTACTGCTTTCTGAACGCACTGCTGGTAGTGCTTGAAGAGGTTGGTCCACGCGGCCTTGGAGCCCTCCCCGTAGAGGAACTTCGCGGCAAACCAGCGACTGAAGTATTTACCTTAGGCGCGCTTCTCGGCGCGACCTCCCGCACGCGGTTCCTGGCGGCGGCGCCCTCGGATGGCGTCACTCTTAGGCGCGTCGCTTTACGAGAGGACGCACTACGCACTACGGAGGCCAAGAAGGAGTAGGAACCATTTAAAGATGCGTAGAGCAGGAGAGAAACCGAAGGGGTGTGCTGTGAGAAAGGATGGAAGAAGGAAGAAGCGCTACAGTTGAGTTTGAGAGTGTTCTGCCGACTAAGGACGAGTCTCATGTGGTAAGAGCACATTTTAGAGGCTCAAATTGATTTTGGGAACACCTGGGGTACATATAAATATTTAGAGCATTTAGAAGGACCTGTAAAGCCCTCTTTTGTGTGCTCTACCAAAACTTTTTTTTGATTTTTGGATCTAAGATAGGGTGTGTCCTTGTCCTAGGCAAGTCTGAAGTTGGTTTTCAGACCCCTAAGATGATAGAATTTTGGTCACCCAAATTTAGTCCTCCCCACCTGCATAACGCCTAGTATCTTCTGATAGCACTCTGCTTCACACCTGTGTCCAGTCCAAAGAAAGGAGGGAAAAAGCAGCCACAAAATTCTGTGTTTTGTCAGTGCCTTGTAGTTCCACATATGTTATCTCATTAATCCTCATTTTAGCCCTTTGAAAAAATTTTATTCTTTTTTTGTTGTTGTTGTGGTACGCGGGCCTCTCACTGTTGTGGCCTCTCCCTCTGCGGAGCACAGGCTCCGGACGCGCAGGCTCAGCGGCCATGGCTCACGGGCCCAGCCGTTCCGTGGCATGTGGGATCTTCCCGGACTGGGGCACGAATCCGTGTCCCCTGCATCGGCAGGCGGACTCCCAACCACTGCGCCACCAGGGAAGCCCCAAAATTTTATTCTTTCTAGTATGCCTGTGAAGAAACAGAAATTCAGCAAAACAAAATGCATCACTTATTGCCATACGGTCAGTGGTGGTGATGCTGGGAGTCAACACACACGCTTGACACTAGACTCTAGACACGCACTCTTTCTGTACCACTCATTATGTTGTTCATCATTAGCTTAGATTTTGCCTGGTGCTCTGTCATGCTGCTGCTGCTTCTCCTTCTTTTTTAAAATTTTATTGAAGCATAGCTGACCTACAATATTATGTTAGTTTCAGGTGTATAGCAAAGTGATTTGGCGATATATATATACGTGTGTGTGTGTGTATATATATACTTTTGCAGATTCTTTTCCATTATAAGTTATCACAAGATATTGAATATAGGTCCCTGTGCTCTACAGTAAATACATTTTATATATCTATGAATATTTTATACATGGTAGTGTGCATCTGTCAATCCCATACTCCTAATTTATCCCTCCCCCTACCGCCATAACCATAAGTTTCTTTCTATGTCTGTGAATTTGTTTCTGTCTTACAAATAAGTTCATTTGTATTATTGTTATTATTTTGGATTCCACATATAAGTGTTATATAATATTTGTTTTTCTCTGTCTGAATTCATTTAGTATGATAATCTCTAGGTCCATCTATGTTGTTGCAAATGGCAATACTTCATTCTTTTTTATGGCCGAGTAATATTCCATTGTGTGTGTGTGTGTGTGTGTGTGTGTGTGTGTGTGTATACTCCACACCTTCTTTATCCATTCATCTGTTGATGGATACCTAGGTTGTCTCCATGTCTTGGCTATTGTATATAGTGGCGCTGTTAACACTGGGGTGTATGTTTTTTTTCGAAATAAAGCCTTCATCTTTTCCAGACATATGCCCAGGAGTGGAACTCTTGGATGATATGATAACTCTATTTTTAATTTTTTTAAGAAACCTCCATGCTGTTCTCCACCAGTTCACATTGCCACGAACAGGGTGGGAGGGTTCCTTTTTCTCCACACCCTCTCCAGCATTTATTATTTGTAAACTTTTGGATGCTGGCCATTCTTGCTGGTTGTCATGCTTCTGATAGAGTTATGAGTCCTGACTCCTCTTCCTCAGTGCATCTCTTTCTGTTGGTTCTTCTGATAAACAAAATCATGCTATGGTATTAGTGGCCATCAGTGTCTTTTAACAAAGGCTTATATCTTAACCCTGAAGAGAACCAGTGGCAGAAATATGAAGCTTGTCATCACTCTTTACATTGCCTGTATAGTGCTTGCAGGTAGGAAAATTCAGGTTATATTTTCTCTGAAGAATCTAAGGATATAGCACACTGCAGAGTTATATGTGTGTAGCAGACTTGCAAATTGTACTGTTAGGGTGAATGAATGAGTTGATAGGCAGCATTCAGCCTCAGCAGAAGGGCAGTTTAAGTGGATTTCCACTTGTGATATCCTTCTTTTTACTCTTTATGAATAGCGATGCTATCTGTACAAATGTACGTTCTAAGTCAAATAGAATATGGTAGTTTGTACGAAGTCCAATGTGATGAGTGTGTTCAGAGTTTTTTAAACTTTGAGCAGTTTATAAAGTCATATGTTCTAATTGTGAATAAATTCTTTTTTGTCCCTTAGAGTTCATTTTGAGATTTGAATGAAGATCATAGTGTAAGGTGGTTGCTGAACTCAAGCTGTGTTAAACTGCCTGACTGCCCTGCTTTATTGTTTGTGACTAGAGGTAAGGCTGAGTGATAGTGAAATAAAATATTGGTGAAAATGGCACTGAAAATGTGTTAAAACAACATATTTTGAAATATGTGTAGAGCTCTTTGAAGTGAAATGATGGTTTTAAGTGAATTCATAAAGATGTTAGTACATCTTTTTAGTGATAAAATTGCTGTGACAATGGAAATTCCTAACCTCATCCAAGAACGTAGATTAACTATAGGGTTTATTAATTTTCCAATTTAAGAATAATTTAATAATAACAATATAGAAAATATATGCTACAAGAACTCAATATTTTTGGTAAATCTCTTTAATATTGGCATGACCTAATAAAGATGCATGAGGCTATTATAAGATTTACACAGTGCTAAATATTTTTAGATTGATTTCAACATGAGAGATTGGAGAACATTCCTTCAGAAGTCTCAGGAGAACCATTTTAGCATATTTCTGATAAAGACCCCCTATGCACTCAATAAACAACCTCACATGTAATATCATTTGAACATTTAATCTAGTAACCTTTTAACCTTCATGAAATGTTAGAACTAGATTTCAAACTTTACTTCAAAAGGAAGTAAAGTGTGTGTGTTTTAATATAATGCTGATCTTAGAGTCTTTCCTTAGAATAACCAGCTCTATTTTCAGTAAAGACAAAAATGTGATAGAAATAAATGGATACATATCTATATATTTAAAATTATTTATACATGAGGTCACTGATCTGTCCATTTTAGAAGAAAATATTATTTTAATGATAGCTTGTATATATTATTTTATATTTATGGAACATGGATGGAGGAATGATACAGGATGGACAGCTAGATGGAGCCGGCTTTCCATAAGTCACAAGCTTTTTCATTGCTAGAAAAGCAAACTCTGATGGTTTAGTGCAGATTCTGTTCTGAAGAGAAAAGTAGAGAGCATTAAGTGTTCTCTCTGGTGGACCAGTAGTGACAGTAAATGGTGAGTCCCATTAAAAACAAAAACAGAGTAAATTGTTGCTTAATTGAATATAACAATGCAAATATTGCCAAGGGGCTTGCTCTCCTACAAGAAGTATTTTGTTAATAAGCATCCAGGATCACAACAGAACCCTAAATATAAACCAAACGCTAAATCTTCATTGTGTAATTGCCTTACTACTAGGTAACTAGATTAAGCTAGTGAGATAGTTTGGCTAGAATATCTAGAGATATATACAGCATGCTCAATTTCCTTTATTAAACAAATTTATTTCTGGTTTCTTTCTATTCCATTATAGCAGCTACAAATTTCTTTTTATACATACTAATGGAGAGATTTTTTTTCTGAGTTAAGTTAGACCCCAAACTACTTCATTTAGATTTAAAGAGCAAATGCTTAGCACTGCTTTGCTTTGCTAAAGACCAAACACCTGGTAAAACTCCCTACCTTCTCTCCCTCCACTTGAAAAATTTCAATTACATTGGGTTTCAGGTTCTAGGGATTTTTCACGATTTTCTGCTAAGACCACACTACACTCAACCTTATCTTGTGCTTTCTAGAAGGTCTAAAAGCCGTCTTACAATTTTCTAGGGAAATCCTCCCTTTGAGAGAGGGAAAAATGTATTATCCTGGATACTTATTCACATAGTTTTCACACATTTTTTAGGGATGGGGTAGGAAAAAATCCAGAATCAAGGCCACAGAAGTTCACTGGATTTACATGTCCAGTTATCATAGTGACTTTTTTGAGCCGCCTTGTATTGGGTTTTGTGTACTCTCTCTCGGTTCTGGTCAGTGGACGGTCTGCGAATGATTGGGGGTTCACCTAGATCCTCTCAGGAGTCTGCATTGTCAATATTATTGATATAATAGTACGAAGACAATATTTGCCTTTTTCACTGTGTTGACATTTGCACTGATGATGTAAAAGCAATGATGGCTAAGAGTACTAGTGCCTCAGCAGAGTTAAAGGCAGGGCATCAGTTGTGACAGAGTCATTGGGTTCTTCACCGTCACTAACTCACAGAATGTCTTTGATGAAGCAGTACAAATTACTGACATTATTAAATCTTAACCCTAAGTATATCTCTTTAACATTCTGTTGATAAATGGGAAGTACCCATAAGCCTACCGCTGCTGCAAACTAACGTACTATGCATATCTCAAGAAAATGAACTGGTATGATGCTGTGCCTTGAGAGCTCAACTAGCTCCTTTTTCCATGAAACACAATTTTTACTTGAATGAATGACTGCCAGCTAAACCATGGTTATTCAGACTTGAGTTTTTGGTAGACATTTCTTAAAAATAAGCAAAATGAACCTGTCCCTTTAAGGAAAATGACGGTTTTTGTTTCCAATGATCAAATTAAAGCTTGTAAGCAAAACTTAAAATTTTGGAAAACTTGGATATGCCACCATGAACTTAGCTTTTTAGTACATAAAGACTTTCTGATAAGATTGGTGGGACACTAACAGGTGTAATTTTTTGCTAAAATGGAATGTGTGAGGTACAATGCACGAGTTTACAAAATCATACAGGAGTGAAAGATTCATTGAAAGGTGACATAGAACAACATATTTCAGTGTAACACAGTAGCAATCATAGTTGTAAAGTTCATTCATATGGTTTCTGTTTCCATGTGACAACTAGCTTTTAAGAAAATAATACTTGTTGAGTTTTGGTGTAGCATTGAAGAAGAATATCCTCAATGACCTGAAAAGGCTTTTTAAACACTTTTCCTTTTTTCTGACTATAGATCTGTGTGAGGTCAGATGTTTCTCATATACTTCAACTAAAAAACCTACTGAAACAAATTAACTTCAAAAGTAAGGTATCCAGCTGTCATCCATTAAATTAGACATGAAGATTTAAGTAAAAATGTAGAACAATGTCATTATAATTACTTTTTTTGTTTTTGAAAATACAGTGTTTATTTTTCAGTAGGTAATAGATTTATACTGTTATTTTAAAATAGGTTAATACACAAATACATTTTTTCTCAGTTTTAATTTCTTTAAAGGTAAATATAATCCACATAAAGACTCTTTGGGCCCTCATAGTTTTTAAGAGTGGAGAGGAATCCTGAGAAGAGAACGTCTGAGTACTGCTGTTCTGTCTTCTAACTAGACAGACCTTAATCTCCAGCCTAGATCACTCATGGATGACACAGTGATATGCTGCCCAGATCTCCCCTTCAAGGAAAGACTTACTACCCCAGTTGCTTTGGGAGTGCTGCTGCCAACAGCCTTCAGTCATCTTCAGCTGAGATCAGCTCAGCTGCAGAGAGTCACCTCACCCAAGGTCATGTCCCTTCCCAGGGTGGCCTGCATCTAATGACTGGTGGATGCATGTGTATAGGGGCATGGCCATCTTTGTGCAACTCGGAACAACTCTGACAGTCATTCTAGTACCAGAGCTCCCTGTGGGGTCAGATGAGGTGTCAAATGGCCTGCATCAGTGCTTCTCCCTTTGCCCACTGCTGTGTCCTTTCCCTCCTTTCCTAATGTGTTAATTCCAAGGTCCTTCCTTAATACATATCCTGTACAGTAGACTCTGTCTCAGAGCCTGCTTCCCAGGGAGGTCACCCTGAAACAGCATGGGAGCTTGATAATAGGTTAAAAGTTAATTCTCTTTTCAGCTTTGAGTAACCAGGGCGCCTGAGGTATCACTTTACTCAGGGTCCTAAGCTCCTTATTGACAAGCCACACAAATCCAATGGCCTGTAAAAGGCTTTATGTGGTCTGGAAGGTCCCATAGTGCATGTCCACGAGGCCTGGGGCAGCTAGTTCTGGATTTCCTAGGGCTACTTCAGGAGTGCACAAAGGAAAGCAGGTTTTGGCTTCTGGGAAGCAAAAGTGAAAAATACTGATGCTCTTTCTACTTGTACGCATGTTCCAAATTTTAAGTGTGTGATAAAAGCCCAAGAGATGAATAGGGAAGGGGGTCAAGAGGCTATCTAAGCGTGAGAAAACCAGACCTATCTGTTCATTTAGCCCATCTTCATATTTAATATATACTGGCAGCCAAAGTTGGGTCAGTTTATTGGTGATCTGGATCAATTGTTAATATTGTCTGCGGTGAATAGATGGTCCCTGGTCTTTCTTTCAGGCCTCACTACCTGGCCTAGAAAACAGAGTTTGGGAGTCAGCCTCAGTTGGATCTGGAGGATTTCAGACTTTAACATTCTAAAGAATGAGGAAGCTTAGTTCTTCTTTCTATAGCCCCATCTACATGATGACATTGATCACAACAGAGTATTTCCAATTTGATTAAGGTTAGCTTTTTTGCTCTGGGTATCAAAAACTGTTTCATAGGTCCTGTATATATAAAGGGCACCTGAGTTGAAAATGAAATCAAGTTTTGCACTGTGACATTTGAAAATGACCCATCTATATACTGGTGGGCTAAATATTTATCCATTCATTCCACACTCATTCAGCACCTACTGTGTGCCAGGAAGCAGTGTGAGTTCTGGAGGATACATGGATGAATAGGACAATATTCCTGACTTTAATAAGTCTTTCAAGACATGTTAAAAGATAAACTGAGACCTATTACAATTTTTAAGAGTTTATTTGGGCAAAACCCTAAGTTGAGCAGCACCAAACTAGAAGTGGTTAGGCATGCTCCACCAACAGGAGCTAGAGGCAAGGCTTTTTGTGGAAGCAAAGCAAGGAAATTATTTGACTGGCTAAGGGGTTACTTTGAGAAAGCCTAGTTGACTCTTTATGATTGGTTGTCCTTAGATTTTGATTTCTTAACCTTGAGATGTTACAGGCTTAGGTTTTGGTTTGCTTACGTAGATTGCTAAGGCATTAGAACCACCTCAGTCTAATGTCCTCCTTGTTTCATTAACTTGGCAGACAGATGACATTGGATCTTATTCAGTCCATTTACGTATTGATGGCACTGTTCTAGGTGCTGGGGTGTCGATGGTGAACAAGATATTTTGTCCTTTTTTGTATATTTTATGGAAGAAAGTGAAAAATTAGGACAGGGAAAAATATACATGTCTCTAAAAATCAATAAAGAATAAATAAGAAAATAGAATATTTGAATAGCAATCAGCATGCTTGATCTATTACATATCCAGAACATTAAGAGCATATACATTCTTTTCAAAATACATAGAATATTACAAAAATTCATGGTGTATTAAGTAACAAATAAAAACACAAAAAACCTCCCAAAGCTGAAATGATACTGGTCACAATATTTGTTCATAATGCAAATAATACTAGAAGTAAATAAGAAAAAGATAGTTTTAAGAAACCCTAAAAATTCCTAAATAGGGAAGCAAAACTGTAGTTATAAATGATCTAGAAATAAACAACAGTAAGTGAACTATATATCAAATCTGTAGGGAATTTTATAGACATGTACTTAGGAAAACTGTACTTAAGAAATTTTATAGACATGAATGCATTGATTAGAGTTTGAAATGCATTGATTAAAAGTTTGAGAATAAATAAGCAAGGCATTCAACTCAAGATGTTGGAAAAAGGAAATCAAAGTGTAGAAAAGTATAGTAGAAAAAAATAAAAATTATGCATTTGTCATATAAAGTTAAGCCAAGCATAATAAAAATGGTAAATAATAAAAAAAACCTAAAATTTTTCTTTGAAATAATCACTAAACTATTAAAAATATTTGGTGAATTTTATCAAGGAATAAAAGGAGAGAAGATACAAATCAGGGTTAAAAAATATGACATAAACTACAGATGTGGAGACTTTAAAGTTTTGAGAATTCAGTGTACAATGTTATATCTATAAATATGAAAATCTTACAAACTTAGTGGTTTTCATGGGCTGTATATTAAGAATTGCTCAGAGAGAGATTAGAAAATGTAAATAGACCAACAAATATAGAAGAAAATGACTATGTCAGTTTAATGGGTGAGGTCTACCAGTCCTTCAAGAAAAAGATAATTCCAACGTTAAAGAAACCATTACAGAAAAAGTTAAAGATGAAACGCTTTCCACTTTATTCTACAAGGATAACCTTGGTGTCAAAATTAGATAAACATAGCTCCTAAAAGAAGACTGTACAGTTTAACTTATGAACATAGATACCAAAAACTTTAAATTTAAAAAGTGCCAAATTAAATTCAGAATGTATTAAAAGAATGTTATCATAACCAATTAGGGTTTATCCTAGGAATGCAAGTATTAGTCACTATTAGAGCTCCGTCAGTATAATTAATCACAATAATAAATACTTTTATTTATTTACTAACACGTGTTTGTTCAAGAAATATTTCTAAAGGGCCTACAATGAGGAAGACACCATCCTAGGTATTGGGGTAAAAGTGTGAACAAGACAGACAAGATCTCTTGGAGCTTGCATGAGATGAAAGATGTAAAAAATCCACATAATCATCTTAATAGGTGACCAGATA
Source organism: Phocoena sinus (assembly GCF_008692025.1). Classification (NCBI taxonomy): domain Eukaryota; kingdom Metazoa; phylum Chordata; class Mammalia; order Artiodactyla; family Phocoenidae; genus Phocoena; species Phocoena sinus. The sequence continues at coordinate 53,013,905 of NC_045780.1, read as the reverse complement.
TACCTCAAAGATGTGATACAAGTCAGTATTCATTCGTGAGAAAAGCTTTTAGCAAGGGAAGAAAAGTATCAGTGCAAAGACAGGAATGGATAGAGCAGGCATCATCCTTAGCTAGGAAGCACTAGCAACGTTCACTTTAAAATCAGGAAAGGATGTCTATTCCCTCTCCTTTTTTTTTTTTTTTTTTTTTGTAAAATGAAGTTTAGTTAACTTACTATATTACTTTCAAGTGTACAACATAGTGATTCGATATTTTTGTACATTACGTAACCATACAAAGTTGTTACATTATTGACTATATTTCTTGTGCTGTACCTTACGCCCCAGTGAATTACTTCTTTTATAACTGGTCGTTTGTACCTCTTAATCCCCTTCACCTATTTTGCCCATACCCGTGGCTCCCTCACCTCTGGCAACCACTAGTTTTCTGTATCTATGAATCTATTTCTATTTTGTTATATTTGTTTTGTGTTTTAGATTCCACATGTAAGTGAAAACATACGGTATTTGTCTTTGTCTGATTTATTTCATAGCATAATACCCTCTAGATCCATGCATGTTGTTGCAAATGGCAAGATTTCATTCTTTTTTATGGCTGACTAATACTCCATTGTGTATACCACATCTTCTTTTTCCATTCATCTATCAGTGGACACTTAGGTTGCTTCTGTATCTTGGCTGTTATAAATAATGCTGCAACAGAATATTGGGGTACATATATCTTTTTGAATTAGTGCTTTCATTTTCTTTGGATAAATACTCTGAAGTGAAATTGCTGGAGGGTATGGTAGTTCTATTTTTAATTTTTTTGAGGAACCTCCATACTGTTTTCCATGGTGGCTGCACCACCATTTCCACTTCCACCAACAGTGCACAAGGGTTCCCTTTTCCCCACATCCTTGCCAACACTTTTATTTCTTGTCTTTTTGATGATTGCCATTCTGACTAGTGTTAGATGATATCTCGTTGTGGTTTTGATTTACATTTTCCTAAAAATTAGTGATGTTGGGCATCTTTTCATGTGACTGTTGAGCATCTGTATATATTATTTAGAAAAATGTCTATTTGGGTCCTCTGACCATTTTTTTTTTTTTTTTTTTTGCGGTACGCGGGCCTCTCACTGTTGTGGCCTCTCCCGTTGCAGAGCACAGGCTCCGGACGCAGGCTCAGCGGCCGTGGCTCACGGGCCCAGCCGCGCCGTGGCATGTGGGATCTTCCCGGACCGGGGCACGAACCCGTGTCCCGCGCATCGGCAGGCTAGCTAGAGAACCAGTTGCTTTCCAGTCTGATGCCTCTGCATTGGGACTTGAAGTATGTGAGTTTGTGCACGAGCCCTTTGAGAGTGGAGTCTTGGTTTTCTGCAGCCCTCAGTGTCTCCCAGTCATAAGCCCTGCTGGTTTTCAAAACCAGTTATGGTGGTCACGGGGGCCCTACTTCCTGGTGCCAGTCTCTAGGACTTGAGTGCCCAGTGTGGGGCTTGAACCCCTCCCTCCTTAGGGAGGACCTCTAAGTTTGTGATAGCTCCTCCCTTTTGTGGGTTGCTGCACTGGGGGTGTGGGTCTTGATTAGATCACATCTCTGCCCTTCCTACTTGTCTCAATGTGTTTTTTTCCCCCATTATATCGTTAATTGTAGAATAGCTGTTCTGCTGGTCTGGTTTTTCTCAGTGAGAGTTGTTCTATATGTTGTAGTTTTTATATGTTTGTGGCAGAAGGTGAGCTCAGGATCTTCCTATTCCACCATCTTGATCCCCTCAGGTCTCACTCTTAATGTTCCAGATTGCTCCTGATGTCTGATCACTTCAAAAAAGAAACAAGATATATGGATATAGATATAGAAATACAGATATATATGAAAGGCAGATTTATAGAGTCTCCATTTGTAGAAGATAAGGATGTTTACACTAAAACCCAGGAGAATTAATTGATAAGCTGTTAGAACTAATAAGAGAGTTTAGTATTTTGGCCAAGTAGAAGACCAAAAATATGAATATTGAAAGATTTTCTCTACAACAGCTGTAACCAGTTAGAAAATGCACTAAGATTAGAGCCTTATAATACCAAGGGCTAAACAAAAATAAACGTGTAAGACCCATATTGAGAAACTTATAATACCTTACTGAACAATATAAAAATACTAAAAAATGTAAAAAATACTACGTGCTTAGATGAGATGATTCACTAATGTGAAGACATTAAGTTTTCCTTTAATATATCTATGAATCCATGTAAATTTTAATAAAAATGCCAATTATATTTTTTGATGGAAGTTGATACACTTTTTTTTTTTTTTTTTTGCGGTACGCGGGTCTCTCACTGTTGTGGCCTCTCCCGTTGCGGAGCACAGGCTCCGGACACGCAGGCTCAACGGCCGTGGCTCACGGGCCCAGCCGCTCCGGGGCACGAACCCGTGTCCCATGCATCGGCAGGCGGACTCTCAACCACTGCGCCACCAGGGAAGCCCAATCCACTGTTTTATGTTGAAAAGAAAATAGAAATAATCAAGAACAGATTGTAAAGAAAATAAAACATCAACATTAATGAAAAACAAGCAATGAGGGAACACACCCTATCAGGTATCAAAATATATTGCAGTTGGCTTCTCTGGTTGCACAGTGGTTAAGAATCCACCTGCCAATGCAGGGGATATGGGTTCGAGCCCTGGTCTGGGAAGATGCCACATGCCGCTGAACAACTAAGCCCGTGCATCACAACTACTGAGCCTGCTCCTTAGAGCCCCCAAGCCACAACTACTGAAGCCTGTGTGCCTAGAGTCCGTGCTCTGCAACAAGAGAAACCACTGCAATGAGAAGCCCACACACCACAAAGAAGAGCAGCCCCCGCTCGCCACAACTAGAGAAAGCCTGCGTGCAGCGACGAGTACCCAGCGCAGCCAAAAATAAATAAATAAGTAAATCTATAAAAAAACAAAAAAGAAACCCACTTTATTTATTTATAAATTTAAAATTTTAATTTAATTTATTTTTTTATACAGCAGGTTCTTATTAGTCATCAATTTTACACACATCAGTGTATAAATGTCAATCCCAATCTCCCAATTCATCACACCACCACCACCATCCCCTGCCGCTTTCCCCACTTTGGTGTCCATATGTTTGTTCTCTACATCAGTGTCTCAGTTTCTGCCCTGCAAACTGGTTCATCTGTACCATTTTTCTAGGTTCCACATATATGCGTTAATATATGATATTTGTTTTTCTATTTCTGACTTACTTCACTCTGTATGACAGTCTCTAGATCCATCCATGTCTCAACAGATGACCCAATTTCGTTCCTTTTTATGGCTGAGTAATATTCCATTGTATATATGTACCACATCTTCTTTATCCATTCATCTGTTGATGGGCATTTAGGTTGCTTCCATTACCTGGCTACGGTAAATAGTGCTGCAGTGAACATTGGGGTGCATGTGTCTTTTTGAATTATGGTTTTCTCTGGGTATATGCCCAGTAGTGGGATTGCTGGGTCATATGGTAGTTCTATTTTTAGTTTTTTAAGGAACCTCCATACTGTTCTCCATAGTGGCTGTATCAATTTACATTCCCACCAACAGTGCAAGAGGGAAGAAACCCACTTTAAATTAAAAAATATATATATATTGCTGAGATATAGCAATGAATAAGATGTGATATTGGTGCACATATGTACAATGCAGACTAGAGACTTCAGAAACAGACACAAGCACATGCTGAAATTTAGTAACACAGTGGCATTTCAGATCCTTAAGAAAATGTAAATGTACACTTGTGACATTGTAATATGACATATAAAAATGATCAATGAAACAAAGTAGCCCAGAAACAGATCCATACATTCCAGTTATCTTTCTGAACTCTCCCTCCCCTCAACCTCTTTTCTGCCTTTCTTTGTTCTTTTCTGTTCCCTGGGAAGCATCATCTGGGATCCTTTTCCAGTTGCACTGGACAATTGACAGTGGGAGGCCCTAGCAGGGGATGACTGGACAGCAGGAGAAAAAGGTCAGAGTATTTTTTCCCACTTCTTCCTTGCTGCCTCTACTTCCCTGGCAGCAGCTGTGTTCCTCTACAATTTCAGCTACTACAGGAAGCTTCCCCCCCTTGGTTCCAGCTCTCACTGGATTCCAGTAAGTGCGTTTCCTCTCCTTGATTGTAGATTCCTGGTTTAGTTAATCCTTGGATGCCTTCATATCCCGTGATTCTTACCTTGACCCCGCCCCTACCTCTGTAAATATCTTCATTTAAATCATCAATGTGAATCTATTTTCTCCTGTGATCCTGTCTGATAATGTAAGTGGTACCAGGAATGAGGTAGTCTTGTTTCACACCTAATATCTCAGTTATAGAAGTTTTGCTTCTTGTGATTGCAACTTGCGGCTCAACAATTTAGAGCTCTTAGTTGTGAAGGGAGAAACATTTTCAACATTGAACACGGTGCTGGCTCCAATAACGTGGAAGCTGAGACTACTGCCTCCTTCCTCATGGCGCTGAATACTCAAACAGAGATAGCAGGGCTTGCTGTTCTTGCCAGAGTGATCAACCCTTATTCCTAAGAAAATTTAAGTTGCTGTTGTGTAATGAAAAAGAAATAGTATCTCTAAAACTCAGGGCATTCACTAGAGCACCTCTCACCATTAAAATCTCCAGTGATCACTCTCAATGAAAAACCGTGACAATCCATTACCGAAAGGGCTCCTAAGGCCTTAGATCCTGGGAGAAAGAAGGGGTTTAGGTTTTATCACTCTGTAGCTAGTGTGACGACAGAGGGAATGGCAGAGAGAGGAAGTTATGATTGTCAACTTTAACCTGATGACCAGATACAGAGCAGGGACCAAAGAAGCCTTGCATATCTTACATTAAATGATGATTTCTCTTTTACCCCACCTTTTAGTGCTACCTTTTATGAAGAGAACAGGTGGAGGCTAATGTTTTAAGTGAGGTTCCAGGCAGGTGTATATTTGAATAAATACACCCCTTGATGATATTGTACGGGATGGGACTATATGGATTCCCTGTTGGTGGATAAGGTTTTCATCATCTAGCAAAGGGCAAGAATAGGTGCTAAGTGGCAAAAGAGGTGGGCTATGCTGGTGACCCCCCACCCCCATTCTCTAGTCTCCACTCATCTCTACTTCCCTCTGTGCTTTTTAGGAAGCTGAAATCTGCAGATTGCCTTACTGAGCCTCCCTGACCTCTCCCTTCAGTTTTGTTTTGACTGATGAGTGGCACCTGCAGGGAATCAGAAGGTGGGAGGAGATTGGGGACTGCTTCTAGGGCAGCAGCTCTGTTTCTCTACAGCTGTAGCTTCTACTGGGCAGCCTTCCTCCATTACTCCAGATATCAGAGGGATCTAGTAATGCCAAACCTCCTCTTTCTCTTTTCTGTGCTTTTCTTATCAGGGGTAGATAAGACTTTCTGCTGTCACCGGGTGCCTCCACATCTGTGTTCTAACACTGTCCTTTTCTAAGTTGTCTTTTCATTAACAACTCTTTAAACCACCTGACGAAATCCTTTTTCTTGATCCGACCTACACATCATGCATACATGAAAACTGGATCTATATTTGAGGTAGAAGTAGAAATTAGTGGTGAAAGGATGGATTATTCAATATAGTTGACCATATATACATTGGTTTTCTCTGGGCGTTCTATTCTGTTCCATTGGTCTATATGTCTGTTTTTATGCCAATACCATACTATTTTGATCAATATAACTTTGTAGTATAGTTTGAAATCACGAAGTGTGATGTCTTCAGTTTTGTTCTTCCTTCGCAGGATTGCTTTGACTATCTGGGGTCTTTTGTGGTTCCATATGAAATTTAGGATTGTTCTATTTGTGAAAAATGCCATTGGAATTTTGATAGGGATTGCATTGAATCTGTAGATGGTTTTGTGTAGTATGGACATATTAACAACATTAATTCTTCTGATCTGTGAACATAGGATATCTCTTCATTTGTTTGTGTCTTCTTCAATTTCTTTCATCAACGTCTTATAGTTTTTAGTGTACAGGCCTTTTGTCTCCTTGTTTAAATTTATTTCTAAGTATTATTTTGATGCTGTTGTAGATGGGATTATTTTTTAAATTTCTTTTTCAGATAGTTCATTGTTAGTATATGGAAATGCCACTGGTTTTTGTATGTTGATTTTGTATCCTGAAACTTTATTTTATTTTATTTTATTTTAATTATTTTTGGCTGCATTAGGTCTTTGCTGCTGCTTGTGGGCTTTCTCTAGTTGCAGCGAGCGGGGGCTACTCTTCGTTGTGGTGCGCAGGTTTCTCACTGAGGTGGCTTTTCTTGTTGCGGAGCATGGACTCTAGACACATGGGCTTCAGTAGTTGTGGCATGTGGGCTCAGTAGTTGTGGCTCACAGGCTCTAGAGTGCAGGCTCAGTAGTTGTGGTGCATGGGCTTAGTTGCTCCACGGCATGCGGGATCTTCTTGGACCAGGGCTCGAACCCCTGTCCCCTGCATTGGCAGGTGGATTCTTAGCCACTGCGCCACCAGGGAAGCCCCGTATCCTGCAACTTTAGAATGCATTTATTCTAACAGTTTTTTGGTGGAGTCTTTAGGGTTTTCTGTATATAAGAACATGTCATTTGCAAACAGATAATTTTGCTTCTTTCTTTCCTATTTGGATGACCTTTTTTCCTTTTTCTTGCCAAGTTGCATTGGCTAGGACTTCCAGTACTATGTTTAATAAGAGTAGTGAGGATGGGCACCCTTGTCTTGTTCCTGATTTTAGAGCAAAAGCTTTCAGCTTTTGCACTGTTGATATTGACATGTTGATGATGTTAGCCATGGGTTTGTCATATGTAGTCTCTGTTATGCTGAGGTTTGTTCTTTCTATACCCAATTTGTTGAGAACTTTTATCATGAAGGGTGTTGAATTTTGTCACATGCATGTTTTGCATCTATTGAGAGGATCGTGTGAGTTTTTTCTCCCTTCTATTAATGTGGTATATCACATTTATTGATTTGTAGATGTTGAACCATCTTTGCAGACCAGGGATAAATCTCAGTTGATCATGGTGTATGATCCTTTTAATGTGCTGTTGAATTCACTTTGCTAGTATCCTGTTGGCAATTTTTGTGTCTGTATTCATCAGAGGTATGGCTTGTAGTTTTCTTTTCCTATACTGTCTTTATCTGGCTTTGGTATCAGGGTAATGCTGGGCTCCTAAAATGAATTTGGGAGCATTCTCTTCTCTTCAATTCTTTATAAAAAATTGAAAAGCTTGACGTTAGTTCTGTAAATGTTTGGTAGAATTCACCAGTGAAACCATCTGGTCCTGGGCTTTTCTTTGTTCGGAGGTTTTTGATTATTTCTTGAATCTCTTTAGTCATTATTGTTCTGTTTAGGTTTTCTTTTTCTTCATGAATCAGTCTTATTAGGTTGTATATTTCTAGGAATTTATCCATTTCTTCTAGGTTGTCCAGTTTGTTGGTATGTAATTGTTTATAGTAGCTTTTTACGATCCTTTGTTTTTATGTGGTGTGGTGTGAGTTGTAATTGCTCCTATTTCATTTATGATTTTATTTGAGTCCTCTTTTTTTTCTTGGTTAGTATAGCTAAAGGTTTGTTAATTTTTAAAATCTTTTAAAACAACTAACTTTTTGTTCCCATTATCTTTTTATCCTATTGTCTTTGTTCCTATTTGTTCTATTATGTTTTTTTCGTATTATTTTTCTAGCCTCTATTTCATTTATTTCTGTTCTAATCTTTATTATTTCCTTTCTGATAACTTTGGCTTAAATCTTTCTCTTTTTCTGATTCCTTGAAGTGTAAAGTTGATTTACTTATTTGAGATCTTTCTTTTCTCTTAATATTCTTTGCCACTATAAATTTCCCTGGTAGAACTGCTTTTACTTAGCCCAAAGGTTTTTTTTTTCCCCCAAAGGTTTTTGTATGTTGTGTTTTCATTTTCATTTGTCTTAAGATACTTTATGATTTCCCTTCTTATTTATTCTTTGACCCATTGGTTGTTCAGGAGTGTGTTATTTAATTTCCATGTATTTTTGAATTTTTCCATTTTCCTACTATTATTGATTTCTAGGTTTATACCACTGTAGTCCAAAAAGATACTTGGTATGATTTCAACCTTTTTAAATTTGTTAAGACTTGATTTGTGTCCCAGCATATGATTTATCCTGGAGAATGTTCTGTGTGTGCTTGAGAACAATGTGTATTCTGTTGCTGTTGCAAGGAATGTTCTGTGCATGTCTATTAGGTCCATTTGGTCTACGGTGTTATTCAGGTCTGCTATTATCTTACTAATTTTCTACCTGAATGATCTATCCAATGCTAAAAGTGGGGTATTGAAGTTCCCTACTATTATTATATTGCTGTCTCTTTCTCCCTTCAGTTCTGTTAATATTTCCTTTAAATATTTAGGTGCTCCAATGTTGGGTATATGTATATTTACAATTGTTATATCCTCTTGATGAATTGACTCATTTATCATTATATAGTGGCCTTCTTTGTCTGTCATGACCAATTTTGACTGAATGTTTATTTTGTTTGATATAAGTATAGCCATTCCTGCTCTCTTTTGGTTAACATTTGCATGGAACATCTTTTTTTCCCCCAGCTCTTTACTTTCAGCCTATGCATGTTCTTAAAGCTAGTGTATCTTTTATAGGCAGGATGTTGTTGGATCTTGTTTTTCATTCATTCAGCTGCTCTGAGTCTTGTGATTGGAGAAACTAATCCATTTGCATTTAAAGTAATTATAGGTAGGGGTTACTATTGACATTTTGTTAATGGATTCAGGGCCATATGAGTACCTGTAATGTGGTCTAGAGGGTGGTCTGTGGGTTCTTTATGACAAAGGGCAAGGTCTTCTCTTGCATGGAATAAATACAGTACTGATGAGTACGGTTGATCAGCTTGCACCTGTTTTCATCACTCCTCACTTCCTCTTTAGGGCTTTGGTGTTGCCCAAGTATCCCGATATGTTGGGAGGACTGGGCTTTGATTGCTGATTTCTATCTACCAGTGGCAAAAGAGCAAGACATCATTCCCCCAAGACAAATGGAGGAAGGAAAGGCAGATCTGAAAGCTTTTTCCCTCTCATTCCCCTACCACTTGGCCTATGTCATTGTCCTACCCCTCCTTACTATAGGTATGCCTGACCCTAGTCCCTGATGGCCTTTCTCTCTTAAGGGGTTTCTTGCTGTTTCTATCTTAGTTTCCCAGATCCATGCTTACCTTTCTCTTCTTTAATTGCCTGAGTAGTTTTCAGGGATAAATGCCTCAGGCAGTGGTGGTTCATCCTCTTAACAGAATCCAAAATTCATTTCTCTCTCCTTTTTAAGACTGTGAACTTCTTGAAGGCATGATTAGTGAATTATTCATCTCTGCATCTCAGAAAATGAGATAATAACTGGATCTTAATAAAAGTTTGTGGAGTTGTCAAAGCATACTAGTGAGTTATGATAGTCAGGCTGAGGTCCGGCTGGACCATGAGGCCACTCTAATCGGTATGGCTTCCTGTCATTGTGGCCGAAGGAGTCAATGAGATCAGAAATGTTAGACCAGTGGTATCAATGTTCATGTACTTCTGAGCAAGAGTGGGATTTTTATGTGACTAAGAAATGCTATTGTAATTATAAATTCAATGATGATATGGATCCTTGAGATGTAGATCTGGAGAACTGCCCAAAAAGAGAACAGAGATTAGCAAAGCACATCGTTCTGTTGCTTATAAAAATAAAGGACAGTCCAATTAAACAGTGCAAAATGTGTAAAGTTCAACAGGTAGAAATTGAATGCATGCAAAAAATCAGTGAAATCCAAGTAAGATCTGTTGATTTTATTGTGTCAATGTTAATTTCTTGGATTTGATAATGTACTATAGTTATATAAGAAAGATGTTACCTTTGGGGGAAGCTGGGTGATCAGTACATGTGACCTCTCTTTACTATTTTTGCAATTTTTTATTAGTCTAATTTTCTGAAATAAGTTTTAACAAAAGAGTCAACACTTTATGACTAAAGCACAGACTAAAGCACCAGATTTGCAGAATGGTGAAATCGGGGGGCAGTGTGCTTTAAATTTATGGGAAATAAGAGGAAATGTTACTTAGTATTGTGAATGGTAAGTCTGCAAAACTCTTTAGGAGATAGAAGGGGCTGAAAACATAAATAGGTATAAAAAAGGCATAGACAAGTTCACAGGTGATTAATTAATGATTTACATATAAAGGCACAAGTGCTGTTTGGGCTGTAACTCATAATTCTGTTGATGACATTTAACAATAAAATATGCCACTAGAAGAAAATACTGAGATCAGGTGTCCATTATGGCAGTATTATCCAAAATGGAGAAATAAGGTTCAGTGTAGAATGTCCTCTGGAGTCAGGAGTCTGGATTTGAATCCACACGCTGACAGCTACTAAATTATTTCACTTTTCTGAGCTTGGTTTTCTCACTGAAAATGGAGAAAATAGTGGTATCTACATTGTAAGTTTCACATGAAGAGTAAATGAAGAAACACACATAAATCAGAGTTTTTCACACTATTATGTTAAAGAACCATTTAAAAAAATTTCTAAACTGTCATAGACCAATACTTTTGTAAAACAGAATAAAAATGAATTATGGAAAAATTAAGTTAAAAAGACAAACAACAAGCCTGGGTTTTTTGTTATTAGATCCATAGATATGAAATTACACTCTCAAATTGCTATGAATTTTAACTCTTAGTCTCAAATTCTGTTCTTAACTTGCTGTGGGCTGGTGACAGATAGACACGTATTAGTGGGAAGCACTGAAAAAGAGTGTTTAGCTCAGAACTTGGCTCTAATAATTAAACCTACCAACAATCTCCTTGTAGACTATTTAGACTTAGTCTTGTTGTTTTCCAGTTTCCCCTAAAAACCAAAACAAAGCAGATTCTCCCCCTCCTCTGAGTATTTGCTTGTTTTTGATCAAGCCTCATATCCTTAGTTGCTAACATTTCTTTCCCATGGAAGAAAGTCTCACTCTCAGAGGTCAATTCCCTTGTCAGTCTGGCTTTTTCAGTGCCTACAGTTGGGCTTGAGGAAGTACTATTTAAAAATACTTGCAAAATGTAAAATATTGGCTTTAAGAGCTGAGTCAGGGAAATCTGTGCACTGGAGCTCTGCAAAAGACAGCACTTTATAGGGAGTTGGCATCTGGAAATTCATTATTGTATATATCCATGTTGAAAATTTACATGTATGAACAAGGCAGCATGGCACATGGCTAGACATGCTAAATTTTAAGTCTGTGTCTTTTACTTGTGGTTGTGACTTTGAATTTATTTCTTCTTCTTTTGAGTGCTCAGGTTCGCTTTTGTATTCCTTGGGGAAAGAAAAATCATGCTTGCAGGGAACTCTGTTGATTAACTAATGATTTTAAAAGTTCTATTGAAGGTTTAATTAAAACTGTTGAAAAATAAGAAATTGTTGGGAATCCAACAAAAGTAGAATATTTGAGTCATGTACATTTTCAAAGGCATTTATTAAGATAGGGGAATTGAAGACAAGTGGCTTGGTTGCAATATGATAGGTATATTCACAATGCTTTGTTTATTTTGCCATTTGTTGATAAAATATTAATAAATATTGAGCACAGTTCCATCAAAAATCTTTAAAATGTAAGTTCTTTAACTATGTGAAAAGCTATTTACACCTTAGCCAATAAAAGAACTAGAGAAGGTTGCTTAGTTTGGAGTTTTTTTTTTTTTTTTTTTTTTTTGTGGTACGCGGGCCTCTCACTGTTGTGGCCTCTCCCGCTGCAGAGCACAGGCTCCGGACGTGCAGGCTCAGCGGCCATGGCTCACAGGCCCAGCCACTCTGCGGCATGTGGGATCTTCCCGGACTGGGGAGCGAACCCGTGTCCCCTGCATCGGCAGGCGGACTCTCAACCACTGCGCCACCAGGGAAGCCCAGTTTGGAGTTTTTGAAACTGTTTATTTGTTGATTGACATCTGAAGAGCAGACTTTGCTTGTGTGTGTTATGAAACTGCCTCCGCACTCTGCAAAATTGGAATTTCCTAATTAGCTACCAAAAATGCCATAGTTTTCCTGAATGTATAGTGTTTTATAGTTTTGTTTTTCTGGGTATTATTTGTATTTTATAATAGTTTGGTCAACAAATGATTTGAAATTGCATTATGCTCTCATAAATCACAAATATCTTCTACTTCTATTTTTAATTCATGTTAATCTGTTAATATGAGCTTGTTGATTATAAGTATCATCAAGTAAAAACACTTTAAACTGAGAAATTTTATTATTTACCCTGAAAATAATACTTTTGTTTTTGGTATCATTTGAAATTAGATTACTTTTGAATAATTTTAGCAAAAGAGTTTTTCCTTAGTATGATTTGATATTATATTATATAATCCAAAGTTATTGTCCCGCACACTTTGCAAGTGTCTTCATAGTAATTTAAAGGACTAAATAAGTGTGAACATTTATAAAAGTAGACTTATTCTTTTAAGTTGAAATTTGCTTAAAGTAAGTGCAAAAGTTTTTGACAAGTTGACATACAAGAAGAAACACAAAGATAAAACTAAAAGATGGTATTCATGTATTACAAAAATCAGTTTATATTTTAAAATCATATTTGAGACAAAGAAGAAATACATAATAAAAGATTGACTTTTATTGGGGGAAAAAACTCAAGCAATTATTTGAAATCATAAAAGTCTTTTTGATTCAGATAGCACATAATTTAGAAACGACTTAGTGGTAAAAAAGGATCTTCTTGCTTGTTTGGCTTTCCCCTAGGTGGTGATAAAAGTGTTGCAGAGTAAAAAAGACAAGGCAGAAAGACAGATGTAAGCAGGATACTCAGTTCTTTCAGAAGATTCTGGTTTTGATTCTTAGGGTTAAATTGACTCAAGTTATCTGCTCTTTTTCATATTTTTGCTCATATGAACAAGGATAGTGCTTTTTAAGAGCCTTATGTCTGGGTATTTTCCTGACTCCTTCTTTTCTCCTGCCTTCTGTCACCCATGAAATCTGGCACAAATACAGACTGTGGAACCTATTTTCTGAACTATCATCATTGACTCACCAAACTTCAGTTTTGTTAGAGGTCTATAGGAATAATAAAGGCTTCTCAGACTAGGCTCTATTCAGAATTGTTAAATGAGGGATTATACTACATATTCAACCCTACACTTACAGACATAAAAAGGAACCTGCTAAATAATTACATATCTTGATTATCACATCACAAGTTACACCAAGGCTTCATATTCCTTTGAAGATGTATCATTCAGCTGGAAATCCTGTGAGAACTGAGGAAACTGATTTTCAACACGTGTTGCCAAAATTGAATACTATTTCCTTTTTTAACAAGTAAAAGTTTCTCAAGGAAAACCACTATATTATTTTTTGTTGTTATTTTTGAATTCAGATGCATTTCCATCTTGTATTTTCAACATAGCATGTTGGTTGAGGTTTTTCTGTTAGTGATAAGCCTGACATATCATTTATGAGATTAACAAAATTTTAGGTACTCAATCACCTAAAATCTAACCTAAAAAAATTTAATATCCATTCCGGATAAAGAGACAAAATTGCAAGTCCTATTCAATCTGAAGAATAATAATCCAACATTTTAGCAAATATTCACCAACATTCTGAAAATGAAAAATATTTATTTGATGTCTATCTTTAACAAGAAAACATAGGCAACAGAATGTTGAATCTATATTTGCTATTCTGATATTGTATTAATTAACCTAATTTAACCTAAGATAAAGCGATTTATAAATTATAATTTAACCTAAGATAAAGCGATTATTAAAGAGTAAAGGAATTGTAGCTCATGGCCATTGTGTTATGTGTTAAAAGCACAAGCTGAAACAAAGTTGCTGCACACAGGCATGTAGGCTGTATACTGCACAACCCCAGGGAGCACCATTTCTATGGACTACAATGTAAATGGCACTCCCTGGATTTGGATGGCACCTTGAGCTGGCATTCTGCGCAGAATGACCAGTGAGATGCTTGTTTCTCAGAAAAGGCTGTAGGGATATTTTCTGTTAATCAGATATAAATTTGTTGGGTGGAGTAGCCCAATTTCTTGAGATTAGCTGTTCTGTATAACAAAGAGCCAAAATTTACCATTACAATTTCTACTTCCACAAACACTAATTAATTGAGCATGTAGTGTGTGCCTGGCATTGTGTTAAGTAATTTACATTTTTCTTATTTAATCCTCACAATAATATTATGAGGAAATAGAGGTTGGATAGATAACGAACTTGTTCAAGGTAATACAGCTGATAAGTTGCAGGAATTAGAACTCACCCAGGTTTCCCTAACATAGACGCAGGAGCTTGTAATACATAAATACCATGATACCACCATGGTGCATTAAACAGTTCCCATTGGCCTGCACTGAAGTTTGTACCATGGTCAGTAAATACCTGAACTTGTTACTTTGTCTGAAACTTGAGTACATTTATTTTGGGAATGTTATAAAGAATATCAAACTTCAGAAACTTTCTGATAAATACAAAAAAATTCTTGTCTCTAGATGTCAGGACAAGATTTTCAGGCAGTGGATGATTTCTCAGTGGTATATTTTTGAGAATTCTTCCTCCTTTTCCCCATTTGTTTATTCTTCTTAGATTCAAACTATAGAAAGGGTCTCTGGCTGACAATTAAAACATGCATTTATTGAAAGGTAATTGGGATCTCATGAAATTGCTATGAAGAGCAAAGAACAAGACCCAGAGAATGCTCAGAAAAAAAAAAAGACGTTATGCAGCCAGTATCATAGCCAAAACTGGCCCCTGCAAACAATCGAGGGCAGACCCCACAGCTAATAATAGTTTTTATCAAGTGACATTTAGATGGTGATGCCCACCGCTGTGACTAGAATGAAGCATGTGCAGCACTTGTCTTGGGCTCAGAATTTAAGAGGATCCCCCAAACTCAGTAATTAAGCCAAATAGTATATATTTTTTAAAATTTGTTTATTTATTTATTTATGGCTGTGTTGGGTCTTCGTTTCTGTGCATGGGCTTTCTCTAGTGTGGCAAACGGGGGTCACTCTTCATCATGGTGCGCAGGCCTCTCACTATCGCGGCCTCTGTTGTTGCGGAGCACAGGCTCCAGACGCGCAGGCTCAGTTAATTGTGGCTCACGGGCCCAGTTGCTCCGCAGCATGTGGGATCTTCCCAGACCAGGGCTCGAACCCATGTCCCCTGCATTGGCAGGTGGATCCTGAACCACTGCGCCACCAAGGAAGCCCAAGCCAAATAATATTTTAATGAAATATTAAAAAAATCAAAATCAGTGCAATAATTCATGATGAACAAAATATCAAAATTTTAAAATGAAGAAGGTATGACGATATAATAAAGTGACTTTGTACTTTGAGTAAGAGATGTCATATTCCTTTGTGATGTAGGCACCATTCATCTCAGTGTCAGAAAAGTAGTATCACAATGGAATCTCTGAGCATATTATTCTCAAGGCCTTAGAACCTGCAAAACATGACCTCTAGCAAATCATCTTACATCAGCACTTCAGTGTGAGATAATATACGACACATCCCATCTCCTTTATAATTTAGTCATTTGAGTTATCATTTGCTGCAAATCACTGTTTTGCTCATAAAGGAGAGTAAGGAAGAGCAAAAAAAAAAAAGGGCTTTGAAGTAAGTTTTCTTTTTAACTCTGTTAAAATGAAGTCCTTTATTTCATGTGGCAGCATATGGTCTTGATTCTCTGAGTGCAGTTCAAGAAGTAGCCTATATGTAGATCACTTTAATAACGTGCTGCTAGTTTCATTTGGTACTGAGCACTTTCTTGCACCGAGTGGGTGCTCAATATTTTTAAATGTTTGTCAAATGACTATAAAGCAGAGAAAAACCAAAAATAATATGGTTGTTATTTATATGACATTTACACGATACTGAAAAAACTTGGTTTCTGAAAATTATACTGAAAGTACAGAGTCAAAATACAAGCTAATATATAGCGTCATAATGATATCTTGCACTTATAGAAAAATACAGGAGATTTTAAGTAATTTGTATTTTCCCTATACATATTGTAGATACCTATAACTTATTTAATTAATTTAACTTTGTGTTATAATATAAGATTAGAAGTTATTTATATCGATATTGCCTGTGCATGCCAACAAAACAACATCTTAACAATAGAATTACAAATACAAACTACATATATTGACTTTTCTGATGAAATTTATCATTACCTTTGGGATTGTTTCATTAAACCATAACACTTGGGATCTGTATGTATCTTTTATGGAAGGAATTGAAAACCCTTTGCAAATGTTGAGTATCATTTTGGATACCAGTGACAAATGACACTTTAGTAATTGATCTCCATAGAAGTAGGTTTAGTTGCTGTGTTATTCTGGCACTTATTATAGTTCTTCACAGATGTTTCTTCAGCATCATTATCAATTATATGTCACCAAACCTAATATCTAGTAGCTAGTCAGTCTTTTAAAAGAAAAATCCCAGATATTCTGCATGATGGCTACCTTCTAAATTGATTTCCCCATAAAATATATTTGGTAGAGAAGATTAACAAAGGTTGATAGCTTATGAACAGTTTGAATTCCACTGACAGTATTTTATTCTTCAATTCCCTCTGTTAAAGGATGAGAACACCACTCAAATACATTAGAAAGAAAGCTAAGTTTTATAATTTATTATTAGTTTCTATGCAAGATGGAACTTTTTTTTTTTTGGTAGAATACAGTCTCTCTGAACAAAGCAAAGAGTGACCTTATAGTGGGTTTTGAGGAAGTATGGAGTTTAGGTACTGCTGACATTAAGAAGTACTGAAGGGAATCTATGACTGGTAGATTTGGGTGAGTTTAAAACTGTTCTGTGGTTAGCGATTTATGACTTGAAAAAGGCCAAAGAACAGTTAGTCATGTGTACCTTTTTTGAATTTGGAAAAGAGAAACTTTTAATTCCCACTCCATACTCAATTTAAGATAAAAAAAGTTTATTGTCATACATATCTAATTTTTGATTGCATTTGATCAGTTGAGAGAGTTCTAGGAAATGAATATTGTGCAACAAAATTTGAGGCACGCAGTGACAGATGGCACAGAACATTAGTGTACCAATTAAGATTTTTGGCTACATGCAACTGAAACCAATGCTAGGTATTTCAGGGGGGAGAAGGGAGAATTGATCGGAAGGATATCAAGGATCACAGAATCAAGGGGAGGTTAGAAGACTATGCTTGAAAAATAGTCAGAAACCAAGGCAGTTTCAGAGGTGTCAAGAAGCTGGATGTGAAAGGCACAAAGTTATTTTCTAGCAGGGACAATCTGTCTAGGATGAGATTGCTTCCAAGACCACTGCCACTGAATCAAGACATTCATTCTTTCATATGTTTAATCAGCAGATATTTATTGAGAACCTACTACATGCTAGATTCTGTTTCTAGGTACTAGAAATACAGTTGTCACTGTTCCCTTGAAATTTACATTCTGAGAAGGGAGACATAATAAATAAAGAAGTAAATATATGTCAGATGATAATAAATGCAACGGGGAAAATATGTTCTGTCCCTAAGTGTAAAAGGGTTATGAAGTGTCAGGAGTTGGAGACACTGAGCTGCAACTTGATATAGGATATTCAAGGTGGCTCCCACAGATTGTGTGGCATTTTTTTGCAGAGAACTGAAGAAAAAGATAGAAAGTCATGTGAATGTATGGAGGAAGAGTGTTCCAGACTGAGAAAATAACAAATGCAAAGGCTGTAAGACACAAATGTGTTTGAGGAACAGCAAGGGAGTCAGTGTGGTTGGAACAGCTAGGGATTGGGAGAGTGGGGAGAGATAAGGTCAGAGAACAATAGGGGCGGGGTAGGGATTAGAAGGACTGGGTTAGAGGGACTTTGAAACGCATTCTAAAGACCCTAGCATTTATTTATTTTTATCTAGCTTTATTAAGATACAATTAACATATAACTTTATATAAGTTTAAAGTATACAACATGATTTGATATATGTATATATTATGAAATGATTACTACAATAAGTTTAGCTAACACCCATCACCTCACATAGTTACTGTTTTTTTTCTTGTGATAAGAATTTTTAAGATCTACTCTCTTAGCAACTTTAAACTGTATAAGAGAGTATCATTAACTATGGTCACCAAGCTGTATATTACATCCCCAGAATTTATCTTATAACTAGAAATTTGTTCCCTTCGAACATTTTCATCTTATATCACAAATTGGGTAACGATATTCCACCACGCCTATGTAATTGGCACAATAGGGAATTCTCCAAAACTAGGAAGAGGAGTTAGATTACTGTGTGGACAAAAACACTAACACATGTGTACTAGAGTCAGCAATTACAAAGTTGTTTTAGCTTGCCATGGGTCCTAAAAGCATATGATATGTGTAGCCACAAATTCTTCTCATCCTTTATGACTCTTTCCAGGGTGACTTTGCAAGGAGATTTTTTTTCCCTCTGCTCCTTGAATCTGAGCATATGAGATTGCTTCATTCAATGGGGCATTAATAAATACATCACAACAAGTGGGCTGGAAAGTACTTGTACATTTGGGACTTCCATCGTTGCTGCTTTTGGGACCCTGAAAGCACAGTTATGTGAATAAGCTCAAGTTAGCCTGCTGGATAGTGAGAGACACATAGCGCAGTTAACCAACCCATCACTACACTGACAGCCAGATGACAGACATGGGGAGAGGCCATCCTAGATCAGTTAACTCCCAATCAATTTGCCAGCTGGATCCAGATATGTGCGAGAGCTCAGTAGAGATCAGTGGAACTGGCTTAGCCAACCCACAAAATTACAAACTAAATAAAATGTTTGTTGTTTTATGCCACAGAGTTTTGGCGTGGTTTGTTATATAGGAAAAGCTTACTGATGAGCTATAGATTCAAGGAAATTCCAATCAAGATTACAAGTTATTTTATGGATATTGACAAAGTGTTCTGAAGTTTATATGGTGGGGCAAAAGACCTAGAATAGCCAACAAAATATTGAAGGAGAAAAACAAAGCCAGAGGACTGACAATATCCAAACTCAAGGCTTACAATAAAGTAACAGTAATGAAGACAGTGTGTCTTGGTGATATTGGTAGTGATGAAAGAACAGAGAAACAGATCAATGGAACAGAATAGAGAGCTCAGAAATAGACACACACAAATATAGTTGATCTTTTACAAAGGAACAAAAGAAATAAACAATGGAGAAAAGATAGCCTTTTCTACAAATAGTGATGGACATCCACATGTTGGAAGATTTAAATAGACATTTCTCCAAGGAAGACATACGGATGGCCAAGAGGCACATGGAAAGATACTCAACATCACTAATTATTAGAGAAATGCAAATCAAAACTACAATGAGGTACCACCTCAAATCGGTTAGAATAGCCATCATCAAAAAATCTACAAACAATAAATGATGGAGAGGGTGTGGAGAAAAGGGGACCCTCCTACACTGTTGATGGGAATGTTAATTGGTACAGCCACTATGGAGAACAGTATGGAGGTTCCTTAAAAAACTAAAAATAGAGCTTCCCTGGTGGTGCAGTGGTTGAGGGTCCACCTGCCAATGCAGGGGACACGGGTTCGTGCCCCGGTCCGGGAAGATCCCACATGCCGCGGAGCGGCTGGGCCCGTGAGCCATGGCCACTGAGCCTGTGCATCTGGAGCCTGTGCTCCGCAACGGGAGAGGCCACAACAGTGAGAGGCCCGTGTACTGCAAAAAAAACCCCAAAAAACTAAAAATAGAGCTACCAGCAATCTCACTCCTGGTCATATGTCTGGAGAAAACCATAATTCGAAAAGATACATGTACCCCAATGCTCATTGCAGCACTGTTTACAATAGCCAGGACATGGAAGCATTCTAAATGCCCATTGACAGAGGAATGGATAAAGAAGATGTGGCACATATACACGATGGAATATTACTCAGTCTTAAAAAAAATGAAATAATGCCATATGCAGTGACATGGATGGACCTAGAGATTGTCATACTGAGTGAAGTGAGTCATACAGAGAAAGACAAAAATCATGTAATATCGCTTATATGTGGAATCTAAAAAAGTGGTACAAATGAACTTATTTACAAAACAGAAATAGAGTCACAGATGTAGAAGACAAATGTATGGTTACCAAGGGGTAAAGGTGGGGGAGGGATAAATTGGGAGATTAAGATTGACATACACACTGCTATATATAAAATAGATAAACCTACTGTATAGCACAGGGAACTCTACTCAGTACTCTGTAATGACCTATATGGGAATAGAATCTAAGAAAGAGTGGATATATGTATATGTATAACGGATTCACTTTGCTGTACAGCAGAAACTAACACAATATTGTAAATCAACTATACTCCAATAAAAATTAATTTAAAAAAGAAATAAACAATGGAGAAAGATAGCCTTTTCAACAAATAGTGATGGACAGCCACATGCAAAAAAATGAATCTGGGCACAGACTTTATGCCCATCACAAAAATTAACTCAAAATGGATTAGCCACCTAAATGTAAAACACAAAATGATAAAACTTATATAGCATAGAATAGGAAAAAAATCTAGGTTACTTTGGGTATGGCTGTGACTTTTTAGATGCAACACCAAACCAAAGGAACTATCCATGAAACAGTTGATAAGCTGGACTTCATTGAAATTATGGCTTCATTGAAATTAAAAACTTATGTTCTGTGAAAGAGAATGTCAAGGGAATGTCACAGACTGGGAGAAAATATTTGCAAAAGACATATTTGATAAAGAACTGTTATCCAGAATGTACAAAGAACTCTTAAAACTCGACAATAAGGAAACTAACAACCCAATTAAAAAATGACCCAAAGACTTTATCAGACACTTCACCAAAGAAGATATACAGATGGCAAATGAATGTATGAAAAGATGTTCAATGTCATATGTCATCAGGGAAACAATGAGATACCACTACATGCCGATTAGAGTGGCCAAAATCCAGAACACTGACAACACCAAATACTGGTGAGAACGTGGAGCAACAGGAACTCTTATTTACTGCTGGTGGAAATGCAAAGTGGTAGGGCCCCTTTGGCAGATAGTTGGGCAATGTCTTTTTTTTCTTTAATTTTTATTGATTTATTTATTGATTTTACATCTTTATTAGAGTGTAATTGCTTTACAATGGTGTGTTAGTTTCTGCTGTATAACAAAGTGAATCAGCTATACATATATCCCCATACCCCCTCCCTCTTGCGTCTCCCTCCCACCCTCCCTATCCCACCCCTCTAGGTGGTCACAAAGCACCGAGCTGATCTCCCTGTGCTATGCGGCTGCTTCCCACTAGCTATCTATTTTACATTTGGTAGTGTATATATGTCAAAGTTCGGCAGTTTCTTGCAAAGCTAAACATATTTTTACTAAACAGTCCAGCAATCATGCCCCTTGATGTTTACCCAAAGGAGTTGGAATCTTATGTCCACACAGAAACCTGCACATGGATGTTCATAGCAGCTTTATTTATAATTGCCAAAACTTGGGAGTAACCAAGTTGTTCTTCAATAGGTGAATAAATAAATGTTGGTACATTCAGACAATGGAGTATGATTCGGCACTGAAAAGAAATGAATTATCAAGCCATGAAAAAACATGGAAGGAGTTTAAATGCATGTTACTAAGTGAAAGAAGCTGATCTGAAAAATCTACAACAGTTTGATTCCAACTGTATGACACTCTGGAAAAGGCAAAACTGTGGAAACAGTAAAAGGATCCTGGTTTCCAGGGGTTAGCAGGGAGGGCAGGATGAATAGGTACATCAAAAAGGGTTATTAAGACAGTGTAACTATTCTGTATGAGACTACAGTGGTGGACATTTGTCATTATACATAGAATGTACAGCACCAAGAGTGAACCTTAATGTAAATATGGACTTTGGGTGATAATAATTTGTCAGGGTAGGTTCACAGATTGTAACAAACAAACCACTGTGGTGGCAGAGTTGGTAGTGAGGAAGGCTGTGTGTATGGAGGGGCAGGGTGTAAATGGGAACTCTGTACTTTCTGCTCAATTTTGCTGTGAACCAAAAACTAAAATTTTTAAATTAAAACTAGGGTAATATTCAAAGTTAAAAATGAAAACAAAAAGCTAACTGTACTTGCTTTTACTACAAATCACGAAATATCTGTGCCTAAAGATCTTAGTGACCTAAACTTAGAAATGGTTGTGTAAATTATTAACAGAAGCAAGATATTCTTTTTCAACTTGAAAGAATGTGATAGCAGGTCTTGGTTGAAAGAACAGAGAAAAAGCATGTTAGTTTATTTATTTGCAAACATCATTGTGCCCAATACCAGAAAGGAAGACCCATGGACTCTTGATTGGAGGGATGATGCCTCATCTTTACAAAAGAAGAGAGGGGCTTCCCTGGTGGTGCAGTGGTTAAGAATCCACCTGCCAGTGCAGGGGACACCGGTTTGAGCCCTGGTCTGGGAAGATCCCACATGCCACGGAGCACCTAAGCCCGTGAGCCACAACTGCTTGAACCCGCATGCCACAACTACTGAAGCCCGCGCCCCTGGAGCCCGTGCTCCACAAGAGAAGCCACTGCAATGAGGAACCTGCGCACCGCAGCAAAGAGTAGCCCCCGCTCGCCGCAACTAGAGAAAGCCCACACGCAGCAACGAAGACCCAACACAGCCAAAAATAAGTCAATAAATAATTTTTTAAAAAAGAAGAGAATAAAATATTCAAGACCTTGGGATAGCAAAATAAACCCACTTTGGATTTTTACCCATTAGCAGCGCTGGACAGGCCATTAGGCAGAGGTTCTGTGGCCGGAAGGTTCAGTTTACTTCTTTCCTCCCCTCCCTTTCCCAAGAACAAATTCCCAAAATAAACATTACCTCACATGCTCCCAGAAGTGACTGATACTATCTCTGGGCTATTTTCATTCTGAAGAATTCACCTGTAGGTGTCTGTGAATGGATGAACACGTTGACAATCATCATACTTTATAAACTCATCAATTAAAAAAACCAATTTAATATAATTTTATAATAAAAGTCCTAAACGATTTTTTTTTTTTTTTTTTTTTTTTTTTTGCGGTACGCGGGCCTCTCACTGCTGCGGCCTCTCCCATTGCGGAGCACAGGCTCCAAACGCGCAGGCTCAGCGGCCATGGCTCACGGGCCCAGCAGCTCCGTGGCATGTGGGATCCTCCCGGACCGGGGCACGAACCTGTATCCCCTGCATCGGCAGGCGGACTCTCAACCACTGCACCACCAGGGAAGCCCCTAAACGATTTTTTTAAAAAAGCAATTAAACAATTTATTTGAGGGAGTTCTGTTTTGAAGACTAGGAAGAGTAGTATTAGAAGAGATTGCTTCCAGAAATTCTGAAGTGTTCACTCTCAAAGAGTCATAAGATCAAAGGGCACAGGGCTGCTAAAATAATCCAGAGATTATTCCATAGTGTCTCTTGGAAAATTGAAGCATAAATGCCTTTGCTGGTGAGTTTGATAGAGGAAAGACATTATCTTATGGTGCCAGCTTCAAAAGAGTATTCAAAGTGAAATTTGTTTCATATTTATGAAGTTAAAGTGGTCAGTATTTTATTTTTTCCAGCTTTATTGAGGTTTAATTGACAAATAAAATTGTAACTTGACTGTGGGACTCCTTTCACAATGTATAGAGTATTTTAAATCATGATTCAATTTATGACAAATCTATTAGGTTATGTGGCTACAAAATGTTCTGTTGTTATTGTATGTATATATTATATATTTTATGTAACGTGCTATATCATATAAGTGTGCTCTCCATTCCAATTGTTTTCTCTGTTATCCATTTACTGTGCACATTTTCTTCTTTATAGGAGGTAGTTCTTCTTTATAGAGTCTAAATACGGACTGTGCCCCGCCCTTCCGCAAGTCAAGCAATTTAGGATTTATCCAAAGACAGTTTCCACTTGTTTTTGAAAAGCAAAACTAGAAACTGTGTATAATGTTCCCGCAACAGAGATGGCTAAGCAGCTCAGAGGTGTTTGGGCTAATATTCTGCCTAATGCAGTCTTCCTGTTATCAGCCCATCATCAGCTCATCATCCTTTCAATAATGTAATATAAGTGGCTAAACCCCTTAGAGCTGATTGTATCACAAAGGGATTACCCCAGTCCCATTCTGGGAATTAAACCTACAGACAAAGGGCAGACAGCTGGGCCTCCTGCATCAATTTGACATCGGTTAGTTGCTACGTACATTAGTACAATCTGCTGCCACGGGACAGAATTGTAAACGTTCTAGCTGTAGTCTCAAGACCCAGTTTTTAAAATATTAACATCCTTCAGTAGGCTTTATGAACTCAATAATATAGTTAAATTCATAGCAACTGAAGATGTATGAAGGAAAACACAGTGAAGCTGGAAAGGCTCTGGATTCTGCAAGACAAGTGTTTGTGAGTCTGAAAATTACAGGCACCGAGTTGAACCTTGACAAAGAACAGAAAGTGTCCTCTAATCACTCAACAGTGATGCCTTTTCCCCCACTCAGCTTCTTAAGAACTTTTTCCTTCCTGTTAATGACCTTACCATTTGGAAAACTTGATTCCATTTGAAATGGGGATTGCAGTAAACAATGTCACTATTTTTACTTGTGTTTCCTGGTTGTCTTATTACAACCAGTTGAACAAAAATTCATGTATTAAAGGGTTCCTGCTTTGGAAACATGATACCAGAGGGGAAGCTTTTTAGATATAATCCAACCTTATTATCTTATTATAATTTACTAATTGTAAGTAATTTACACACTTCCATGCAAATATTAGGGCAAAATTTTAAGATATTTTTGTTACTGCCCAGTGTGAGAATCTGAACTTCTGAAAGGCTGTCAATTCTGTGCCTTTCCAAGATACTGCATATTCACCCTTTAATCATTTTTCAGTCTTAGTGCTTCGTGCGAAACTCCTTTGTCAAATGAGGTTACATATTAAAAGGGACTACATTTGAAATAGCTTTCCCAAATAATACAATTTGATGGTGTCTATGATGTGCCTGGCAGCTAAACAGGAATCTTATTTAAATTGAACTCTATTTAAGACCTCGAATCAGGATGTTACACAGTTAGCCTTTAATGCAATCAGTCAAATTACCCTATCCCTAAAGGTCCAGGACCTGAGAGATACTGGGTGAGGGTTAAACTAAATCATATTAAGAGTAACAGTATTAATGAAAACAGAAAATTAGACTTACAGTTCTAGAATGAATTTAGATGTTCTAGAATAAATGTATCTTTAGATATGTTAGGCAGTTCACATTGTTTGTGTTGATTGGCAAAGCAGTAAATATCGAGGAATAAATAAAGTGGATCTTTTTCTTGCAGTGAAAATCTTTTGATAACGAGGTACCCTTAAGGTTAATTTAAGCCCCATATTGAAAGAAGGGCACTGAACATTTCATTCAAATTTTGTTAGTTTTACTAGCACAGGTGATAACTGTGAAAATGAATTTTTATCTTAAACTGATTAAAAATATTGAATTTGATTTGGAATTATGATTTAAAAGACATTCTGGAAAAGAGACACACGTGCATCTCAGTGACAACAAACACCAATGATACCAAGCGCGATGTGTCCCTTATTTCCCAGAATTCCTTTACTTTGTCTGTTTTATAAGGGATAGTCCTCAATTAGTTGTGCTGTTTTCTCTTGCTTGGTAAGCATTTTTGGTCAAACAAGGAATGGCAGAGTTCCACAATTAGATCAAAAGATCAATCCTAATGTACCATTTTCTCCTCACCCTCCTGCTGTAATAAAGTGGCTGCAGCTCTCCAGGGGACAACTCAAAATCCTAGGACTGATATTTCTAAATTAGCTGACTCTCTGACCTTGCTGGTAATTGTGTTAGTTTATCAATGTTCAACACAATTTATTACTCTCCAATATGTACCAAAGTGTTTATCTCTCAACACTAACAATATTAAAAAATCCAAACTATCTACTGCAGCACAAAGAGGCATCCTTTCATTAAGGAAAAACATAAATAAGTGGGAAATGTCACATGACCTGCCTTAGCCCAGAAGAGTTACAACTCCTGAAAGGGAGAGCGCACCTGCCGCCTCTGATTTGACAATGTCATGTTTGTAATATCTGAAAGAAGAGAAATCAAGTTTTATTTCCATTTGTGTGTGTGTGATTCAGGAATGAAGTGGTGCTTTTTGCATTACTAAAGTAATGGCCTCATTCTAAGAAAAATAACATTGATAAAGCCTTATCAAAGCATTTAAAAGCAGTGGGAGTACAGATAGCATCTCACTTTGTCTTTCAGCATGGTACATTTTGATGGGGAAAAGCATTAAGTTCATGGGTCTTATTTTAGGATGAAGGAAATCAGCAGCATTCTTTCATTACCTTCATCTTAATCATTTTATTTTACATTATTTAAATCTTGTGTTTGATTAGGATAGTGAACAAGCTGTGACAAAACTCCGTGTATATTAGATTAACTAAAAGTAATGTTGCATTGAAGTTTCCAAAGAAATGTCTGGTTTTAACATATACTATCAACAGGGAAATGAGGCATGACCTGGCTGTGAATGATGTTAATAACCTGCTCAGGTAGGAGTAGGTATGATAAAGATCCTGCTGCTCAACTTTAAAGAATGAGCTGCCTTTTATCTACTCTACTTCTACCCAGAACTAGACTTTTCTCTACTGTTTCTTCGCAGATGATACAGAAGTTGGGAGGTGTTCAGTCACATCCATCCACTCACCCACCAACTATTTCCCATTAAATTGGATCCGTGTGTTCATTCCTCACTCATAAGAAATAAGTTTCAAAGGCAGCTTGTATTGGAATAGACTGACCTGAAGACTTGCAAGGCACTTCTTAAGATCTTGGGGTCTAAATTATAGCTCATATTATTATTACTGTTATTTACTTTATTAATAACTGTTAGGCTAATGTTCTTTCAAAGGCAGATTTGTTTTAGTGTCTTTTGTTCACCAGCTCATTTTAGTGCCGCGAATACAATTTCTTTAGTAAGGGAATTGTTAAATCTACCTCCTCTGTGCAGTTTACTCTAGAGTTTTCCATAGCATTTTAAAATCCATATTGGGGACATTTTATTGTTTTAATTACATGCCAAAGCCAAAGAAATTTTTTTAGTTTTTAAAAATCTTCAATTTCTCTGACCTCCCTTTAGTGTTTGAGTGCTATTTTGTTACATTAACATTGCCAACCCGAATCAAGAAAGCCCCAAAGTGGGTCTATTCTGTGCATTACTCAAACTAAACTACATGTGCAGTCTACTGTATTTTAGATTGGGACTAAACAGTCATTGAGCACCTATAAGAAGCCAGATTCTGTTCTGTCCATTTCATGTGCATATTACATCCTTTGTAATCACTTGGAAAATATAATAAATGAATTTGTGTCCACTTTAATTTTACTCAAGTGCTTTGACTAGCCTCATAGCATTTTGTTTTAAATAAATAATGATGTTATTTTCATTCAGGTAAAAATGAAAAAAGAGTTATCATTTTGAGCAATAAAAGTCTCTGTATTTTATCAAAATAGCAGTTTTTGTAAGTGTAAAAGACCTCCTAGGGAAAAAGGGTGATGAATATTTATTGGCTGCCTACCATTTGCTCCCAGTACTTTAAATATGTTACCCATTTTCCCCAAAGTATTAACTGAGCATTTATTTTGTGACGGGCACTGCGCTTAGTACAGGGGACATGAGTGTGAATAAGGTAATGCTCCATGCATTCGAGGGGATATGGTGAAGTGAGCAAGCCCTACTTAAACAAGGCGCTATTTGACACACAGGTGGCAAGTACAGAGTGTCATTGGCACACACACGAGAGATTCCAGTCAGTCTTTGCTCGGGAAGGCGTGCAGACAAAGTACATAATGCTAACCTGGAGGTTCTACAGCTGCTTAGAATATGTCCCCTCACCCTCCCTCTTTCCTTCCATGCCTCTCTCCCTTTCTCCCTCTTCTTCCTCCTTTCCTTTTCACTTTACTAGATTTTTAAAAATTACAAAAGCATTACTTGATTATTGTAACACATTGAACAATGCAGAGATACAGAAATATACGATACAGAATATAGAAAGCAAAGGTTAATAAGCTCCTCATTACATTATTCCAGATAATGATAATTCTTTGAGGCAACTATAGAGAAGAGATATGTTTTTTTCAAAAAATGGTGTCATATTGTACAGATTATTCGGTAACTTGCTATTTAAAACATTTTTTTATCAATTGT
This sequence comes from Phocoena sinus, assembly GCF_008692025.1. NCBI lineage: Eukaryota > Metazoa > Chordata > Mammalia > Artiodactyla > Phocoenidae > Phocoena > Phocoena sinus. The sequence goes on along the minus strand of NC_045780.1, from coordinate 52,985,660 downwards.
AATTTTTTTGATTTACAATATTATTTTAGTTTTAAGTGTACAGCATAATGATTCAGTATTTTTACAGATTATACTCCATTAAAAGTTATTACAAAATAATGGCTATATTTCCCTATGATATACAATATATCCTTTTTGCTTATCTATTTTATACATAGTAGTATGTATTTCTTAATTCCTTTGCCCTATGTTGCCCCTCCCTGCTTCCCTCTCCCCACTGGTAACCACTAGTTTGTTTTCTATATCTGTGAGTCTGTTTCTGTTTTGCTATATACATTCATTTGTATTAGTTTTTAGATTCCACGCATAAGTGATATACAGTATTTGTCTTTCTCTGTCTGACTTATTTCACTAAGCATAATATTCTCTAGGTCCATACACATTGTGCAGATGGCAGAATTTTATTCTTTTTTATAGATGAGTAGTATTCCATTATAATATACATAATATTTTGTATATATTGCATGTCTTCTTTATCCATTTGTCTGTTTATGAACACTTGGGTTGCTTCCATATCTTGGCTATAGTAAATAGTGCTGCTATGAACATTGGGGTGCATGTATCTTTTTGAATTAGTGTTTTTGTCTTTTCTGGATACATACACAGGAGTGGAATTGTTGGATCATATGGTAGTTCTATTTTTAGTTTTTTATACTGGTTTTCGTAGTTCCTGCACCAATTTACATTCCCACCAACAGTGTACAAGGGTTCTGTTTCCTCAACATCCTTGCCAACATTTGTTATTTCTGGTCTTTTTGATGATAGCTGTACTGACAGGTGTGAGGCAATATCTCATTGTGGTTTTTATTTGCATTTCTCTAATAGTGATGTTGAGCATCTTTTCATGTACCTGTTGGCTGTTTGTATGTCTTCTTTGGAAGAATGTCTGTTCAGGTCTTTTGCCCATTTTTTGATTGGGATATTTGTTTTGTTTGGGTTTCTTTTGATGTCAAATTGTATGAGCTGTTTATATATTTTGGATACCAACCCCTTGTCAGTCCTGTCATTTGCAAATACCTTCTCCCATTCCATAGGTTGTCTTTTCATTTTGTTGATGGTTTCCTTTGCTATGTAAAAGATTTTAAGTTTAATTAGTTCCCATTTGTTTATTTTTAAAATTTTTATTATTTTTTTTAATTTTTTTTTGCGGTACGCGGGCCTGTCACTGTTGTGGCCTCTCCCGTTGTGGAGCACAGGCTCCGGACCCATTTGTTTATTTTTACTTTTATCTTTTCTGCCTTAGGAGGCAGATCCAAAAATGTGTTGCTATGATTTATATCAAAGAGTGTTCTGCCTATGTTCTCTTCTAGGAGTTTTATGGTTTCAGGCTTGACATTTAGTTCATTTTATTTTTTATTTTTTTGGCATTTAGGTCTTTAATTCATTTTGAGTTTATTTTTTGTCTATGGTGTGAGGAAATGTTATTACACGTATTGAAGAGACTGTCTTTTCTCCATTGTGTATTCTTGCCTCCTTTGTCGTAAATTAATTGACCATAGGTGTGTGGGTTTATTCCTGGGCTCTCTGTTCTGTTCCATTGATAAATGTATCTGTTTTTGTGCCAGTATAATGCTAATTTTTAAATTTGAATTTTATTTTATTTATTTTTTGATACAGCAGGTTCTTATTAGTCATCCATTTTATACACATCAGTGTATACATGTCAATCCCAATCGCCCAATTCATCACACCCCCCCCCCCCCCCCCGCTGCTTTCCCTGCTTGGTGTCCATACGTTTGTTCTGTACATCTGTGTCTCAACTTCTGACCTGCAAACGGGTTCATCTGTACCATTTTTTTAGGTTCCGCATATATGCATTAACATACGATATTTGTTTTTCTCTTTCTGACTTACTTCACTCTGTATGACAGTCTCTAGCTCCCTCCACGTCTCTACAAATGACCCAATTTCGTTCCTTTTTATGGCTGAGTAGTATTCCATTATATATATGTACCACATCTTCTTTATCCATTTGTCTGTCAATGGACATTTGGGTTGCTTCCATGACCTGGCTGTTGTAAATAGTGCTGCAATGAACATTGGAGTGCATGTCTTTTTGAATTTTGGTGTTCCCTGGGTATATGCCCGGTAGTGGGATTGCTGGATCATATGGTAATTCCATTTCTAGTTTTTTAAGGAACCTCCCTACTGTTTTCCATAGTGGCTACATCAATTTACATTCCCACCAACAGTGCAAGAGGGTTCCCTCTTTTCCACACCCTCTCCGTCATTTGTTGTTTGTAGATTTTCTGATGTTGCCCATTCTAACGGGTGTGAGTGCTACTTCATTGTAGTTTTGATTTGCATTTCTCTAATAATTAGTGATGTTGAGCAGCTTTTCATGTGCTTCTTGGCCATCTGTATGTCTTCTTTGGAGAAATGTCTATTTAGGTCTTCTGCCCACTTTTGGATTGGGTTGTTTGTTTCTTTAATATTGAGCTGCATGAGCTGTTTATATATTTTGGTGATTAATCCTTTGTCCGTTGATTCATTTGCAAATATTTTCTCCCATTCTGAGGGTTGTCTTTTCGTCTTGTTTATGGCTTCCTTTGCTGTGCAAAAGCTTTGAAGTTTCATTAGTTCCATTTGTTTATTTTTGTTTTTATTTCCATTACTCTAGGAGGTGGATCAAAAAAGATCTTGCTGTGATTTATGTCAAAGAGTGTTCTTTCTATGTTTTCCTCTAAGACTTTTATAGTGTCTGGTCTTACATTTAGGTCTCTAATGGATTTTGAGTTTATTTTTGTGTATGGTGTTAGGGAGTGTTCTAATTTCATTCTTTTACATGTAGCTGTCCAGTTTTCCCAGCACCACTTATTGAAGAGACTGTCTTTTCACCATGGTATATCCTTGCCTCCTTTGTCATAGATTAGCTGACCATAGATGTGTGGGTTTATCTTTTGGGCTTTCTATCTTTTTCCATTGATCTATATTTCTGTTTTTGTGCCAGTACCATATTGTCCTGATTACTGTAGCTTTGTAGTATATTCTGAAGTCAGGGAATCTGGTTCCTCCACCTCTGCTTTTTTCCCTCAAGACTGCATTGGCTATTCGGATCTTTTGTGTCTCCATACAAATTTTAAGACTGTTTTGTTCTAGTTCTTTTAAAAAAGGCATTGGTAATTTGATAGGGATTGCATTGAATCTGTAGATTGCTTTTGGGTAGTATAGTCATTTTCACAATATTGATTCTTTCAATCCAAGAACATAGTATGTTTCTCCATCTGTTGGTATCATCTTTAATTTCTTTCATCAGTGTCTTATAGTTTTTCTGCATACAGGTCTTTTGTCTCTGTAGGTAGGTTTGTTCCTAGGTATTTTATTCTTTTTGTTGCAATGGTAATGGGAGTGTTTCCTTAATTTTTCTTTCACATTTTTCATCATTAGTGTATAGGAATGCAAGAGATTTCTGTGCATTAATTTTGTATCCTGCAACTTTACCAAATTCATTGATTAGCTCTAGTAGTTTCTCTGGTGGCATCTGTAGTATTCTCTATGTATAGTATCATGTCACCTGCAAACAGTGACAGTTTTACTTCTTTTCCAATTTGTATTCCTTTTATTTCTTTTTCTTCTCTGATTGCCGTGGCTAGGACTTCCAAAACTATGTTGAGTAATAGTGGCGAGAGTGGATATCCTTGTCTTGTTCCTGATCTTAGAGGAAATGCTTTCAGTTTTTCACCATTGAGAATGATGTTTGCTGTGGGTTTGTCGTATATGGCCTTTTATTATGTTGAGGTAGGTTCCTCTATGCCCACTTTCTGGAGAGTTTTTTTCATAAATGGGTGTTAAATTTTGTCCAATTCTTGTTCTGCATCTACAGAGATGATCATATGGTTTTTCTTCTTCAATTTGTTACTATGGTGAATCACATAGATTTGTATGTATGTATTGAATCCTTACATCCCTGGGATAAATCCCACTTGATCACGGTGTATGATTCTTTTAAAGTGTTGTTGGATTCTGTTTGCTAGTATTTTGTTGAGGATTTTTGCATCTATATTCATCAGTGACATTGGTCTGTAATTTTTTCTTTTTTTGTAGTATCTTTGTCTGGTTTTGGTATCAGGGTGATGGTGACCTCACAGAATGAGTTTGGGAGTGTTCCTTCCTCTGCAATTTTTTGGAAGAGTTGAGAAGGATGAGTGTTAGCGCTTCTCTAATGTATGATAGAATTCACCTGGGAAGCCATTGGTCCTGACTTTTGTTTGTTGGAAGATTTTTAGTCACAGTTTCAATTTCATTACTTGTGATTGGTATGTTCATATATCTATTTCTTCCTGGTTCAGTCTTGGAAGGTTTTACCTTTTTAAGAATTTGTCCATTTCTTCTAGGTTGTCCATTTTATTGGCATAGAGTTGCTTGTAGTAGTCGCTTAGGATGCTTTGTATGTCTGTGGGTCTGTTGTAACTTCTCCTTTTTCATTTCTAATTTTATTGATTTGGGTCCTCTCTCTTTTTCTTGATGAGTCTGGCTAATGGTTTGTCAACTTTGTTTATCTTCTCAAAGAACCAACTTTTAGTTTTATTGATCTTTGCTATTATTTTCTTTGTCTCTATTTCATTTTTTTCTGCTCTGATCTTTATGATTTATTTCCTTCGGCTAACTTTGGCTTTTGTTTGTTCCTCTTTCTTCTAGTTCCTTTAGGTGTAAGGTTAGATTGTTTATTTGAGATTTTTCTTGTTTCTTGAGGTAGGCTTGTGTAGCTATAAACTTCCCTGTTTGAACTGCTTTTGCTGCATCCCATAGGTTTTGGATCGTCATGTTTTCATTGTCATTTGTCTCTAGGTATTTTTTGATTTCCTCTTTGATTTCTTCAGTGATCCTCTTGGTTATTTAATAACGTAGTGTTTAGGCTCCATGTTTTGTGTTTTTACGTTTTTTTCCCTGTAATTCATTTCTAATCTCAGAGTGTTGTAGTCAGAAAAGATGCCTGATATGATTTCAGTTTCTTAAATTTACTGAGGCTTGATTTGTGCCCCAAGATGTGATCTATCCTGGAGAGTGTTCCGTGAGCATTTGAGAAGAAAGTGTGATCTGCTGTTTTTGGATGGAATGTCCTATAAATATCAGTTAAATCTATCTCGTCTATCGTGTCATTTGAAGCTTCTGTTTCCTTATTTATTTTCATTTGGATGATCTGTCCGTTCGTGTTAAGTGAGGTGTTAAATTCCCCCAATTATTGTGTTACTGTCGATATCCTCTTTTATAGCTGTTAGTAGTTGCCTTATGTATTGAGGTGCTCCTATCTTGGGTGCATATATATTTATAATTGTTTATACCTTCTTCTTGGATTGATTCCTTGATCATTATGTAGTGAACTTCCTTGTCTCTTGTAACATTGTTTAAAATCTATTTTATCTGATGTGAGTATTGCTACTCCAGCTTTCTTTTGATTTCCATTTGCATGGAATATCTTTTTCTATCCCTCGCTTTCTTTTTGTTTTTTTTTTTTTACATCTTTATTGAATGGAGTATAATTGCTTTACAATGGTATGTTAGTTTCTGCTTTAAAACAAAGTGAATCAGTATACATATGCATATGTTCCCATATCTCTTCCTCTTGTGTCTCCCTCCCTCCCACCCTCCCTATCCTATCCCTCCAGGTGGTCACAAAGCACCGAGCTGATCTCCCTGTGCTATGCGGCTGCTTCCCAGTAGCTTATCTACCCTACGTTTGGTAGTGTATATATGTCCATGCCTCTCTCTCGCTTTGTCACAGCTTACCCTTCCCCCTCCCCATATCCTCAAGTCCATTCTCTAGTAGGTCTGTGTCTTTATTCCTGTTCTTACCCTACGTTCTTCATGACATTTTTTCCCTTAAATTCAATTATATATGTGTTAGCATACGGTATTTGTCTTTCTCTTCTGACTTACTTCATTCTGTATGACAGACTCTAGGTCTATCCACCTCATTACAATAGCTCAATTTCATATCTTTTTTTGTTGTTTTTGTTTTTTCTTTGCTGTACACGGGCCTCTCACTGTTGTGGCCTCTCCCGTTGTGGAGCACAGGCTCCGGACATGCAGGCTCAGTGGCATGGGTTCACGGGCCCAGCCACTCTGCGGCATGTGGGATCTTCCCAGACCAGGGCACAAAACCCACGTCCCCTGCATCGGCAGGCAGACTCTCAACCACTCGCCACCAGAAGCCCAATTTCGTTTCTTTTTATGGCTGAGTAATATTCCATTGTATATATGTGCCACATCTTCTTTATCCATTCAGCCGATGATGGACACTTAGGTTGTTTCCATCTCCAGGCTATGGAAACAGAGCTGCAATGAACATTTTTCCATCCCCTCACTTTCAATGTGTATGTGTCCCTAAGTCTGAAGTGAGTCTCTTGTAGACAGAATAAGGATGGGTCTTGTTTTGTATCCCATTCAGCAAGCCTATGTCTTTTGGTTGGAGCATTTCATCCATTCACGTTTAAGGTAATTATTATTATTTTTTCTTTAACATCTTTATTGGGGTATAATTGCTTTACAATGGTGTGTTAGTTTCTGCTTTATAACAAAGTGAATCAGTTATACATACACGTATGTACCCATATGTCTTCCCTCATGCGTCTCCCTCCCTCCCACCCTCCCTATCCCACCCCTCCTGGCTGTCACAAAGCACCGAGCCAATATCCCTGTGCCATGCGGCTGCTTCCCACTAGCTATCTACCTTACTACGTTTGTTAGTGTGTATATGTCCATGACTCTCTCTCGCCCTGTCACAGCTCACCCTTCCCCCTCCCCATATCCTCAAGTCCGTTCTCCAGTAGGTCTTCGTCTTTATTCCTGTCTTACCCCTACGGTTCTTCATGACATTTTTTTTTTCTTAAATTCCATATATATGTGTTAGCATACGGTATTTGTCTTTTTCTTTCTGACTTACTTCATTCTGTATGATAGACTCTAGGTCTATCCACCTCATTACAAATAACTCAATTTCGTTTCTTTTTATGGCTGAGTAATATTCCATTGTATATATGTGCCACATCTTATCCATTCATCCGATGATGGGCACTTAGGTTGTTTCCATCTCCGGCCTATTGTAAATAGAGCTGCAATGAACATTTTGGTACATGACTCTTTTTGAATTTTGGTTTTTCTAGGGTATATGCCAGTAGTGGGATTGCTGGTCATATGGTAGTTCTATTTGTAGTTTTTTTAAGGAACCTCCATACTGTTCTCCATAGTGGCTGAACCAATTCACATTCCCACCAGCAGTGCAAGAGTGTTTCCTTTTCTCCACACCCTCTCCAGCATTTATTGTTTCTAGATTTTTGATGATGGCCATTCTGACTGGTGTGAGATGATATCTGCAATGAGATTGTAGTTTTGATTTGCATTTCTCTAATGATTAATGATGTTGAGCATTCTTTCATGTGTTTGTTTGGCAGTTCTGTATATCTTCTTTGGAGAAATGTCTGTTTAGGCCTTCTGCCCATTTTTGGATTGGGTTGTTTGTTGTTTTGTTATTGAGCTGCATGAGCTGCTTGTAAATTTTGGAGATTAATCCTTTGTCAGTTTGCTCATTTGCAAATATTTTCTCCCATCTGAGGGTTTGTCTTTGGTCTTGTTTATGGTTTCCTTTGCTGTGCAAAAGCTTTGAAGTTTCATTAGGTCCCATTTGTTATTTTTGTTTTTATTTCCATTACTCTAGGAGGTGGGTCAGAAAGGATCTTGCTGTGATTTATGTCATAGAGTGTTCTTTCCTAATGTTTCCTCTAAGAGTTTGATAGTTTCTGGCCTTAGATTTAGGTCTGTAATCCATTTTGAGCTTAATTTTTTGTGTATGTGTTAGGGAGTGTTCTAATTTCATACTTTTACATGTACCTGTTCAGTTTTCCCAGCACCACTTATTGAAGAGGCTTGTCCTTTCTCCACTGTACATTCCTGCCACCTTTATCAAAGATAAGGTGTCCATATGTGCGTGGGTTTATCTCTGGGCTTTCTATCCTGTTCCCATTGATCTATCTTTCTGTTTTTGTGCCAGTACCATACTGTCTTGATTACTGTAGCTTTGTAGTATAGTCTGAAGTCAGGGAGCCTGATTCCTCCAGCTCCTTTTTTCGTTCTCAAGATTGCTTTGGCTATTCGGGGTCTTTTGTGTTTCCATACAAATTGCGAAATTTTTTGTTCTAGTTCTCTGAAAAATGCCAGTGGTAGTTTGATAGGGATTGCATTGAATCTGTAGATTGCTTTGGGTAGTAGAGTCATTTTCACAATGCTGATTCTTCCAATCCAAGAACGTGGTATATCTCTGCATCTATTTGTATCATCTTTAATTTCTTTCATCAGTGTTTTATAATTTTCTGCATACAGGTGTTTTGTCTCCTTAGGTAGGTTTATTCCTAGATATTTTATTCTTTTTGTTGCAGTGTAAATGGGGAGTGTTTTCTTGATTTCATTTTCAGATTTTTCATCATTAGTATACAGGAATGCCAGAGATTTCTGTGCATTAATTTTGTATCCTGCTACTTTACCAAATTCGTTGATTAGCTCTATTAGTTTACTGGTAGCATCTTTAGGATTCTCTATGTATAGTATCATGTCATCTGCAAACAGTGACAGCTTTACTTCTTCTTTTCCGATTTGGATTCCTTTTATTTTCCTTTTCTTCTCTGATTGCTGTGGCTAAAACTTCCAAAACTATGTTGAATAAGAGTGGTGAGAGTGGGCAACCTTGTCTTGTTCCTGATCTTAGTGGAAATGCTTTCCGTTTTTCACCATTGAGTATGATGTTTGCTGTCGGCTTGTCATATATGGCCTTTATTATGTTGAGGAAAGTTCCCTCTATGCTTACTTTCTGCAGGGTTTTTATCATAAATGGGTGTTGAATTTTGTCAAAAGCTTTCTGTGCATCTATTGAGATGATCATATGGTTTTTCTCCTTTAATTGTTAATATGGTTTATCACATTGATAGATTTGCGTATATTGAAGGATCCTTGCATTCCTGGAATAAACCCCACTTGATCATGGTGTATGATCCTTTTACTGTGCTGTTGTATTCTGTTTGCTAGTATTTTGTTGAGGATTTTTGCATCTATGTTCATCAGTGATATTGGCCTGTAGTTTTCTTTCTTTGTGACATCCTTGTCTGGTTTTGGTATCAAGGTGATGGTGGCCTCGTAGATAGAATTTGGGAGTGTTCCTACCTCTGCTATATTTTGAAGAGTTTGAGAAGGATAGGTGTTAGCTCTTCTCTAAACGTTGATAGAATTCACCTGTGAAGCCATCTGGTCCTGGCCTTTTGTTTGTTGGAAGATTTTTAATCACAGTTCAATTTCAGTGCTTGTGATTAGTCTGTTCATATTTTCTATTTCTTCCTGATTCAGTCTTGGCAGGTTGTGCATTTCTAAGAATTTGTCCATTTCTTCCAGATTGTCCATTTTATTGGCATAGAGTTGCTTGTAGTAATCTCTCATGATCTTTTTTATTTCTGCAGTGTCAGTTGTTACTTCTCCTTTTTTCATTTCTAATTCTAGTGATTTGAGTCTTCTCCCTTTTTTTCTTGATGAGTCAGGGTAGTGGTTTATCTATTTTATCTTCTCAAAGAACCAGCTTTATATTAATTGATCTTTGGCTATTGTTTTCCTTCATTTCTTTTCATTTATTTCTGATCTGATTTTTATGATTTCTTTCCTTCTGTTAGCTTTGGGGTTTTTTTGTTCTTCTTTCTCTAATTGCTTGAGGTGCAAGGTTTAGGTTGTTTATTTGAGATGTTTCCTGCTTCTTAAGGTGGGCTTGTATTGCTATAAACTTCCCCCTTAGAATGCTTTTGCTGCATCCCATAGGTTTTGGGTCATTGTGTCTCCCACTGTCATTTGTTTCTAGGTATTTGATTTCTTCAGTGATCACTTCATTATTAAGTAGTGTATTGTTTAGCCTCCATGTGTTTGTATTTTTTACACATCTTTTCCTGTAACTGATATCTAGTCTCATGGCGTTGTGGTCAGAAAAGATACTTGATACAATTTCAATCTTCTTAAGTTTACCAAGGCTTGATTTGTGACCCAAGATATGATCTATCCTGGAGAATGTTCCATGAGCACTTGAGAAGAATGTGTATTCTGTTGTTTTTGGATGGAATGTCCTATAAATATTAATTAAGTCCATCTTGTTTAATGTGTCATTTAAAGCTTGTGTTTCCTTATTTATTTTCATTTTGGATGATCTGTCCATTGGTGAAAGTGGGGTGTTAAAGTCCCCTACTATGAATGTGTTACTGTCGATTTCCCCTTTTATGGCTGTTAGTATTTGCCTTATGTATTGAGGTGCTCGTATGTTGTGTGCATAAATATTTACTATTGTTACATGTTCTTCATGGATCGATCCCTTGATCATTATGTAGTGTCCTTCTTTGCCTCTTTTAATAGTCCTTATTTTAAAATCTATATTGTCTGAGATGAGAATTGCTACTCCAGCTTTCTTTTGGTTTCCATTTGCATGAAGTATCTTTTTCCGTCCCCTTACTTTCAGTCTGTATGTGTCCCTAGGTCTGAAGTGGGTCTCTTGTAGACAACATATTGATGGGTCTTGTTGTATCCATTCAGCAAGCCTGTGTCTTTTGGTTGGAGCATTTAATCCATTCACGTTCAAGGTAATTATCGATATATATGTTCCTATGACCATTTTCTTAATTGTTTTGGGTTTGTTTTTGTAGGTCCTTTTCTTCTCTTGTGTTTCCTACTTAGAGAAGTTCCTTTAGCATTTGTTGTAGAGCTGGTTTGTGGTGCTTGAATTCTCTTAGCTGTTGCTTGTCTGTAAAGCTTTTGATTTCTCCATCGAATCTGAATGAGATCCTTGCCGGGTAGTGTAATCTTGGTTGTAGGTTCTTTCCTTTCATCACTTTAAGTATTGTCATGCCACTCCCTTCCAGCTTTTGAAGTTTATGCTGAGAAATCAGCTGTTAACCTTATGGGAGTGCCGTTGTATGTCATTTGTTGTTTTTCCCTTGCTGCTTTCAGTAGTTTTTTCTTTGTCTTTAATTTTTGCCAATTTGATTATTATGTGTCTCACCTTGTTTCTCCTTGGGTTTATCCTGTTTGGGACTCTCTGTGCTTCCTGGACTTGGGTGGCTATTTCCTTTTCCATGTTAGGAAGTTTTCAACTATTATCTCTTCAAATATTTATTGGGTCCTTTTTCTCTCTCTTTTCCTTCTGGGACCCCTATAATGTGAATGTTGTTACATTTAATGTTGTCCCAGAGGTCTCTTAGGCTGTCTTCATTTCTTTTCATTCTTTTTTGTTTATTCTGTTCTGCAGCAGTGAATTCCACTATTCTGTCTTCCAGATCACATATCCGTTCTTCCGCCTCAGTATTCTGCTATTTCTTCTGTCTAGTATAGTTTTCATTTTCAGTATTGTATTGTTCATGTCTGTTTGTTTTTTCTTTAATTCTTCTAGATCTTTGTTAAACATTTCTTGCATCTTCTCGATCTTTGCCTCCATTCCTTTTCCGAGGTCCTGGATCATCTTTACTATCATTATTCTGAATTCTTTTTCTGGAAGGTTGCCTATCTCCACTTCATTTAGTTGTTTTTTCTGGGGTTTTATCTGTTTCTCATCTGGTAGATAGCCCTCTGCCTTTTCATCTTGTCTATCTTTTTGTGAGTGTGATTTTGTTCCACAGGCTGCAGGATTGTATTTCTTCTTGCTCTGCTGTCTGCCCTCTGTATAATGCTATTTTGATTTACTGTAGCTCTGTAGTATAGTCTGAAGTCTGGGAGGGTGATCTCTCCAGCTTTTTTCTTTTTTTTCCCAAGATTGCTTTGGAAATTCAGGTCATTTTTGGTTCCCATGTGAATTTTAGGATTATTCTAGTTCTGTGGAAAATGTCACGGGTTTTTTTTTTATAGGGATTGCATTCAATCTGTAGATGCTTTGGGTAGTATTACCATTTTAATGATATTAATTCTTTGATCCAAGAACATGAGATATCTTCCATTTCTTTGTATCATCTTCAGTTTCCTTCATCAGTGTTTTATAGTTTTCAGAGTATAGATCTTTCACCTCCTTGGTTAAGTTTTTCCCAGGTATTTTATTTCTTTATGTTGCAATTATAATTGGATTGTTTTTTTTACTTTCTCTTTCTGATAGTTTATTATTAGTATATAAAAAGCAACAGATTTCTGTATACTAATTTGTATCTGCAACTTTGCAGAATTCATTTATTCTAGTAGTTTTTTTGGTGGAGACTTTAGAGTTTTCTATATAAAGTATTATGTATCTGGAAATACTGACAGTTTTATTTCTTTCCTTCCAATTTTGGGTGGCTTTTATTTCTTTTTCTTGTCTGATTGTTGTGGTTAGGACTTCCAATACTATGTAAAATCGACCGTGACGAGAGTGGGCATCCTTGTCTTGTCCCTGAATTCAGAGAAAAGGCTTTCAGCTTTTCACCCTTGAGTATCATGTTAGCTGTGGGTTTGTCATAAATGGCCTTTATTATGTTGAGATATATTCCCTCTATACCTGCTTGATGAGACTTTTTATCATGAATGTATATTGAATTTTGTCAGATGCTTTTTTCTGTATATATTGAGATGATTGTGTGAATTTTATCCTTCCTTTTGTTAGCGTTGTATATCACGTTGATTGATTTGAGAATATTGAACCATCCTTGCCATCCCTGGATAAATCCAACTTTATCATGGGCTTTCAGTTAGTAACAGTGGAAAGTGGCTGGTGTAGGCATGCAGGAATTTGCTGCACGATATTGGGCAGCTCACAGAATCAGTTAGGAGGTCTTGAGAAACACACTTGGGACCAATTTTTCAGGAGCAACACACGAAACAGCACTGAAGAACTGGCCTGAGGAGAACATTCACTACTATGGTGTGACCTCTGATGCCCTCTCAACCCCTCTTGGCTCCTGCAAAATCAGTTAGCCTCACAGAGCTGTTTCCTCAGGTGGTTTAGTTCTGAATCTTAAGATTCATGCAGCTGTATGTAATTGGCTGAATACAGGTAGGATGGCTGTGGCCCATCTGCAAGGGGTGCTGGCAAGTGGGGTTTCTGAATTCCACTGTATGAAGGTGGGTTAAAATTGGTAATGTGATAAGCTATTAATATGTAGGATAAATATTCAAAAGGGTTTAGGTATCACAAATTATAGCTATCCATACACCTTTTATCCTTCTTATAAGTTGCAAATATTTTCTCTAGTGTATATTTTGGTTTTGTTTATATCTCCTGTCATATAATCAGAAAAAAGATACATATGAGAAAATTATGTTTCTCTCCCTTTATGGCTTCTAGGTTTTCTTTGTTTAAGAAGTTCTCTAGGGCTTCCCCTGGTGGCGCAGTGGTGGGAAGTCTGCCTGCCAATTCAGGAGACACAGGTTTCAGGCCCTGGACCAGGGGTGGTCCCGCGTGCCGCGGAGCGGCAGAGCCCATGCGCCAAGGCTGTGGAGCCTGCACTCTGGTGCCGTGAGCCATGGCAGCTGAGGCCTGTGTGCCTGGAGCCCATGCTCTGTGGCAGGGGAGGTCACCTCGGTGGGGGCCCTGCGAGCCGCAGAGTGGAGTGGCCCCAGCTCACAGCGGGTAGGGGGCGCCCGCGTGCAGCGGCGGAGACCCAGCTCAGCCAAGGATAAATTGATTTAATTAATTAAAACAACAACAACAGCAACAGCTTTCACTTGAAAAAAAAAACCTTAAAAAAAGTTCTCTAACATGCCAAGGTATAGAAATATTAAAAAGTTTTTTCTTCGTTTTGTATGTGAAATAAATTGGACTCTAAGTTTATTATTTTTTTAGGTTAACATCAGCACCCAAAAAAACTGTTTTTTTTCTCCCCATGAATGGAAATGCCAATGTATTTTGTAATACATTACATTCTTATATAAGGGGATATATTTCTGACTTTCTACTTTTCTATTTATTCTTGTGCAAATCTAGACTGTTTTGATTATAAAGTTTTTAATGCTTTTTATAGTTTTAATAGTATGCTTTATTTTAATGGTGGTTTATAGTAGAGATTTTTATTGCTATCTCAAAATTGTATTTTTTTATATGAAATTTAAAATAATTTCGCTCAGTACTAAGAAAACAAATTGGAATTCTGACTGAAGTTGCATGCATTTGGTAAGGGTTGGCCACATTTATGAGACCAAGTCTTCCCATCCAAGAACATGGTCTGTCTCTCTATTCATTTATTTTCTTCATCTTTTAATGAGACTTCTTAGCTTTCTTCCTATAGGTCATGTATCTTTCTTATTAAATTAATTCCTAGGTAAGTTATATAAGTTTCATGGTTTTTATGAATGGAACACTCTACCATTTCAAATAATAAATGGTGACTAGTAGTATAGAAAAAAGCAGTTGATTTTTGTGTATTTATTCTGCACCAAGACGTCTTCCCAAATTTTCTTATTGCAGCTTGATAGTAGAGTTTCATGGGTCAAGTAAAGACATTTTTGTTGTTCTTTTTCTAATATTTATATGAATTATTTAATAATTTTTATTTTATTGAGTAAGTGGAAATCACCTAAAAGCTTACTAAAATAGTACAAAATGGAAAATACAGATAAAAATTTGACTTATGATACAAATAAATGTGCTAAATAAAATGCTAATATATGAGTCACAAGAAATATGAGAAGTAGGGTTTAGCCCAGGAATGCATGAATGATTCAACACCATAACAACATAAAAAAATTAAATGAGATATCTAATATGATTATATTTATAGTTGTTAGTCACTTTAAAAAAATCAGCAGTTATTTCATAAAGAATGTTAACTATAAAAGAAATAGAAGGAAATTACTTGTATGATACAAACTATTACAGAAAATAGCTACAAAGATCATAATAAAGTTATATGTTTAAATAATTTTTTTACTGAAGTTAACAATAAGAGATGATACTCATTTAATTTCAGCATGTGGTTTGTCTAGGAAAGAAAATTACTCTTCTAATAGTATGGTGTTTAGAAAGTATCTTCCTTTACATAATTCTTAGTTTTGTTTTGTTTTTTTTTTTTGCGGTACATGGGCCTCTCACTGTCGTGGCCTCTCCCGTTGCGGAGCACAGGCTCCGGACGCGCAGGCTCAGCGGCCATGGCTCACGGGCCCAGCTGCTCCGCGGCATGTGGGATCTTCCCGGGCCGGGGCATGAACCCTTGTCCCCTGCATCGGCAGGCGGACTCTCAACCACTGCGCCACCTGGGAAGCCCCATAATTCTTAGTTTAAAAAAAAACTACCTGTTTTCTTAAGTGCGTTTTTTTTTTCATTGTCTATTTTTGGACCCTTTTATGCTCTGCGCATATTCTCTGCGTAGTTTTAAACATTCTCTTGGCTTTAATTATCATCTTTTTGCTGATGACTCTCAAACAGCTCTCTCTTCTGAGCTTCAGATTCATATATGTACCTGCCTACTAGATGTTCCACCTGGAGATCCCACAAGCACCTCCACTGAAATACAACCACAATGAACCCACCATGCTTAAGATGTTACCCTAGGATTCTTTCCCTTCAGTATTACCAGTCTCAAGGAATTAGGCTACTCTCCTTGCTCAAACCAGAAATAGGGAGTTGGCCTTGACTCCTCTACTCTCTGTCCCTACCTCCACCTCTAATTCCCAAGTTCTAAAATATTCCTCAAAGTACTCCATCACTCTCTGTCTCCACCGACCCTTCTCTAGTTTTGGAAAACATTTACAAGACCTCCCTGTTAGTAATGAGCCACAGTTCTGAAAATGCAAATCCAGTGGCTTCAAAATCATTTTTATTCTCAACCCTCCAACTGTGTTCTCTGGCCACAGTGAATTTCTTTTAGTTACTTGAACACACCATGCTTTCTTGGTTCTGTGTCTTTACATCCTGTAATCCCTAACTAGAATACTTTTGTTTATTAACTAGCTTACTACTCTTTATCCTTCAGGTCTCTGCTTAACAAACGCAACACCAGCAATAATGTCAATGAAAACAATAATAATGACAGCAGACAGAGTCTGCTTACCATGTGCCAGGCACTCTGATAAATGCTTCAAATACATCCTCCTACTTTATCTTCTCTGCAACCCTGTGAGATGAGAACTTTTATGCCATTCTCACACATGAAGAATCTGAGGCTTAGAGACTTTAAGCATTTTCCTGATGTCATGGAGCCT
The DNA here is from genome assembly GCF_008692025.1 of Phocoena sinus. Lineage (NCBI taxonomy): Eukaryota > Metazoa > Chordata > Mammalia > Artiodactyla > Phocoenidae > Phocoena > Phocoena sinus. The sequence goes on along the minus strand of NC_045780.1, from coordinate 52,969,553 downwards.
TTATGTGGAGGGGTTAGGATTTTTAACATAGGTCTCTCTCACTCCCTCTGGAGCTTATTGTCTTTAGGTATCATCTGCTCCAGAAAGCATTCCTCCACAAGTGTCCTTTCTCCTTTATGTTCATCTGCACATCACACTGCCTCTCTCCTAATCTATTTGGGGTGCTACAATAACATGCTATAGACTGGATGGCTTATCAACAACAAGCATTTGTTTCTCATAGTTTTGGAGGCAGGAATGTCCAAGACTGTGCCACTGGCTTTGTTGTCTGGTGAGGGCCCACTTCCTGGTTCATAGGTGGCTATCTTTTCACTGTGTTACATGGTGGAGGGGGCTAGGGATCTCTGTCTGGTCTCTTTTATAAGGGCACTAATCCCATTCATGAAGGCTCCTCCCTCATGACCTAATCATCCCCCAAACCCCCATTTCATTTTTTTTTTTTTTTTTTTTTGCAGTATGCGGGCCTCTCACTGTTGTGGCCTCTCCCATTGCGGAGCACAGGCTCCAGACGTGCAGGCTCAGCGGCCATGGCTCATGGGCCCAGCCGCTCCACAGCATGTGGGATCTTCCTGGACTGGGGCACGAACCCGTGTTCCCTGCATCGGCAGGCGGACTCTCAACCACTGCGCCACCAGGGAAGCCCCAAACCCCCATATCTTAATACCATCACATTGGAGGTTGGGATTTCAAAATATGAATTTTGGGAGGCACAAACATTCAAACCATAGCACTATTCTAACACACTCACCACTCTTAGGATAATCACTTATTCCATTCTCTGTGTCTCCAACTAGTTTATAACCACTGTAAAATCGGGGAATGTTTGTCCTTTTATTCCTAGCACCAAGTACAGTTCCTGCCACATAGTAGGTGCTTAATACATACTTGATATGTAACCCAGATGTCACTGGGGCCTCACTGTCCTTTTGCCATCCATGGCCTTTGGAGGTCTAGCATTTTTCCTGCAATTCCTTCTAATTCTAGCCATTATTTATGCATCGGTCCCTTCTCTCTCTGCTTCTGCATAGTAGCCTGTCATCTTGGTTAACCCTATGTCCCATCTTTTTCTGTTTTCTCTCAAAAATCCTACCTCAGTTATGATTTCATGAGTTTGTTAATTTTACTAAAGTCTTAAGGACCTTAGGGAGGGATCATGGTACTCACAGCCTCCCATCATCTTTCTTCCTGGTTTTCTTCTTATTCTCTGCTGCCTTGATTCCTTAACCCATGACTCTCCCTGCTGTGTTAACATCCAGGTAGGTATGACTTTTTATGACTTCCTGGAATTCTGGTAATAAACATGCTGCCAACCCATTACAGTTGAATGAATGAATGAAGATGTAAATGAATGAATAAGTCCAGGCTGAAGCTTTGGGCCTAGGTCTACGTCGGATGATTTTAAACCACCCCAAAAAAGTTTCTTTAAGGCTGAATCATTGAACATATCGATAATACCACACCTGGCAAAAACATATCAGTATATATTTTTATGGGCAATTCTGTATAGCTGTCCTTTAGATGTTATATTGTAAGGGATAATTGTTTTTTCAAAGCGTATGTTCATCTGTTTTGGGCTCTGCAACTGTGGGGAATGTGTCTTATACTTCTTTGTGTCTGCTACATGATGAAGCAAAATGCCTTGTGTAGACTAGGCACTCACTTAATGGTGAGTTGATTGATTAAATAATTATTCCACCTATAGACACTTCTGTAGTGCATTACCTGATGAGTGTCTATTTCAATATGAGGATGGCTATGACCTTCGTGTAGTTCATTAGCAAATGAAAAGTATGCTCATTTCCATGGAAGGAAATGAGAATATAAAAAATGTGGTTCTATTTGTAGTGCCATTACTGTCTTACTCTTTGATTAAGAACAAATTCTTAACCTTTTAATGCTACCAGTTACCTATGACTCTGATCTCAAGGGCTACTGCAGTACCAAAACCCTGGGGACGATAGGATAATAACCCTGACCTATTTGAAGGTATAAAAATAGACCACAAATGAGGGAACTCATTGACCAGAATTAATCAGAAGTGGAGGAGAGGTGATGTCTTTAGAAACAAACAAATAAGCAAAGAAGCAAACAAGCAGTTTCAAAATCACATTTTGTAATCATAACGATTCCCTGTGCGAGTGTCACCATTTTGTTGATAAGGATATCGAGGCTGAGAAATTTTAAGTAATTTGAGCCAAGTCATATAACCAGTAAGAGACAGCTCTTCCTAGTCTGCTATTATCTCTCCTCCTGCACCCTCCTACATCAACCCATTATTCATTGTCACCTTCTCAGTTTTGATATGTTTGTGGTAGGATGCCTACCTACCTACCACATCTCAGTTCTTCAGGAAAAAGAAAACAGATTTACTCTGAAGGGGCAGCTGAAAATGAGGAACCTGTTAATGAAATCTTTGAACATTACTTGTTGTCATGCATCTGATGTGCATTTACTGAACCCCTTTTCTGTGCCAGGCACCTTGCTATGTCCTAGGGATGTGCAAAGAAGAGAGAAGCAGGCTCACTGCCTTTCAGAGGATTCTGAGTCTTGAAGGGTGAGAACTTTTCCAGATGGACGGGGAGGAAGGATATTCCAGGTGGAGGGAAAAAGCAGGCACAATGGCAGAGAAACAGGAATGTCTGCATTTGGCAGCTATGAGTGTTTCAGTCTAGCTGGAGGGCCAAGTACCATTGTGGAAGTGAAAGCGAAGGAGAGTGGAAAGACAAGTAGAGAAAGAATCAAGGACAATCCTGAGTTGAGGAATTTGGCTTTACTTGGGCTTTACCTGTTGGTAATGGAAAGCCAGCAAAGAATTTTAAATGGGAAACTCTTAGGATCAAATTTACATTTTAGAAACAATGTATTGCTATTGAGGAGGAAAGTGGTAGGTAGTGGGGATGGGAGAAAGAATGGAGATTGTTGAGGTGCAGGAAGCTCTTGCTGTGAATTGGAAGTTGAAAGTCACTTTTCCTTTGGCAGGTAAGTGGGGATGTTACATTATTAGTTTTACTCAGTGATTGATTTGGGTAGTAGACTCAGGAAACTTGGTATATTTTGGTATTTTAAAGTTGTCACTGAGCAGTAATTCCAGTTGTGTTTTCTTCTAAATTGAAGCTTACCCAAGTGATTTTATGGCCTTCTTTGTACTAAAGGCTGTGATGTTTCTTTTTGCTAATGTCTTTTCTTTTTGTGCTCGCATTGACTGTTTAAATCCTTTTCTGCCCATTTACCATTTATATCATAGCCTCCTGTGTTTGTTCCTAATGTGTTATAATTCTTCATAATCTGGTCTTCGCCTGATCCCAGTTCTAATATTTCTTTTTTCTCCCTTGAGGAAAGTATATCCATTTTTGGTTTCAAATGCTCATCATCTTTTGTAAATATTGAGGCAACGATTCAATTTAATTTAAAAAATAATGTTTTTCTATTTCTTCTTCTGTCAATAAATTACCTTTGTCATCTTTTAAAGCTGTATTGTCTCATAATTTTCTTCTGTGCTCTTGTTGTTCCATTTTGTTGTTCCCCAGAGGATGTAAGAACATATATTGATATAATGAACAATGTGGAAATAAAAAAAAAAAACAAACAAGAAGAATTTAGGGTCATATTCGTACTCTATAGTGTTTACTAGTGATCTATTTCAAAATAAAACATATATTTCAGTCCTGATGAATCAAATATTTAAGAAACATTCTTTAAGTGGAGAAATATACATGGAAAAAATCACTACTGACCCTGAGAGGCCTCTTTGGAAGATTCTAGCCATGGATGATTTAACTTCAATTTTAGTCCTGCTGCTTCTACCAAGGGTTATCGTAGCAAACATTGCTCATGAGGGTTCTGGGAGTATCAGCGGGGGTCAGAGATCAAAAAACATAAGAAATAACATTAGATAAAATATTAGCAGCCCTGGAAATATTCACAAAGTCATATATTATATTAGAGCTACTGTATTCCATAGGAAAGTAAGAATGGGAAATTGCAGAAGCCACTTTCTTTTTTATTACGGAAATTGAAGGTCTAATTGATGATAAATTAATGTAAATAACCATTGATACCATTTTATTAGTTCAGGTGCTTGGTGTATGAACATATAAATATAACAGGATTTTTATAGAGTCTGCATTAGTAATTTTATATATATACATATATATATATAGATTATATATATATTATGAGGTTTAAAAAATTTACAGAACTGCAAAGATGCTCTGAGCAACCCTTAAAGTTCATATTAAACCATGTCTGTGAAAGTTAATTAATACATACTTTCGCTTCTTGTTCTCTGCCAGTCACATGGTGGTGCGTGATGATGCTGGTGCTTACGGTAATGATGGTAACGACTATCAGTTCTTTGTACCTAATGAGCACGTTGGCACTTTCTGCCATGTATACTTAACCTTCCCATCCCTGCAGTTTAGGCATTATTCTCATTATACAGATGAAGGAAAAGAGGCACAGAGAGCTAGAGGAACTTGTCCAAGGTCACATAAGTGTGTCATAGAACTGGGCATAAAGGTTAGTTCTGCCTGTTGTCAAAGGTTGTTTTCTGCTGTTGACCACAGGACATTGGCCATAAAGGGACGTGGAGTGTGAAAAGAGGTAGAGAATGACTCCATTTAACTCATAGTCAGCTTTTTTTCCACTGGCAGTGTTTACTAAGAATCCTGATGACAACTCTGCATAGTTTCTTTTTGTCTTACGTGATATGTTGTATAGGTTTCCATGTTATATGACCCAGAGGGTCATTATGTACTTCATAAACATTTGTCTGGGCAAAATGTGACAGCCTTTGTTCTTTATCATCTCCCTTGAGCTTACTTGAGAATGTGTGCCTATACTGGTGAAAGTAGAGAATTAAATCATTATTGATTCAGTAAACTTGAGCTGAATTGTTCAGATTATTTTCTTTCCTTGTTTTACTTTTTTTAACCTTTAAAAAAATTGACATATGTAATATATATGCAAAAAAGTAAAAATAATACGTACATGTAATTTAAAATAATTAGAAGAGGAACATCCATGTACTCACGAACCCAGCTTACCAAATAGGACAATACCAATATCTTGATCTTTCTGGAGCACATCTCTCTCCCTCCCTCCCTGAGTGAACCATTATCCTGAATTGTATACTTAACATTCCTTTGCTTTTATTCATGATTTTATCATATGTGTAGTTATTCCTGTATATTTGTTGTGATGTTTTACTTTTGAACTCATTAGACATTTGAGATTCATTTTAATGCTCATAGTTGTAGTTTTTCATTTTCACTGCTTAGTATTTTATTAATACTATGTGAGGTATCAGTATTCCACAATCAACCCATTCAGTTATCAATAGGCATTGGATTTTTCACACATTTTTGCTGCTCCATATATGGTTGCTATGAACATTTTTGTGCATGTCTTCTGATGCACATATATAAGGGTTTCTTCTGAATATTGTCTAAGAAGGAAATTGATGGATCATACTATATACACATTTTCTCATCTAGTAGGTCAGGCTGAATTATTTTCTAAAGTGGTTGTACCAATTTTCATTCTATTTTTATATGATTATTGGCCATCTGTGTTTCCTCTTCTGGTAAAATGTCTATTCCTGTCTGTTCCTCATTTTTCTAATAGGTGTTAGTCCTTTCTTTATTATTCCTGTCCCATGAATTAAAAAAATGTATCTGGATACTGATTTTTTGTCACTTGTACGTGTTGTCTCTCAGTTTTTGGCTTGTTAAATAAGAAGTTCTTGTGCCAAGTCCCTCTCCTCCCTTCCTGCTGCTTTTCCCCAGAATAGTCAGAAACCTTGGGTAGTGAAATGAAAAAGAAGAAGCAGGGAGAGACAGAAAAAGCTGACCACACTGCTTACCTGTCAGAACTTTCTCCCTGCAGCAGGCCCCAAACTGAAGAAGATATAACTTGAAATAAAGATGGAAGCTTTGGCAACAACGTAGGACCACAAATTCAAAGTGCAGAGCTGAGAGTAGTTTTGGTGACTTAAAGTCAGTGTAGGACTTTGAATTACCTAAGAGTGACTGGCATAGTCATAAAAGACTGCCCAAGGTTTTAAACGGAAGAGGGGGGAATCTTTCCCTGCATCATATATTTTAAAGGGCTAGTAGGAGACAAAATTAGGTTGCATTATAATTAAATTTCACACGTCCTGATTGTTCAGTATACACATTCATTTGACACAGATTTGCTGAGGACCTGTCAAGTATTGGCCACTAGATCAGGCCATGGGTATAGAAGGGAGTAAGGTAAGCACTGCTTCTGCCCTGGGGGAGCCTGACATCTTGTGTAGATCAGAAAACCTTTGGAAAGGAGAAAGTGATTGCCTGAATCTCTCCCCATGTCCCTGGCAGAACTTTGGCAATGCTACTTGTGGGAAATATAGCTTCAATGACTTAGCCACCTTAGTCTAAATTTGTATGAGGGTAAAACTTAGAAAGAAGGCTAAGCGGTCTTGTATCTCTCCCATATCTGCATGTTTCTCTATACAAGAAGGAAATTAACCAAGGGAATGTGAATTTATTCATTGTCACACAATGATTCAGTTCGTTTTAGCTGTATATCATGAGTTAAGTTGAAAATCTCAATGGAACTGTGGCAATAGGACATAATTGTAACTAATCACTTGCTCAGAGACTAATCATGTTTAATGTCCATGAGCATAGCCCTTTCTGCAGATAATCATGTTTTAATTTCAAAAGTAAGAGTACTAATAGAAATAAATGAGAAACCAATAATAGTCTACTGCTGACAGATTAGTGTCAGGATAAAGTGACTTGGTAGTAGCTATAAGGGGAAAAAACATTTACAAATACTGTAATTTAAGATAATAAAAATACTAAAAGATAAAATAAAGTTTTTGTAGCTTCAGTGTCATTGAAACAGATACAGCTAGGCATATACTCTGTGCAACTCCTTTGGAAGTGAGATAAATCAGAATATTAAGTTGAAGTTTTAGGCAAGATACCAAGTTACAGTAATTGCTACATCCCAATGGATATGTTGGACCATATGCAGGATTTACCAAGGAGGCATGAGAAAATTGGTTAGAAGTCTCTTGAACTACTTCATCCACTGAGGGTATAAAATTATTGAGAGAGTACAGATGGAGAGTACAGTACAGAAAAAAAAAATTTTTTTTTTCTGGAGAGGGAAAGCTTTTCTGTGAATCCTGTCGTCTACAGGGGGAAGATGTGGCTAAGTGCTATTTCCTACACCCAAGCTTGAGGAGAGTGGCCTCATTAGATCTACCCATAATGCTTACCACGTCACTTGTGTATTTGGGTATGCATTCTGACGTGCTGCCTTGGAAATCCAAATGGCAAGAGAGATGGACTGTTGAATTATTTTGGCAGCAGGAGTGTGGCTGCTGGGTGGGGACTGACCTGCACCCTAGAGTTGATCAGGATTTAGGGTATATGAATGTTTCCTTTGGGCCAGGTGAGGGTCATGCAGGAGCTGGCATGGAGCCATTTTGAATTTTACTCAGTAAAATACAGACATACAAACAATCTGGAAATTGCTTTAAAATATTCCTAGGGAGAAAAGGGAGGTAGAAAAGTGTTGATAATTGTTGAAGCTGGATGTTTGGTGCATGAAGGTTCACTGTATCATTCTCTCTACTTTGGGAATGCTTGCAAACATCCGTAATAGAAAGTTTAGAAAATTCTGCTCAAGAGGACTCCTAGGGAAAGGCAAAGAGATTCCAACAGAGAAAGTCTGGCATGTACCTCCCAGCAAACTGAGGGTTGAGGGAGCACAGTGGCTGGAGGAATAAAATGCATTGTCTTTGTCAAGAGAACTTCAGGAGTCTACCTAATGCTTGGGAATCTGTGTAGAATGTGTGAAAGTAACCCACATGGGGAAATTTCCCTTTAAACATTACTCTGGCCCAGACATTGAGAGGCCATCATTGACAGTACCAGTCAAGTAATAACTATCCTGTCCCCATTCATTTGTCCTTTCTCTCTTTCAAAAACAGGACTGGCAAGTGGAAGAGAAGATAAGTAAGAGAGAGAAGAAACATGGAAGGAAGGAAGGAAGAGAGGGAGAAGAGGACGTAAGTAAAGGGGAGAGAGAAGCTTCACACCCTGTTGCAAGGTGGGACAGGCAGCTTACATGCAGTCGGCTCAGTTAGGAAGAAGTGGAAACATCAGATGGAGAAAGAGAACAGGAAGACCACACCTCTCCTACCATGTCAAGGGCCTGCATGCTACAGGGTTTTATTGGGAAGGGGAGAATGTTTTTAATTCTTAAATCAAAATCATAGTTTTGATTAATACATGAGACTGGACAATTTTAATTACTGAATTGACATTTGGTTTGTGAACTGAAGTATTTACAGGACTTTATAATATCTAAGAGTGGCCTACAAAATAATGGGTCTGTCCCTGGGTTTTCCTTCAGAGACAGGAGAATAGCTGCCTGTATTGAGTCCACTGAGAAGTTTTAAAGAGGTAGATTGAAAAAGAAAAAAAAAAAAAAAAACCAAGAGGCATCTGGTTTAGATTGCAAGTATTCTGCTTGTTCAGTCTGTTTTATGCATTACTCTCTCATGTTGACCTCATATCCACCCTCTGGATGACCAGGGGAAGTATTATTCACTGCATTTTACCAGTAAAGAAATTAACTTGGAAAGAAGATGAGTGATAGGCCCAGGATCACTGTGTTATTAATTGTCTGAAGCAAAGCTAGAACTTGCGTCTTTAACTATTTTCAGGTCCACAGTTTTTGCACATTGTCTGCTAATGTTCTGGGAATTTAGAGAAACCCTTAGAGATGGGCTAAAAGAGTTAAGGAGTCTTCTGGAGAAGCACTGGGGCCAACTTGTGGGTTCTGCCCTCTCCCTGGAGCCTGGCCCCTCCAGGTTCTGGGGCTTTGTCTTCCCTCCAGGGATCTTAGAGGTTGAGAGTTGATTCATGTCTAGAGAAAGCCACTGGGGCCAACCAGTCCAGCCTTTATTTCCTGGAATTAAACATCACAGGAGGTTCTTGGAGGTTGTGATTTTCTCCTGTCAGCCCAGCATTGATCAATCAGTCAGTCAGCCAGTCAATCATTGAATAGCTCATGGAGCATTAATTGAACACCTACTGTGCTAAGCTCTAAAATGTGCGTGTTCCTTGCCGTCCGTACTGCTGGAGAGTGTACCTGTGGAGTGACTGCCTATCTAATGCATCCACTAGATTCCTAAGGTGGAGATGTGGGCATTAATTAATTAGTTCAGAGATAGATGATTGTTGGATAAATTAACGAGCATCTACAATGTACCACTACTGTGCTTGGCACTGGAGATGTAATGGTTAGGGGGAAAAAGAAAAGAAAAAAAAGAAGAAAGGAAAGAGAGAAAAAATGCAGTCCCTAGCCTTATGGGATATACAGTCTAGGAGGAGAAATAGACGTTAATGAAAGACTCACACAAATAAAAGTTGAATGTTAGCTGTGATAAGTTTGAAGAAGAAGAGGTGCATTGTGTTATGAGAATCTAGTACGTACAAGGAGTTGAGCTCTGGATAGCTGAGTCAGGGCACGTTGAAGGAATTTAACTTTTCATTAGCACAGATTAACTCAGTGCCTTCTGTTGGGGTCAGGGAGGGGGAAAGAGAGATGATTTTTAAAGACTTGCCCTCCAGAAATGTTGTCTTTCTTCCCTGAGAAAAATGGACTATTAATACAAATAGAATTAAAATTGAATTAATGTCCATGGGGATAGCATCTTACTTTCATTGATCTAGGACACATGAAAAATCTGAACTTAGTACTTTTGTAACTTCTGTGCTTTTAATTTCTGTGTAATAAGCTCTTTGTTATGCTGTAGGCTTTGAGAGAGCAGGAATTAAGTCTGGGACTTAATTTCTTTTTAATGAACATGGTGACAAAAAACAGAAACTTTGGCAGGACTCAGCAGCAGTCTCCCCTTCCTGAGGCAGAGGAGGGGTGGAAGAGAAGACAGGAGGATATGAGTCGAGAAGCAAACAATTCCCCATAGCAGCCTCAGGGATTGGCAGGTTTTTGTGAAGAAGGCAGAGCACAAAAGACGCAGGGTCTCAACAGGTCTATTTGTGATCCAGGGGTAAATCTCCCTGGTCGCTGGGATGTTCAGTCTCTCTCTCTTTATTATTTATTCCCATGCCTAGCACAGTGCATGGCACAAAACTGGTCCTCAACACATGTTAACTGAATGGATGATGGCACCCAAAACTATTTTTAAATGTCTTGAAACCAAGAACTCATATGAAGTTAAAAGTTATCAAAAGAAAGCGAGGACCCTGGAAAGAATGGAGAAAGTCCAAAGTTGCCGAATAGGAGGGCTGATACAGTGGGTGTAAATTACTAAATATCCGAATCGGCCCTCAACTTCTTAGCCAGCCGTACCTTGTCAAACATTGATTTTTGGTTTAATGCTCAGGTGAATCAGCGAGTTTCTACCCTTCTTTCTCAGGCGTGTACAAGCATGACAGTTCTCAAAGATCTGGAAAACCCAGCTTAGCCACTGGAGTGGGGAGAGCAGGCTGATGAATCAGGATGGCTACTGTCAGATTACTGATCTTAGAAGTGGCTCTTGTAGGCTGCTGGCCAGGAGACTCAACAAGACCCAGCTCCTCCTGCACTCCAAGTAGTGGAAAAAAGTGGGGAGGTTGAGGAGGAGGGGCTGAGGGCACCCTGTTTCTCTTCTGGTTCTGGTAGAAGGAGTGATGACTTGGCTCCATCACTTTCTTTAAGACTTCTGTATGTATTCACTGTAATTCTAATTACTAGTAGCTGTCTCATGGCGGCAACAGTCAATGGAGAGTCCTATGTGCACTGAGCCGTCATCCTGACATCAGATCAGTGACTTGCTACCCTCTTGGGAATATTCGTAACTACATTGCAACCTCACATAAAGTGCGTTAAATCAGAAAAACACATCGCAATATATCAAAAGATGAATTGCAGAAATAATAATGTAACAGTCTGAGAAGAGAGGAAGAGAACTGTTGCTTACTGAGAAGTTTGCAACAAATTTCAGAATCTATCATTTATCTCGCTCTCAAGATAATTTTGATGCCTAGAACAGGGCCTGGCAAACTTAAGTGCTCAATAGATATTTGTTGAATGACTGCTGAATTTTCAGGCCCTGCTTATACTCATACTGTGATTTTGTACTAATTTATAATTACAGTTACTTCCCTGAAGTAATAAGGGACTCATAGAAATGAACCCCTCGTCTTTGAACCTGACTTTGGTCTACTTGTGCCTTGCTCTTCAGGTTGAATGAGATGTGTTATTTTTCAGGGTACTTGTTTTTGTGTTCTTTATTTGCTCTTATTTTTGTTGGGTAGATTTGTTTAAAATTATCCTGGATATCAGAGTAGTACATTTAAATCCATAATATCAAAAAAGTTACTTGAATGTGTATATCTGGGCCATTAGGGAGTTCGCTGCTCCTAAAGCTGACCAAGGGGCTGGGTGGGTGGCCCCCTCTTTAGGCAAGTGTGGAGCTATTGGGCAGCCCTGCTCCATATCCATTGCTAATTGCAGGTAAGTTCTGGGGTTCTTGAATGATCCAGGTGGAGAGAGGGCAGCTACACAGGAAAAGACCTCACAATTTGTCTCCCTTGCTGCATCCCAAAGGAAACTTCCAGATAAGTCAGGGAATTTTTGTCTCATTAAGGTGGTACAACTCCACTACAGCCCATCTTATCTACTGACTACAACTGAAACCTCTGAAAAAAATACAAAAAACAACTATCAAAGACCCAAGAATCAAAATTAACAAAAGCAGGCAGATTGTGAAGGGGCCATTCATGGGGGGAGAGACAGTGAGCTATTTGTTGTTTCATTTATTTTTTTTCTTCTATGGCTTTTTCCTGAGGGTAGGCCTCAGTTGCAGAGCTCTGATAAAAACCCTGTCTTTCTGGATAGAATAACCAGAGAAAGGAGCATCTGTGGGCCAGAGAGTATGGGGGAATCTTGGGAGAGAGGAGAGCTGGAAAAGGAGATCCCTTTATTTCTGTGTGAATGTACACGGGTCTCAGATTAACCCCTAAACTATGCATGTGTGGTTCAGACCCAAACTAGCATACCACAGGCTTATAGACTTAACGCTGGAATTTGAACCACTGCTCACAGAAGGTGAGACAAAATTTATAATCTGAACCTAAATGAGTTGATTGCCTGCTAAAACAAAATTATAATATTTTGGGTTGTAATAGGACCCAGAGTCTACAAAATATAGCATTCATAAAGTGAAGCATACCATCCAAAATTAAATACAGAAAAGCCCAGGAAAATGTAATCAATTCTCAAGAGAAAGGACAATCAACAGAATGGACAATCAAGATAAAGCCAATCCAAGATGATTCAGATGTTGACTATAAACAAAGACTTTAAAGCAGTTATTATATCTATAAAAAGACTGTATTATTTTAAGGTTTTTCCATTTTATAGGAGATGGTAAATATTAACTCTCTGTAGACTGTGAAAGGTTAGATACATATAATATCTAGAGTAACCCCTAAATATAATACAAAGAGATATTACAGAAAGGCTAGTAGATAAAGTTAAAGTGGAATAATAAAAGTTTTTTAAATAACCAAAAAGAAAGCATCAAAAAAGGAACATAGAAACAAAACACAAAGGGACAAATAGAAAACAACAAAATGGTAGAGCTAAATCCAAGCATATCAATAATTGTATAAAATGTTAATGACTGAGACACTAAAATTAATAGGCAGAGAATGACTGAGTAGATAAAAACAAGACCCTACTACATACTGCCTATGAGACATACATATTAAATATGAACACAGATTGAAAGTAAATTGTGGGACCGTATACCATGAAAACAGTAAGCATATCAAGACTAAAGTGGCTTTTTAAAACTTCAGATTAAATAGATTTTATGACTCAGAGTGTTATCAGAGATAGAGATATAATGATAGACAATTCATCAGGAAGACATAACAATTATACATGTGTGTGCATCTAATAATAGGGCTTCAAACACACCCTCCAGATCATTGGGGCACCTTGAAGAAGGCAATGCCAAGCCTACTCTGTCCCTGCAAGGCATCCTCAGCATGGCTTCAGTGATGATGACACCTGTGGCCTCTAGTCACAGTTGGGTCAGGCATAAAGTTAGGAGGGCTGATATTCTTTCACCCGTGGCTAACTAGCTTTTGAAGGACATTTTATTCATGACATTGTTAGTTTCCTGGCAGTAATCTCTTCTAGGAGATCACTTTTCTTCACAGTAGGAGAAAGAATGAAATCAAGTAAAAAGTAGTCAACTTTTCACTTTTCAGGCGTTTTACAGTGATGACTACAAATGCAGTGAAGTTTTTTTTCAGGGAAATTCAAATTAAAGATAAATAAATGAAAACCTTAGCTTTTATTTGACCTATTCTGCATTGTTTTATAAATTTACCAGGCTTATCTTTAGGGCAAAATCCAATGCCTAGTGGCTTAGAAATAGGTGACGTAACATTTTGCAAATGGAAAATAATTTCCAGGTTTTAGGGACTGATTTGTGTTCCCTGAGGTTCCTATGTTGATATCCTAACCCACAGTATCTCAGAATATGGGTATAAGGAGATAGGGTCTTTAAAGAGGTAATTAAGTTAAAATGAAGTCATAGGATAGGCTCTAATCCAATATGAATGCCATCTTTATAAGAAGGGGAAATTAGGACACAGACATACACACAGGAAAGACCATGTGAAGACACAGGGAGAAGACAGCCATCTATCTACAAGCCAAGGAGAGAGACCTCAGAAGAGACCGATCATCCTGACATTTTGATCTCAGACTTGTAGGCTCCAGAACTGTGAGCAAATAAATTTCTGTTGTTTAAGCCATCCAGTCTGTGGTACTTTATTATGGCAGCCCTAGCAAAGTAATATACTAGGTAAATGTCAGGGAAGCAGCAGGAGTAAAGTGGAGGCCTTCTGGAACTAAGCAACACTTAAATAGTCTGTAATAGAAAACATTTCTATTTTGTGAAGGCGGTCATTCATATCCCAGGATTTTATTGTTAATATTTGTGCAGTTTTTCCATATGCATAAGTACATATATAGGATTTCCTTGTGTAATGAGAATAATGGAAGTCATAAATAAATGTTGGAGTGGATGTAATTATGGCTGAAAGGATGATTTTATTATATGGGAAAGGATACTGTTGGTTAGAACCAATTCATTAGACTGCTCTGGCAGTCTGTTATTATTTCTAGCCCTTACTAGATTTCATTCTTTTAGATAAAAATATGCATATCAGCTTTGGAGTTTGATTGCCTTATGGGCATAAAGCTTTGCATATTTACTGCCCATGAATCATACCAGTATGTGAAATCCAGAGAAGATTCAATTTTTCCTGTTAGATGCACCTCCAGCCGTTTAATTAAAATATGTATTATTAATAAAACTATATTTAAGTCATATTTTTTACAGATATGACTGAAACATTAAGTGCAAATTGTTTCATACTTTCACAGTAATTTGCTTTTAATGTTTTGTGCCTTAATCAAGGTAGCTCACGAGTCAAAGGTTTGTGGCACTGCAGACTTCTCGATAGCGAAGTTGCGAAAAGCAAGTGGAAAGTGGTGATTAATGAAAGGACATATTTACTTTCAGAAAGACTTCGTGGTTTTATTGCAGAAGGGATCTGTACTGAATAGGAAAGTGCATTAAAAGAAATAGCAGAAAAGAATATTTAGCCCCTAGTTCAGTGCATAGTAATGACATTTGCCATTTGCACACTGGCTTTTTTCATAGTTCTGAACTAGCGCTGTGTTTCAGCCTGGCCGTCTGCCTTTAGATGTCACAGTTGTTCTTCCACTGAACTGAACCAGCTTCAGCTCTGCGCTTTCACAATTCTTCCACTTTCCAGAAACCTTGTATAATCAGTAACACTGATTAGAAACACTGTAGCTCACTTACAGAATTCCTAGCAAGAGACTGATTCAAAATAGTCTCATTAAAATAGGTGATGAGAGTGATGGCTGGCTGACTCTATTAGACACTGTATAGCTTTGCTGTAAAGTGTACCCATGGTTTATGGAATTTGTTCTTTCAGATGACGAAATTTCCAAACTCTCACTTTCAGTCCAAGTGGTAATGGTGAGCAGTGGGGCAGAGAAAGCAGAAAGGAAGAAAATTAATATGTAATGACTATCTGCTATGTGCCGGACCCCATGCTAACCCATTTGCCAGTTATGTTATTTAATCCTCATACAAAGCTTCAAGAAAGAAATGCGTGTCTCATGTGTTTCACATGAGGAAATAAGGCTCTGAGAAGTGATCGGCCCAGCTTCATAGCTGGTAAATGACTTAGACTGAGTTCAAACCTTTGGCTTTTTCACTCCAAAGCTCAAGGGAGACCACTGTATATTCTCTTGCATGTTGGGCCTCTACAAACATGCATTTGTCATGTCCACCTCCAGCTGGTTATACGAACATTCCCTGCTCCTCCCCGACCCGCAAGTCCTCCAGAAAATCAACTTAGCTTCTTTCCCTTCTGCTTTACTACTCTAGTCCTTTCATAATCCTTCCCCTCCCCTCACTGGTTTCTCTCTCCACCAATGCATGAAAATTCTAAGTTACATCTAGGTGGAGTGAAGGTGAACTTTCTATTTTGACATCTTCTTTAATGTAGAATCTTATATCCATCATGCTGTTTACCATTTTCAATTGAATTTCATTATAATAGTTCTTTTCTAAGCGGACTAACTGCTAAAATGTAATTTGTAAAAGTAATTTGTTTGTGACTTCAGAGCCTGTAATTATAAAATTCACATTAATGAAGCCCTTTCCTTTACTTTAAAACTATTGATACTATAATCGGCAGTTATTGGCCCAGCTAAAAAAAGGACATTTTTGCATGTTTCCTTTCCTTGAGATATATGTATATCTGTATATATATGGTGTGATTCTGTTTAGATGCCATTGGATTGGAGAGTTCTCCTTTAAGGAGAAATAAGAGCTTGGAGCTGACTTAAGCCTTAGAATAAAAATCCCCACTCAAATGTGTTTAGTATGGTATAGAAACCTCTTCTAACACTACGTTCACATTATAGAGATACTTAAATATGCCTTTTTACTTTCAATTTTCCCCATTCCTTCACGCTAACTATAGAAACTGAACCGAGCATTCTACTGCCACCAGAAAAATAGATGCTTCTCTCCTTTGCCTAACCAGTGGGAGAGTTGACCTTTGTTTAAAAAAATAACAGTGATCATGCTTGAAAACCAAGGGAAGCCAAGCAAAATCAGGTCTAATTTTCAATAATTACAAAACAAAGAGTAGGCAAAGAAACAGAAAACCCCCAAAGCCCAGCACAATCTAAATTCCAAGAAATAAGTGGCAAATTCCTGGGTCTGGTTTGGCAGGGTGCTGGTGAGTTTCTGTGCACTGTATAATTTTTTATTTTGTTTTTCACTGAGCATCCCTGGAGAGAACTCCACTGGCTTCCCAGAGGAGGTGCAGCCTCTTGACTCTGCAGAGCTCTTGGCGTGGAAATAAACCAAACTCCAAAAGCCCTTAGTGCTCTGGAAAACAAACAAAACACACTCTGAGGGACTTATTATTTGCAACACTCAAATTCCAAAACACACTCATGCACACACACATGCTCACACACATGCACAGACACACAGTTATACATATTTCAAAGTATGAAAACTTATTTTAAAATTTTTGTAGCTGGGCCCCCAAAGCAGCATGATCTCTCTCAAACTAGCCTAACACATACAAAGTAGAAAATACCTAAAATAAATACAATTAACTGAGCACCAGATTTGCACAAACACCAGTCTCCAAAGAAGAAAAGCCTGAGAGGAAATAAGCTAGAGAAAGCCAGCAGCTCTGGCAAGAATGGGTAACGGAGAAGCCCTTTGTGAAGCAGCAGCTGTTAAAACACCCACCATACCATATGGTCCATTTGAGTGAGGCTTGGCCTCTGAAAACATTGCTGGGTTAGATGATATTTTTTCCAATGGGCCCCATTCATTTTCAGAATTAGGATGTCCCAGGAGAACCTTATGGCAGCAAGGTGGCCGAGATCTGTTAAACAAAGTGTTGTCTGCTGCTTTCCTTATTTATACTTTTTCATTCTGGTTTTGGAGCCAGGGGAATTTCATTAAGCCTTATGAATGGGCAGATGTGAATGAGGTAAGACTGAAAATTTACTTGAGTGAGTTTAATTAGTTTTGCTTTTAAAATGACATGTGATTGAATAAAATATTTCAAATGATCTAGTCACTTCCTTTTTGCCCAGTGGCAGTTAATTCTATGAGGTTGGACTTTGTTCTTCCAGATCAATCTCTGTTTTCCTCCGAAGTACCTAGTATTGTGCTATGTACTGAGAGGGCAAGCAGCAAGCAGCCATTGTAATGGAAACCTGCATCCTGGTCTTCTTTCCAGTCTGATGGTTGGGATGGTAATTTTTAGATTTGAAAAAAAAAGTAACATTGTGCTGTCATATGCTGGCACTTACCCTGGGCAGCTGTTTCTGAAAGCTCTACTCAGCTTTGCAAGGGCCTTGGAAGAGTGGTCCCAGTTCAGTCCCTACATCTGCTTAGGGCTACTAATAAGTAACTGGGTTTTTTGGTTTTTGTTTCCTTTTTCTTTTTTTGAATTGCCTTGGGCAGTGCAATTGAGAAGTTGATGAATTACTTGTGAGCCTGTTTCAGATATTTCAGGGAAATCCAGAGACATTTAAATTCTTTAGCACATTTTGCTTAAATTGTGAGGGTTAGGTTGTGCATAGAAAAAAGTAATTTGATACCTTGGAAAACTTGGATGACCCTTTCTTTCAAAAGCCATTCTTTTTTTTTTTTAAACATCTTTATTGGAGTATAATTGCTTTACATTGGTGTGTTAGTTTATGCTTTATAACAAAGTGAATCAGTTATACATATACATATGTTCCCATATCTCTTCCCTCTTGTGTCTCCCTCCCTCCCACCCTCCCTATCCCACCCTTCCAGGCGGTCACAGAGCACTGAGCTTATCTCCCTGTGCTATGCGGCTGCTTCCCACTAGCTATCTACCTTACTAGTTTGTTAGTGTGTATATGTCCATGCCTCTCTCTTGCTTTGTCACAGCTCACCCTTCCCCCTCCCCATATCCTCAAGTCTGTTCTCTAGTAGGTCTGTGGCTTTATTCCTGTCTTACCCCTAGGTTCTTCATGACATTTTTTCCCCTTAAATTCCTTATATGTGTGTTAGCATACGGTATTTGTCTTTCTCTTTCTGACTTACTTCACTCTGTATGACAGACTCTAGGTCTATCCACCTCATTACAAATAGCTCAATTTCGTTTCTTTTTATGGCTGAGTAATATTCCATTGTATATATGTGCCACATCTTCTTTATCCATTCATCCGAAGGTGGGCACTTAGATTGTTTCCATCTCTGGGCTATTGTAAATAGAGCTGCAGTGAACATTTTGGTACATGACTCTTTGAATTATGGTTTTCTCAGGGTATATGCCCAGTAGTGGGATTGCTGGGTCATATGGTAGTTCTATTTGTAGTTTTTTAAGGAACCTCCATACTGTTCTCCATAGTGGCTGAACCAATTCACATTCCCACCAGCAGTGCAAGAGTGTTCCCTTTTCTCCACACCCTCTCCAGCATTTATTGTTTCTAGATTTTTTGATGATGGCCATTCTGACTGGTGTGAGATGATATCTGCAATGAGATTGTAGTTTTGATTTGCATTTCTCTAATGATTAATGATGTTGAGCATTCTTTCATGTGTTTGTTTGCAGTCTGTATATCTTCTTTGGAGAAATGTCTATTTAGGCCTTCTGCCCATTTTTGGATTGGGTTGTTTGTTGTTTTGTTATTGAGCTGCATGAGCTGCTTGTAAATTTTGGAGATTAATCCTTTGTCAGTTGCTTCATTTGCAAATATTTTCTCCCATTCTGAGGGTTGTCTTTTGGTCTTGTTTATGGTTTCCTTTGCTGTGCAAAAGCTTTGAAGTTTCATTAGGTCCCATTTGTTTATTTTTGTTTTTATTTCCATTACTCTAGGAGGTGGGTCAGAAAGGATCTTGCTGTGATTTATGTCATAGAGTGTTCTTCCTATGTTTTCCTCTAAGAGTTTGATAGTTTCTGGCCTTACATTTAGGTTTTTTATCCATTTTGAGCTTATTTTTGTGTATGGTGTTAGGGAGTGATCTAATCTCATACTTTTACATGTACCTATCCAGTTTTCCCAGCACCACTTATTGAAGAGGCTGTCCTTTCTCCACTGTACATTCCTGCCTCTTTTATCAAAGATAAGGTAACCATATGTGTGTGGGTTTATCTCTGGGCTTTCTATCCTGTTCCATTGATCTTTGTTTCTGTTTTTGTGCCAGTACCATACTGTCTTAATTACTGTAGCTTTGTAGTATAGTCTGAAGTCAGGGAGCCTGATTCCTCTAGCTCCTTTTTTCGTCCTCAAGATTGCTTTGGCTATTCGGGGCCTTTTGTGTTTCCATACAAATTGTGAAATTTTTTGTTCTAATTCTGTGAAAAATGCCAGTGGTAGTTTGATAGGGATTGCATTGAATCTGTAGATTGCTTTGGGTAGTATAGTCATTTTCACAGTGTTGATTCTTCCAATCCAAGAACATGGTATATCTCTCCATCTATTTGTATCATCTTTAATTTCTTTCATCAGTGTCATAATTTTCTGCATACAGGTCTTTTGTCTCCTTAGGTAGGTTTATTCCTAGATATTTTATTCTTTTTGTTGCAATGGTAAATGGGAGTGTTTTCTTGATTTCACTTTCAAATTTTTCATCATTAGTGTATAGGAATGCAAGAGATTTCTGTGCATTAATTTTGTATCCTGCTACTTTACCAAATTCATTGATTAGCTCTAGTGGTTTTCTGGTAGCATCTTTAGGATTCTCTATGTATAGTATCATGTCATCTGCAAACAGTGACAGCTTTACTTCTTCTTTTCCGATTTGGATTCCTTTTATTTCCTTTTCTTCTCTGATTGCTGTGGCTAAAACTTCCAAAACTATGTTGAATAAGAGTGGTGAGAGTGGGCAACCTTGTCTTGTTCCTGATCTTAGTGGAAATGCTTTCAGTTTTTCACCATTGAGTATGATGTTTGCTGTCAGCTTGTCATATATGGCCTTTATTATGTTGAGGAAAGTTCCCTCTATGCCTACTTTCTGCAGGGTTTTTATCATAAATGGGTGTTGAATTTTGTCAGAAGCTTTCTGTGCATCTATTGAAATGATCATATGGTTTTTCCCCTTCAATTTGTTAATATGGTTTATCACATTGATTGATTTGCATATATTGAAGGATCCTTGCATTCCTGGAATAAACCCCACTTGATCATGGTGTATGATCCTTTTAATGTGCTGTTGGATTCTGTTTGCTAGTACCAAAGCCATTCTTGAATTCCTGGTTGGGACAAGTGTCCATCCTCTGTGGTCCCATAACACAAGGGAAAACTTCTATGTACTCACCATATTTTATTCAATGGATACCTTTTTGAGCTTATGTCTCAGTAGTCTGAAGGCTCTTTGAGGACAAGGCACTGGTCTGACTCATCTGTGTGCCCCAATTACCTATTTTGGTATCTTGTACATCAAAGACCCTTAATACATGTTTGTTTAACAGAACTGAAATGAAAGTGGGGGGTGAAGGTAACTGCATTTTCTTCTAAGAAACTCCAGTTGCTCTGAAGCAGCCTTTATTTAAAAGGTAAGATTACATTTTGACTACAAATACCTGAGAGGTTTTTGCCAGACTTTTTGTCTTGGATTGGCTTGTTCTTCTTTCCTTGGACATTATGCTCAGTCTGTTGATTAAAAAAATTTCCTGGTTAGACGATTTTTTTTACAGTAATTCTTAGTCATGAAAATTAAGTTCCAGACCTTGCAACATAAATTTGCACAGGGTTCTACTTACAAGCACCTTTACTGTGCCTAATCTTGGTGGTTTCTACCACCTGTAGAAGCCAAGTATGCTTGTTGGTAATATTCAGTTCTAAGCATCTTCCAATTTCTGTTGTTTTTATGTAAGCAATGAATTCTTTAGAACACTTTTCTTTTTTTACTTTACAAATGATTTTTATTTAAACTATATTTTGTTGTTGATACCACTGTTGATATTGCTGTCATAGAATATCATCTATATGGTATGGATTCCTTTTTAGAGCAGTTTTAGGTTCACAGCAAAATTGAGTGGCAGGTACAGAGATTTCTCACATAGCCCTCGCACCCACATATACATAGCCTATCTCAGCGTCCCCCAGCAGAGTGGTCCATTCCTTACACTTGATGAATCATTTTCACCCAAAATCTATAGTTTATTGAGAGTTCACTTTTGATGTTGTATATTCTATGGGTTTGGGCAAATGTAAAATTACATGTATCAATCATTATAGTATCATACAAAGTAGTTTCACTGCCCTAAAAATCCTCTATGCTCTACCTATTCATTCTCTCACCCCCTTAGACCCTGGCTGATCTTTTTACTGTCTCCTTAGTTTTACCTTTTCCAGAATCATACAGTTGAAGTCACACAGTTGTAGCATCTTCAGACTGGCTTCTTTCATTTAGTAATATGTGCTTAAGGTTCCTCCATGTCTTTTCATAGCTTCTTAGCTCATTTCTTTTTACTGCTGAATAATATTCCATTGTCTGAATGTACCACAGTTTATTTATCATTCACTTACTGAAGAGCTTTTTGGTCGTATCCAGGTTTTGGCAGTTATGAGTAAAGCTGCTATAAACATCCATGTGCATATTTTTGTGTGGACATGTTTTCAACTCCTTTGGGTGAATACAAAGAAGTGCAGTTGCTGGATTGTATGGTAAGAGTATGTCGAGTTTTGTAAGAAACTGTCAGTCTTCTGAAGAGGCTGTACCGTTTTTCATTCCCACCAACAACGAATGAGAGTTCCTGTTGCTCCACATCCTTGTCAGTGTTTGGTGTTGTCAGTGTTTTGCATTTTGGTCATTCTGATAGATGTGTAGTGATATCTTGTTGTTTTAATTTGCAATTCCCTAATGACATATGATGTTGAACATCTTTTCATATACTTACTTGCCATCTGTATATCTGATTTGGTGAGTGTGTCTGTTCAGGTCTTTGGCCCATTTTTTAGTCACGTTGTTTGTTTTCTTCCTGTTGAGTTTTAAGAATTTGTATATTTTGGATAACAGTCCTTCATAAGATATATCTTTTGCAATGATTTTCTAACAGTCTATGGCTTGTCTTTTCATTCTTTTGCAGAGCAGAAGTTTTTAATTTTAATGAAGTCCAGCTTATCAATTGTGTCTTTCATGGATTGCATTGAATCTAAAAAGTCATTGCCAAATCCAAGGTCATCTAGATTTTCTTCTATGTTATCTTCTAGGAGTTTTATTGTTTTGTGTTTTACATCTAGGTCTGTGATCCATTTTGAGTTAATTTTTGTGAAGGCTGTAAGGTCTGTGTCTAGATTCAGTTTTTTTGCAAGTGGATATCCAGTTTTTCCAGAATGATTTGTTGAAAAGGCTCTCTTTTCTTTGTTGTATTTCCTTTGTTCCTTTGTGAAAGATCAGTTGACTATATTCATGTGGGTCTATTTCTGGGCTTTCTGTTCTGTCTTATTGGCTGTTTAGTCTGTCCTTTTGTAAACACCACACTGTCTTGATCACTCTATATAGTAAGTCTTGAAGTCAGGTACTATCAGTCCTCAATCTTGTTCTTTTATTTCAGTGTTGTATTAACTATTCTGGGTATGTTGCTTCTTCATATAAACTTTGAAATTGGGAGAATTCAGGTTAAAACAACAGTTTATCTATAGATTCAGTGCAATCCTAATCTAAATCTGAGCAAGTTACTTCGAAGATATGGACAAACTGATTCTAAAGTTAAAAGATGCTCTACATCATATGTCATTGGGGAAATGAATTCTTTTTTCGTTTATTGATACTTCCTTTATCACCTAGAATATAGTCAGTCATTAAAAGTACTCCATGTATGCCTTAAAAAATGTGTGTCCACTAATTGTTAGATATGGGGTTTTATATTGGGCTGGCCAAAAAGTTCCTTCGGTTTTAAAAGTAAAAATAAAAGACACATTTTTCATTTTCACCAATAAATTTATTGAACAACTTATTTTACCATTCCGTTCCACTACCTTCTGCCATTTTTCAGGCAACTTCATAATTCCATCTTCCCAAAACTTTCTACCTTTTTGAGCAAAGAACCGGTCCAGGTGCCTTGTACAATCTTACAGGAATTTGAAATTTTTTCCACTAAGAGATTTTTTCTTTTTTTATTCAAACAGAAAGTCACAAAAATTATAATCATCCTCATCAGTTCACTCAGTCCCATGTAATTAATTTTTTTTTCATCTTGATCTTTTGTTAGCACTTTAATGAATTCATCAGTTTTCCATTAGACTCCTGAAAATGCTTATTCATTCAGTTCAGCAGTATAGTCAGTTACCAGAAACCTGTACTTGTCAGAGTCTTTTCCATGAATTCCTTGAAGATGAAACCCTTTTATAGGAACATTTTGCAACAGTATCAGAGTACACCCAGAACTGTCATTTGTAAATGACAAAAGACTTAAAAATGACGACGGTTAAAGATTTGATGAAAGTTCATCATAATGCAATTGACAAGGAAATTTAGTTATTTCTGAGATATACATTTTAAAATAGAATAACTAGAATTATGACTTATAACATTATACCAGAACACATAAGATTTTTAGGAATTTCATGTAATGTCTGAAACATTTATATTAACATATTTCCATACAAATAACCCAAAGAAAGTTAAGGTTTTTATTTTGAATTTTATTTTATTTATTTTTTTATACAGCAGGTTCTTATTAGTCATCAGTTTTATACACATCAGTGTATACATATCAATCCCAATTCACCACACCACCACCACCACCCCCCGCCACTTTTCCCCCTTGGTGTCCATACATTTGTTCTCTACATCTGTATCTCAGCTTTTGCCCTGAAAACTGGTTCATCTGTACTATTTTTCTAGGTTCCACATACATGCGTTAATATATTTGTTTTTCTCTTTCTGACTTACTTCACTCTGTATGACAGTCTCTATATCCATCCACGTCTCAACAAATGACTCAATTTCGTTCCTTTTTATGGCTGAGTAATATTCCATGGTATATATGTACCACAACTTCTTTATCCATTTGTCTGTCAGTGGGCATTTAGGTTGCTTCCATGACCTGGCTATTGTGAATAGTGCTGCAGTGAACATTGGAGTGCATGTGTCTTTTTGAGATACGGTTTTCTCTGGGTATATGCCCAGTAGTGGGATTGCTGGATCATATGGTAGTTCTATTTTTAGTTTTTTAAGGAACCTCCATACTGTTCTCCATAGTGGCTGTATGAATTTACATTCCCACCAACAGTGCAAGAGGGTTCCCTTTACTCCACACCCTCTCCGGCATTTGTTGTTTGTAGATTTTCTGATGGTGCCCATTCTAACTGATAGGAGGTGATACCTCATTGTAGTTTTGATTTGCATTTCTCTAATAATTAGTGATGTTGAGCAGCTTTTCATATGCTTCTTGATCATCTGTATGTCTTCTTTGGGGAAATGTCTATTTAGGTCTTCTGCCCATTTTTGGATTGGGTTGTTTGTTTCTTTAATATTGAGCTGCATGAGCTGTTTATCTATTTTGGAGATTAATCCTTTGTCTGTTGATTTGTTTGCAAATATTTTCTCCCATTCTGAGGGTTGTCTTTTGGTCTTGTTTATGGTTTCCTTTGCTGTGCAAAAGCTTTGAAGTTTCATTAGTCCCATTTGTTTATTTTTGTTTTTATTTCCCTTTCTCTAGGAGGTGGATCAAAAAAGATCTTGCTGTGGTTTATGTCAAAGAGATGTATGTTCTCCTCTAAGAGTTTTATAGTGTCTGGTCTTACATTTGGTCTCTAATCTATTTTGAGTTTATTTTTGTGTATGGTGTTAGGGAGTGTTCTCATTTCATTCTTTTACATGTAGCTGTCCAGTTTTCCCAGCACCACGTATTGAAGAGACTGTCTTTTCTCCATTTTATATCCTTACCTCCTTTGTCATAGATTAGTTGACCATAGGTGCGTGGGTTTATCTCTGGGCTTTGTGTCCTGTTCCATTGATATATATTTCTGTTTTTGTGCCAGTACCATATTGTCCTGATTACTGTAGCTTTGTAGTATATTCTGAAGTCAGGGAGTCTGATTCCTCCAGCTCCGCTTTTTTCCCTCAAGACTGCTTTGGCTATTCGGGATCTTTTGTGTCTCCATACAGATTTTAAGATTTTTTGTTCAGGTTCTGTAAAAAATGCCATTGGTAATTTGATAGGGATTGCATTGAATCGGTAGATTGCTTTGGGTAGTAGAGTCATTTTCACAATATTGATTCTTCCAATCCAAGAACATGGTATATCTCTCCATCTGTTGGTATCATCTTTAATTTCTTTCATCAGTGTCTTATAGTTTTCTGCATACAGGTCGATTGTCTCCATAAGTAGGTTTATACCTAGGTATTGTATTCTTTTTGTTGCAGTGGTAAATGGGAGTGTTTCATTAATTTCTCTTTCAGATTTTTCATCATTAGTGCATAGAGATGCAAGAGATTTCTGTGCATTAACTTTGTATCCTGCTACTTTACCAAATTCATTGATTAGCTCTAGTAGTTTTCTGGTGGCATCTTTAGGATTCTCTATGTATAGTATCATGTCACCTGCAAACAGTGACAGTTTTACTTTTTCTTTTCCAATTTGTATTCCTTTTATTTCTTTTTCTTCTCTGATTGCTGTGACTAGCACTTCCAAAACTATGTCAAATAATAGTGGTGAGAGTGGACATCCTTGTTTGTTCCTGATCTTAGAGGAAATGCTTTCAGTTTTTCACCATTGAGAATGATGTTTGCTGTGGGTTTGTCGTATATGGCCTTTATTATGTTGAGGTAGGTTCCCTCTGTGCCCACCTTCTGGAGAGTTATTATCATAAATGGGTGTTGAATTCTGTCAAAAGCTTTTTCTGCATCTATTGAGATGATCATATAGTTTTTTTTCTTCAGTTTGTTAGTATGGTGTATCACGTTGTTTGATTTGTGTATACTGAAGAATCCTTGCATTCCTGGTATAAATCCCACGTGATCACGGTGTATGATCCTTTTAATGTGTTGTTGGATTCTGTTTGCTAGTATTTTGTTGAGGAGTTTTGCATCTATGTTCATCAGTGACATTGCCCTGTGGTTTTCTTTCTTTGTGACATTTTTGTCTGGTTTTGGTATCAGGGTGATGGTGGCCTCACAGAATGGGTTTGGCAGTGTTCCTTCCTCTGCAATTTTTTGGAAGAGTTTGAGAAGGATGGGTGTTAGCTCTTCTCCAAATGTTTGATAGAATTCACCTGTGAAGCCATCTGGTCCTGGACTTTTGTTTTTTGGAAGATTTTAATCACAGTTTCAATTTCCTTACTTGTGATTGGTCTTTTCATATTTTCTATTTCTTCCTGGTTCAGGCTTGGAAGATTATACTTTTCTAAGAATTTGTCCATTTCTTCCAGGTTGTCCATTTTATTGGCATAGAGTTGCTTTTAGTAGTCTCTTAGGATGCTTTGTATTTCTACGGTGTGTGTTGTAACTTCTCCTGTTTCATTTCTAATTGTATTGATTTGAGTCCTCTCCCTCTTTTTCTTGATGAGTCTGGCTAATGGTTTATCAGTTTTGTTTATCTTCTCAAAGAACCAGCTTTTAGTTTTATTGATCTGTGCTATTGTTTTCTTTGTTTCTATTTCATTTATTTCTGCTCTGATCTTTATGATTTCTTTCCTTCTGCTAACTTCGGGTTTTGTTTGTTCTTCTTTCTCTAGTTCTTTTAGGTGTAAGATTAGATTGTTTATTTGAGATTTTTCTTGTTTCTTGAGGTAGGCTTGTATAGGTATAAACTTCCCTCTTAGAACTGCTTTTGCTGCATCCCATAGGTTTTGAATCATCGTGTTTTCATTGTCATTTGTCTCTAGGTATTTTTTGATTTCCTCTTTGATTTCTTCAGTGATCTCTTGGTTATTTAGTAACGTGTTGTTTAGCCTCCATGTGTTTGTGTTTTTTATGTATTTTTCCCCATAATTCCTTTCTAATCTCGTAGCGTTGTGGCCAGGGAAGATACTTGATGTGATTTCAATTTTCTTAAATTTACTGAGGCTTGATTGGTGACCCAAGATGTGATCTATCCTGGAGAATGTTCCTTGCGCACTTGAGTAGAAAGTGTAATGTGTTTGGGGATGGAATGTCCTATAAATATCAACTAAATCTATCTGATCTATTGTGTCAATTATAGCTTCTCTTTCCTTATTTATTTTCATTTTGTATGATCTGTCCATTGGTGCAAGTGAGGCGTTAAAGTCCTCCATTATCTTTCTGTTACTATCCATTTCCTCTTTTATAGCTATTAGCAGTTGCCTTATGTATTGAGGTGCTCCTACGTTGGGTGCATATATATTTATAATTGTTATATCTTCTTCTTGGATTGATCCCTTGATCATTATGTAGTGTCCTTCCTTGTCTCTTGCAACATTCTTTATTTTAAAGTCTATTTTATCTGATGTGAGTATTGCTACTCCAGCTTTCTTTTGATTTCCATTTGCATAGAATATCTTTTTCCATCTCCTCACTTTCAATGTGTATGTGTCCCTAGGTCTGAAGTGGGTCTCTTGTAGACAGCATATAGATGGGTCTTGTTTTTGTATCCATTCAGCAAGCCTGTGTCTTTTGGTTGGAGTATTTAATCCATTCACATTTAAGGTAATTATCGATATGTATGTTCCTATGACCATTTTCTTAATTGTTTTGGCTTTGCTTTTGTAGGTCCTTTTCTTCTCTTGTTTTTCCCACTTAGGGAAGCTGCTTTAGCATTTGTTGTAGAGCTGGTTTGGTGGTGCTGAATTCTCTTAGCTTTTTTTGGTCTGTAGCGCTTTTGATTTCTCCATCGAATCTGAATGAGATCCTTGCTGAGTAGAGTAATCTTGGTTGTAGGTTCTTTCCTTTCATCACTTTAAGTGTATCATGCCACTCACTTCTGGCTTGTAGAGTTTGTGCTGAGAAATCAGCTGTTAACCTTATGGGAGTTCCCTTGTATGTTATTTGTCATTTTTCCCTTGCTGCTTTCAATAATTTTTCTTTAAGTTTTGCCAGTTTGATTACTATGTGTCTCGTCTTGTTTCTCCTTGGCTTTATCCTGTATGGGACTTTCTGCGCTTCCTGGACTTGGGTGGCTATTTCCTTTCCCATGTTAGGGAAGTTTTTGACTATAATCTCTTCAGATATTTTCTTGGGTCCTTTCTCTCTCTTTTCTCCTTCTGGGACCCCTATAATGCGAATGTTGTTGCGTTTAATGTTGTCCCAGAGGTCTCTTAGGCTGTCTTCATTTCTTTTCATTCTTTTCTCTTTATTCTGTTCTGCAGCAGTGAATTCCACCATTCTGTCTTCCAGGTCACTTATCCGTTCTTCTGCCTCAGTTATTCTGCTATTGATTCCGTCTAATGTATTCTTCATTTCAGTTATTGTATTGTTCATCTCGGTTTGTTTGTTCTTTAATCCTTCTAGGTCTTTGTTAAACATTTCCTGTATCTTCTGGATCTCTCCCTCCATTCTTTTTCCAAGGTCCTGGATCATCTTTACTATCATTATTCTGAATTCTTTTTCTGGAAGGTTGCCTATCTCTACTTCATTTAGTTGTTTTTCTGGGGTTTTATCTTGTTCCTTCATCTGGTACATAGCTCTCTGCCTTTTCATCTTGTCTGTCTTTCTGTGAATGTGGTTTTTGTTCCACAGGCTGCAGGATTGTAGTTCTTCTTGCTTCTGCTATCTGCCCTCTGGCGGATGAGGCTAACTGAGAGGCTTGTTCAAGTTCCCTGATGGGAGGGAGTGGTGGTGGGTAGAGCTGACTGTTGCTCTGGTGGGCAGAGCTCAGGAAAACTTTAATCTGCTTAACTGCTAATGGGTGGGGCTGGTTTCCCTCCCTGTTGGTTGTTTGGCCTGAGGCAACCCAGCACTGGAGCCTACCTGGGCTCTTTGGTGGGGCTAATGGCAGACTCTGGGAGGACTCATGCCAAGGAGTACTTCTCAGAACTTCTGCTGCCAGTGTCCTTGTCCCCACGGTGAGCCACAGCCACCCGCTGCCTCTGCAGGAGACCCTCCAACACTATCAGGTAGGTCTGGTTCAGTCTCCCCTAGGGTCACTGCTCCTTTCCCTGGGTTCCGACGTGCACACTACTTTTTGTGTGCCCTCCAAGAGTGGAGTCTCTGTTTCCCCCAGTCCTGTCGAAGTCCTGAAGTCGAATCCCACTAGGCTTCAAAGTCTGATTCTCTAGGAATTCCTCCTCCTGTTGCCGGACCCCCAGGTTGGGAAGCCTGACGTGGGGCTCAGAACCTTCGCTTCAGTGGGTGGACTTCTGTGGTATAAGTGTTCCCCAGTCTGTGAGTCACCCACCCAGCAGTTATGGGATTTGATTTTACTGTGATTGTGCCCCTCCTACCATCTCATTGTGGCTTCTCGTTTGTCTTTGGATGTGGGATATCTTTTTTGGTGAGTTCCAGTGTCTTCCTGTCCATGATTGTCCAGCAGCTAGTTGTGATTCTGGTGTTCTCACAAGAGGGTGTGAGAGCACATCCTTCTACTCCACCATCTTGGTTCCTATCAAGAGAATTTTGTAAAGACCAAAATATATGGAAATGCGAAGGTGCAATGTCTAGTGAATACGGTGGATGAATGAGAACTTCCCAGGCAAGCTGTAACAGTTTTTGCTTTGTCATCAAAGAAACATGCAGTCTTGCATTATCCAGATGGAAGATTATGCGTTTTCTGATGACTCATTCTGGACACTTTTTGTCGAATGCTGCTTTCAGTTGATCTAATTGGGAGCAGTACTTATTGGAATTGATTGTTTGGTTTTACAGAAAAAGCTCATAATTGGGGACTCCCTTCCAATCCTGCCATATACACAACATCACCTTCTTTGGATGAAGCCTGGCCTTTGGTGTGGTTGGTGGTGGTTCATTTCGCTTGCCCCACGATCTCTTCCATTCCACATTATTGTACAGTGTCCACTTTTCATCACCCAGCACAGTTTTTTTAAAAACATTGTCATTACGTATAAGTAGAGAATCCTATGCAGAAATTCGGTCAAAAAGGTTGTTTTTGCTTAACTTATGTGGAACCCAAACACCAAAGTGATTAACGTAACCAAACTGGTGCAAATGATTTTCAGCACTTGATTTGGATATTTTGAGTATGTCGGCTATTTCCCGCATGGTATAACATTGATTGTTCTCAATTAATGTCTCAGTTTGATCGCTATCAACTTCAACTAGTCTAGCCGACCCTGGAGCATCGTCCAGCGAGAGATTTCCAGCACGAAACTTTGCAGACCACTTTTGACATGTTCGATCAGTCATAGCACCTTCATCATACACTGCACAAATCTGTTTCTGCGTTTCAGTTGTGTTTTTACCTTTCTTGAAATAATAAAGCATAATATGCTGAAAATGTTACTTTTTTCTTCCATCTTCAATATTAAAATGGCTACACAAAAATTCACCAATTTTGATAAGTTTTTTTAAAATTCACGCTGATATGATGGCTGTCACAATACAATCTAACAAAATTGTTTCAAATGAAGTTACAGACCACTAAGTGCTACTGGAGCCATCTTACGGAAAAAACCAAATGAATTTTTTGCCAACCCAATGTATATGTCTACTAGTTTGAACTTTTTTTTTTTTTTTTTTTTTTTTTTTTTTTTTGCAGTACGCGGGCCTCTCACTGTTGTGGTCTCTCCCATTGCGGAGCACAGGCTCTGGACGTGCAGGCTCAGCAGCCATGGCTCACGGGCCTAGCCACTCCACGACACGTGGAATATTCCCAGACCGGGGCACGAACCCATGTCCCCTGCATCGGCAGGAGGACTCTCAACCACTGTGCCAGCAGGGAAGCCCTGAGCTTTTTAATGTGTTGTTTCTTCATTCTTATTTGCTTCTTGAATGCCCGATCTACATATTTTGGGGAGAAATGTGTTTTTTGAAAAGCCCAATTTGATTGTAGATTTATTAATTTCTCCTTATAATCAGGAAGCTTTGGCTTTATATATTTTGAAGGTCTGTTGTTGAATGTATAAATATCTAGGATTGTTACACCTATCTGAGGAAGTTTTCTTTTATCTTTCAGAAATGTATCCCTTTAACCATAAGAATAGGTTTTGCCTTAATGTTTATTTTGTTTTATATATTTATTTTGTGTGTGTGTGTGGTACACGGGCCTCTCACTGTTGTGGCCTCTCCCGTTGCGGAGCACAGGCTCCGGATGCGCAGGCTCAGCGGCCATGGCTCACAGGCCCAGCCACTCCGTGGCACGTGGGATCTTCCCGGACTGGGGCACGAACCTGTGTCCCCTGCATCGGCAGGCGAACTCTCAACCACTGCACCACCAGGGAAGCCTGTTTTATATAAATAATACCTGACCAGTTTTATTTTGGTTAGTTTTATTTTGTATATATACATATTTCATTACTTTATATTCAATACATTCGTTTCACTGCATTTTGGCATTTTTTTTGTAAATAGACATGGATTTTGGTTTATTTCTTACTTAATTCTAGTCTGAGTATCTCCATTTTTTAACAAAGAAATTTAATCTATTTAGATTTAGTGTGAATACTGATTTTTGGGGGGGCTAATTTATAATATTTTGTATTTTATATTTGTCATGTCTTTCATTGTTTCCTTTTCCCCTTTCTATTTTTAATTCATTGAGTTTTTTTGTTGTTTTTTAAATTTTCACTTATATCCCTTTCTTAATTTGGAAGTTACACATTCCATGACTATTTTTTTGTAATTACCCTTACATTTTTACCATCCATAGTTGATTTTAAAATATTAAGAAACAATGAGTATTTCTATCCTCCTGGAACAACAAGGTTCGTAGAATATTTTAATTCCAATCAACTGCTGACATATTTTATGTTATTGCTATTCAGTATTTTACTTTCACCTTGTTTATAATGCCTTCAGCATACTTGATGACTATTATAAATAAGATTCTTGAATTTTAAGTTATTTTTTCTTTAGATCTACCTGCATTTTTATGATTCATTTCCACATCATGTTCCTTGCATACCATTCCTTCCTTCTGAGTTTAATTTCTCTTTAATAGAAATACATCCTTGGTTTTTTTGGTATGTGTCTAGTAGTGGATTATCTGTAGATGGTAAGATTTTCAGTGCTTCTTTGTCTTAGAGTATTCTTATTTTTGTTCATTTAAAGTTATAATTTTCTTGTCTATAGAGTTCTAGTTTGACAGTTATTTTCACCAGCTGTAAGAAAATATTATTTCAGTGCCTTTTTGGCTTCTATCAGTATAATCTGTTCTTGACTTTTTTATGAGTAGTCTTTTTGTTTTTCCTCTGATAGCTTTTAAGATTTGTTTCTAGAAATTCTATTTTGTTATTATTCAAGTCTGCCTATTTTTAGTTCATTGTTTAGTCCTATTTCATCATGGTTTCTCTTTGTTTTCTGCTTATTATTTTAGCTGTGCATTTAATTTTTTCCTTCACATTGTGTTATTTGTAGTGCCACTTCTCATTTGCTACACCTGCTGATGCTTCATCATGGTGATTTGTTTGTTTGGTTTTTTATTTTGACCCCATCTTTGACAAAGGGTTTTGTTTTTCTTGGAAAGTTTCATGTGCTTTGGGTTAAATATTTTTTTAATGTGGTAATTGTATAATTTTTGCCAGAATCCTAAGGGTTTTAAGTTTTCAACTTGGGATTCCCACAGCATAGGGAAAACATAAATTTAGCTCTCCACATCTCTGCGAGGTACAAAGGTAGGAATTGTCATTTTTATGAACACTTTTTTTCCCTTACGGGAAACAAGGGCATTTAACGATCTTGTTTACTATGTCTACCAGCAAGTAGGTGGGGTTTTTCTAGTCCTCTTCACTAACTGGGTGAGCTTTTTGAGGATCCTGGTTTTATAAGTTCTTCAACTCAGCTTCTCTCCTAAGATCACTTTGCTTGTCCCTACATTGGCATTAAAACCACAGATCCACAACTCCTAGCATCATATCTGGCTTTAAAATGTATCTGGATACCTGAGCTTTTGATGTAAATGCTGCCTGGACTTTGAGCTCTCCTTTTATTCCTGTATCTGGAAGACTTATCCTTTTTTTCTTTTTTTATTTCCCAGCTTGGCTATGTTTTCAAACTTAATTTTTAGTATCTTTAATCTAACCTATCAAATTTTATTTCATCTATGGGTTATATGCTTGCTATCTCAATCTGCCATGATGCCAGCACTGGAATTAAACAGTTTTTTAAAGAAAATAAAGTAGATTTTGCAGACTTATTTTCTTTAAAATATATTAAGGAAAGAAGTAAATTTCCAGTGATTTATTTATGATCTACTTTTTTGTTTTGTATTTTAATCAACAATTTACCTTGCTCTGAGTATTTGCTCAAATCGTTTGCTTTTGTTCACTTAGAACAACTAACCTCCTGCAATTAACTTGAGAGACAAAGAGTATTTACTGTTTTGGGGGGTGCAAAGGGCTTAATTGAGAAGAACTTGCTGTTACATTATATTCTGTCCAGGGAGAAGGAAGGAATACATTATGCATTTTATATTTGTTTTCTTGTTTTTTTAATTGGTGTTTAAAATCCTTGGCACTGTTTACCTACAGGTATCATTCAAAGATTTTGTTTTCTAACTTAAGCCAGTGATCCTAATACACGCCTAGACTCAAGATTGTGCACATTTGTTCACCACTGTAATTCTGTGCCTGGCACATGGTAAATACTCAAGACATATGTCTTAAATAAGTATCGTGACATGACTAAATGAATGTACCCACAGTAGCTCTCCAAGTACAATAGCAAAAGGGGGGTATATAAGTTAGTCACTGCCAGAGAAATGCTGCTTAAAAAATGGTTCGAAGTTTAAAGCAATAATCGTTTATTGACTCCTTTAGGCTGGGTTCAGCTGGATGCACTCATGTGTCTGTGTGTCGAGAATTGAAAATCTAGGCTGGGCTCACTGAAGGCAGCTTAGTTCTGCTCCAGGTGCCTCTCTTGGGGCTACTGGGATCAGTGGTCTAGTCCAGATGTGTTCTTTTAAGGTCAGTGGCAGAGGCGAGGAGAGCACACCAACAGCTCAAGAGTATTTCATGCCCCTGTTTGCCTCATGTCTGCTAACATCCCGTTGCCCCAAACAAGAAACATGGTCAGGCCCAAGATCAATGAAAGGGGAAGTGGATACCTCCTTTAGAAGTGACCGGGAAGGAGAGAATTTTTCTAAACAATAATCCAATTTACCTCATGTGGTAAAAACTCAAAACGTATTAAGCCTGGTTCTCTAAGGTACTTTTTCTGTTTAACGGCTCCCTACTCCTGCAGACATCCATTCACAATTGTAGGAAGTGCAAAACTTTCTTTTTAAAAATCTACACTGTCTTCTCTTACTAAGCATGGCTACTCTTTGAGAGCCTAGCTTGTGCAAGTGATTTATGTGTACTATTAAATTCAATCATTATAACAAACCCCTCAAAGTAACTATTTTAATTCTCTTTACTTTTCAAATACCAAAAGTGGCTCAGAATACTTAAGTACCTACCTGGCTTTAAGTCAAACAGTAACTGGTAGAGTTGGCATCCAAATCGACATCTCCCCAAAGTTCACACTTTATGCATTCTATACACAGCCTAGCTGCATAGCTGATCCACTCTTAAAATCTGTGCCATGTTTTCACCAATACCATCCTGAAGCTGCTTCTGAGGAATGAGTTTTGAGTTCTGAATAAAACAACTGATACGAAGAGAAGATTTATTTTTTAGGAGGCTGTGTTTTCTTAACTACCAAAAGAGAAATTTTAAAAATAAGTGTCTCTGAGTCATCGTTGGTTAGTATAGGATTAGCTACTGACCTTTTCTATAGCTTTTCCAAAGTAATATCACTTTGTTGCCACTGTCACCTTTACTTTCTTTTAGCAATAGTGTCATTTTATCGAATATTTGTACGTCTGATTTTACTTTTTCCTAGAAAGCTGGCTTACAGTTTTCAAATATAATATATTTTAGTTCTGGATGTTCCAGAACCTCAGGCCTTCATATAGTTTCAGATGTCAAAAATACATTTACAACTTTTAAAAAGTAATTTTCTTAGCATAAATCATAGCTTATCTATGTTTTCTATATTTTCCTTGTTGGGAAATGTCCTCAGTAAACACATGTTGTCTAACAATTTTACAACTCCAGGAAAAAAATAAGTGTAAAATTGCCAGTTTACTGTTGGGGAGATACACACACACACACACACACACACACACACACACATATGTATATAGTTTTTCAGATTGGTGGAAGTGTTAGTTAATTGCTGATGTTTGCATTGATGATGAAGTGTGAGCAGAGAGCTGTGAATTGATGACTGATAGAGAGGTATGAGTATAGAGTGGTAATTATAGCTATTTTGGCTCTGCTATCAATTTTGCCTCCAAGTATCTCTGTAATCTTCATAAAGCTATGTTACCCACCCCCACCAGTAAACTATAAATTCACAGCCTCTTCCATGAGATTATGAACTATCTTGTTGCTTAGTTTGAACTCGCCACTGCTTCCTAGCATTAACTTTGATAAAAAAAAAACTTCATCTTGAAAGTTTATTTCTTCTTTTTCTTCTAGAAAAAGGGAACTAGGCTGCTGGATGGAGAGATTCTACTGTAGTTTTTCAAAGAGCTGTGTGGAATGGGGTGTTGTAGTGTCAGACATGAGGGGTTTATTGATTTCAAGGGAGGTTTTTGAGAACATTCTTAGAAGTCAAAGTATCCCTAGGCCCTGTGAGTCCCACTGTAGGAGAGCCATCCTCCCTTCCTTCTTGCTAACAGAATTCCAGTGTTATTTGTATAGCAGTGTTGACAGTTCCAGGCTTTTGTCCTGCTCACCTCCCTGTTCTCTGAGTATGAGATGCTTGGGACTGAAGTAGTTCTCTTTCTGTGACAAGTGCCAGCTCCCTGACTTCACTGAGCTCTTGAGCCAGTTCCATAGCCATTCACCTCCAGATTGATCGTTATGAGATCATGAAATACCTGTCATTATTTTAGCCTCTATTCATTGGGCTTTCTGATAGCTGTAGTCAAACGCATCTTTAAATACAGTATATGTGGGCAATCCTAATTTCATCATTGAATAAGTTCATGTGCACTTTTTGGGCATTCTGAATGCATCACTATGCCTTTCATGTAAATTCACCTTCTTTCTTCATGGGCCCAGCCGCTCCGTGGCATGTGGGATCTTCCCGGACTGGGGCACGAACCCGTGTCCCCTGCATCGGCAGGCAGACTCTCAACCACTGCGCCACCAGGGAAGCCTGTAAATTCACTTTCTTATTTGTTAGTGAATTGGTGTAGGCATTAGAAAAAAATTGATGGGCAATTCTGACTCCTCTGTTTACTTGGTACTGGGTAGAGTGAAAGATACTCTCTTTGGACCATAGTCTTTTTTATCAAATAGCATAATCATATTTAGTGTGCATTGAGGGCCTTATTTGGCACAGAATAAACTGAAAAAATTTTTTCAGTCTCGTTTGAATATGAATTTCCCCCTCAAATCCCGCTACTATTTATTTGTATTTTAAGTAGAAAAATTGTTGAAATACACAGAGAATGTGCCAGAGCCATGATATCCAATCGAATTGTGATGCGGGGAGGATGTAGTCAATACCAGCTCACCTTTGAGGCACTCTGCATGGTCATTTAAATCTATATGGACCAAATCTCTCCCTCTAAGAAACCTGATTATGGAGATGAGCAGTTGTGTTTATCTGACAACTATCTCCTTCAGTTGGCTCAAATTGCCAATCACCAGGTCAGGCTGTGCTGCAGAAGACTGGACTTGAGAACAGTGGGAACCGGAATGATCTTTGTATAACCTGCAGTAGACTTACAGCTGACATGTTCCCTGTGCCTATATAATTAATATTTTAAAAGTTTGTGGCTTGAATGGGATTCAGGGTTATGTCTTAGCGTATTTGTGTCACCCTATGCCACATGCTCCATGACATGTCATTTTGCCTGACAGTTATCAAGTGGTGACTTAGTCTTCCCTTTTCCAGGCAAGTTATCACCATTACACTCACCTTACCTGCATCAAGCAAAGCATATTCAGGTACAGGGTATAGCATCTTCCTTAAAAATCACATCACATTTCCTACTCTTTCATATTGAAGGAGTCTGAAATTTGAACACAGTATTTACTTTAAAATTGCTCCAATCAATCGCATTTAAAATTGTACCGTTTTGCACGGATGCTGATATTTGAGGGCTTATAGTTCATTGTCAAATCTTTCTAAGTTGTGATTGCATGGCCTACCAACATTAATCATGAAATGACTCTACAACAGAAGCTTTTAGTAGCTGCTGCTTTTATGAAAGAACCAACATCAGAGGTCCAGAGCCAAGGTGATTTCAGCTCAGATCCGAAGCAGGAAATTATTCTTTTCATCAGATGAGGTGTTAAATCCCTTCCTGGTTCTGTATGAAGGAATCTTGTCAGTGACTAGGAGAACACAGGCTGGGCTGCGTGCTCAGCTAATGAATGCTTGGGTTGGAGAGATAGGCAGATAGCTATGGCATCACAGAGCTGCTCCTTAGACTTGGTAAAGCAGATGCCAGCATTTTGTAAAGCATATTGTAGAAAATCAAAACCTATTGGAGAGACGAAATCTTTTCTTGGAATCTGATTGATATAGACTAAGTACCTAGTGACAGTCCTTTGAACAAGCGCATTAGCAAAGCCTAAGAAACTTCTGCAGTCATTAGTATGGAGGCCAGAAGCAGATGTCCCAGTGTAGACCCGTGAGAGGCAAGAAGCAGTTTGGTACCCACAGGAGAGCATCCACCTGGAACTCACACTGGCTAAGCATCATCAGCTGTTCTTCGTGAGGAGGAACAGGAAACTGGCATGAGACCCCATTCTTTGTGCTTCGTATATACGCGATAAGTGAAGTACTACTGTCATCAGAGAGTATGGGTTCACTTTAGGAATGTAATTATCACAGCAGAGTGCATGTTCCATCATCTCATCATCTTCACAGAGTGCCAAGTAAAAAGACCCCCGAGGTATGGTTTAGAGAGTTCCCTGGGTTGTCTAGTGCTGCTTTAGTGGGGAATGGAATACTGAGTTTCACAGAACTCTTAAGACTTTAAGTCTATTTCTGTTAGCCTCACCACATCTCTAGCTGTTAGCAACAGTACAGTCATGAAAAGCAGCATATTCCCTGTCTTGTATTTACACAGTTAAACTTTTCCCTCTTCAACTTTAATATCTGTTGATTAGTGTGCCATTCATTTTATCATTAATTAATTCAGCTAACAGTTTTTGAGGACCTATGATGGGTCTGGTGTTCAACTACATGTTGTATGTCCAAAGGACTCCATGGTCCAATATAGGAGAGAAAAATCCACAAATAATTATGTGACAGGATCACATATGCTGATGAATGTGTGAGCAGAGTCACAGAAGCTTCTCAAGGTAATAGCATTTAAACTTCACACTGAGGGATGGTAAGTTCTTAGGGGGAACAAGGAGGAGAAAGGACACTGAGGAAGGGGGAACGGTATTGATGACACAGATGGGGCGTTGGCTGAGCTGTGGACCGCCTGTGGAGGGTATAGTGCTGGAAAGGTAGGTTCGACTAGCCTCATGATACTTGACTGGTAGGTGAGGTTGTGGGATTTGGACTTTTATCTTACAGGTTAACGGGAGTCCCTGAAGGCATTTGAGCAGGGAAGAGGTATATTTTTATTTGTGTTTTAGAAAGCTGTCTCTGATGGCAGTGTGCAGAATTGGAGCTGTAGCAAGCAGACAAGTTAGGATGGTTTTAGACTCACCTAGACAAGACAAGGGCTTAAAGTAAGACAATGGAAGTAAAGCTTTCCTAGCTGCCATCACCCAGCATACTACGCAGCAGGTAGTACATACTGAGCATTGCTCTCTCCTCCACTGGACCAAGATTTCCTTAGATGTAAGAGTTGTATGTTATTCACCTTTGTATGATCAGTAATGTATGATCCATGATCCAGCTTTTTTGAATTAGGCTCAAGTTCAAATTTCACTTATAGAGATGTTATAGAACTTAAAATATATAGTTATAGAACTTAGTAAATGTGTGGTCTCAGCTTAGTCACTTTAAAAAATAATTTCCAATCTTTTTGCAATCAAGACCATTACATAATAATATTTAACACTTGCTCTGAATGCAAAAATGAAGTCTGATAATACCAAGTGTTAGAGAAGATGTACAGTGACAGGAATGCTAGAAAAAGTGTCAGTTGCTACATCCATTTTGAAAAACAGTTGACATGATTTTGTAAGCTACAAACGTGTTCTGTGGTTGAGACATTTCCCTCCTAGGTACACATCCATGAGGAACTCATTCAGCTAAGTCATTTTATCTTCTCATTTGTTAAATGGGGATAATACTTTTGCAGAGTCAGGACAATAGTGTAAAATACAGGGCACATAAATAGGTTTTATCACATAAAGCAATGATTGTTCCCAGAAACTTACAATTTGTTTAGGAAAACACAATATGCACAAACATAATTCTAACATGGCTCTAAATATGGAAACTCCACGAGGGTTAGGGTACTTATAGGAAAGCAACTGCCCTTCTCATATATTTTGCTGTTCACTAGAGCACCCTGGTGTCCAGTGTCCTCCACAGAAAAGACCTTTTCCCTCCATCTCCTCCTGCCCAAAGGCTGCCTGTCTTTCATTTCTAAATGCAAATATCACCACTGCTTTGTCCAGCTAAAGGGCTCTATCCCTCCTCTGAGCCTCTGGGCATTCAGCAGCTCTTTCTTGTGGTGCTTCTCACTTTCTGTCTTATACTAGAGAGAGAGTTAAGAAATAGCCTTGTCTGCCTCACAGCTCTGTGACCATAAGAGGCTTTTCCAAGCCCTTCTGTTTCATCTTCTCTTGGCGCCTAAAGTAGTATCATTTGCATAGTACACACTGATTAAACAAATATGAATGGATGCAAGAATAAATAATCATTTTTGAGTGGAAAGGTGCAAGAGGGGGAGACATTGCAGCTGGTTCTGAAGTGGGTAAGATTTGAGTGAGGAGAGAAAGAGAAAGGCCCTTTCAGAACATGCGCATTTAACATTCGCAGTTAAAGGGATCTCTATCACGTGAGGCCAAGCATGCAGGAGGGAACTTGTAAGGTGTGTGGGGAGTGATGCGTGACTAGGGACAGGGATCTTGTGGCTAAAACGGGAGGACAGCATTTTATATTAGGAAAGATGGGGGTCAGATTGCAGTGCTTTGGAATGGAGACTGAAGTGTTTGGATTCTGTAGTCGGGATCGAATCTTGCAGGCATGTGCAGGGTAAACAGTATTGGGGGCACTGGAGAAAAAAATTGGAGACCAGTCTCTTGGGACATTGCTTCTCTATTAAGTAAAGAGGGCTGAGCCACATTGGTATGGTGGAAATAAAAAGAAAAGGAAACGTGCTAATCATCATGCAACATTTAATAGGAATTGGTGGTATGTGATTGCTGGGGTGAAGAGAAAACGATGGAGAAGTAGAAGTCAGGATGGTAGTGCCATCAAGAGAAACAGGCAGTTGATCAGTAGACATCTGTTTGGTGGAAAGTGACTTCTGATCCCAAGGTTGATTTTAAAGCCATTTTGGTAGAAATCAAAAGGGAGATGGTAATCTAGGAAGAGACATCATTGCTTGAGTTGTAGCTTTGAAAATCTTTTATATTGGCATCATAGTTGGAATGCAGACAGCTAAATAAATGCTCTCTGTTCGTACACTGGCTTCTCAGGGCGGTTTTGTCTGAGAGTGGGCCACGTAAAGTGGTAAAGCTGAGGAGCTGAGGTGTAAAGTGGGAGCAACTAAAGCCTGGATCTCGTGCAACCCTTTTTTTTTATGTCTTTAGCCCCTATGTGCTGCGAGTGCCAAACTGGACTTACCCATCTTTAGAAGTCCAACTGGAATAAGAAGATGAAAAAATAATTTTTATTTCCACTTTATAGATGGGACTAACAAGGCTACTGAGAGATAGAAATTATCCTCAACTCCCTTGAGCCTTAGCCTCCAGAATTCAATTTTCCCACATATGAGGAAGATGTATTACTTTGGGGTATTAAACATTTATAATATAGCTTTCATTTTAAGAACAAATTCCCTTTTGCTCTCTTAGTTGTCTCCAAGAAAATACTCCTTAGGCATAGGTGTAAGATGAAGTTCTCTTAACAAGTAGTTGCTTCACCAGAAATTTGCCTAAGTGATCCCCTACTCTAATATTTAATAGTCCCCACTGACTGTTAACAAATTGTGCCTTTGGTGCATACAACTATTTTTGGTGATTTTATTTTAACGTTGTTATTATAAATGAAATTTATGAAATAAGGTCTATTAGCAAAAAAATGTAGGAACTAATGCTTGAATTTTGAACATTCTTTTATTAATAATTGAGGGAAAGCTTAGGGATTTCAGCTTCTTAATACTGGGGAAACTGATTAAGAAGAAAATAAAATATCGAATCCATGTGCCAATTAAGTTATATCATTATGTCATTTTCCTGTTTTTATTTTTTAAAATACAGTTCAGAAATTTTCATCTGACCCTGTGCAAAACCTTTTTGTATTATGTAGTCCCATTTGTTTATTTTTGCTTTTGTTGCCCTTACCTAAGGAGACTTATCCCAAAAAATATTGCCAAGACTGATGTCAACGAGCATACTGTGTTTTCTTCTAGGAGTTTTATGGTTTCAGGTCTTACAATTAAGGAAACCATCAACAAAACAAAAAGCCAACCTACTGAATGAGAGAAGATATTTGCAAATAGTATATATCTGATAAGGGATTAATATCCAAAATATATAAAGAACTCACATAACTCAATATCAAAAAAAAATCTGATTGAAAAGTGGGCAGAGGACTTGAATAGACAGACACATGAAAAGATTCTGAGCATCACTAATCACTGGGAAAATGCAAGTCAAAACCACAATGAGATATCACCACATACCTGTCAGAATGGCTATCACCAAAAAGACAACATCCATTGGGTAGGATGTGCACTGTTGGTGGGAATATAAATTGGTGCAGCCACTATGGAAATGAGTATGGAGTTTCCTCAAAAAGTTAAAAGTAGAACTATCATATGGTCCAGCAATTTCACTTCTGGGTTTTTATCTGAAGAAAATGAAAACGCTAGCCGGAAAAGATATCTGAACCCCTATGTTCATTGCAGCATTATTTACAATGGCCAAGATATGGAAGCAACCATGGTTCCATGCATAGATGAATGGATAGAGACGTGGTGTGTATACACACACACACACACACACACACACACACACACACACATACACAATGGAATATTACTCAGCCATGAAAAGAATGAAATATTGCCATTCGTGAGGGCATGGATGTATCTAGAGAGTATTATGCTAAGTGAAACAAGTCAGAGCAAGACAGATGCTGCATGGTCTCACTTATATGTGAAATCTGAAAAACAAATGAACAAACAAAACAGAAACATTCATAGATACAGAGAACAAACTGGTGGTCATCTAAGGGGAGGATGGAGGGTGTGTGGGCAAAATAGGTGAAGGGGATTGAGAGGTACACACTTCCAGTTATAAAATAAATACGTCATGGGGATGTAATGTACAGCATAGGGAATGCAGTCAGTAATATTGTAATGACTTTATATGGTGACAGATGTTTAGTAGTCTTACTGTGGTGATCAGTTCATAATGTGTATAAATGTCAGATCACTGTGCTGTACATCTGAAGCTAATATGGTATTGTATGTCAACTATACTTCAATTAAAAAAGAGAAAATTCCATCTTGTGTTTTTCTCTAAGAAATGGCCTAAAAGATAATAAATAATTTTCAGGTATTACAAAAATACACATAAAATTCACATTTATCTTCTTTTCTTGTGGGAGGGTTTTTATTTGCTTATTTCTTTTCTGCGAGGAATTTGAGATAGCTAGGCTAATTTCAGAGACTAAATTTAATTGAAGTTTTCTTTCTCCCTCCCTCCCTCCTTCCCTCATTTCTGTCTTTCTTTCTCTTCTTCTCTTGTCTATCTGTCTGTCTCTCTATTCCTTTATGTTTTAAGGGCTTGGGAGTGGTTGAGGTTTACATGTGAGAAGGACCAGGCGCTTCTGGAGGAGAGGAAAA
Organism: Phocoena sinus; assembly: GCF_008692025.1. Classification (NCBI taxonomy): domain Eukaryota; kingdom Metazoa; phylum Chordata; class Mammalia; order Artiodactyla; family Phocoenidae; genus Phocoena; species Phocoena sinus. The sequence continues at coordinate 52,926,339 of NC_045780.1, read as the reverse complement.
GTTTTTCATTTGAGAAATTTGGTTCTTGCTCTTTTAACCAATGAAGAACATAATTGCAGGCACACTTGAGAACACCAGATCACATATTTTGATAAAACAGTTGCCCGTAGAAACCAGACAGTACATCCTCTGCCCTGTTAGCATTTTAGTAAAAACATTGATAAAAACATTGCCGTGGGAGTCAAGTGACCTGGTGGGCTAGTTCTCTTTCTCTGCTCCTGTGTTTCTTTCTCTGAAAAATGATGAAAGGGTTGGATTCAGTGATCTATGGTCCTTTTCTCTTTTAGAGATTCTGTGAAGCTGTGGTTTCAGGAGAGTCGGATCTCTTCAAAATGTTCCTTTTTCCATTAAAGTAATGGCTGAGAGCCACTTAGAATACAGAGGGAAGATATGGACAGTTCCAGGTAAGGCAAGTTTTAGAGTCTATTCTGAGAAATCTTCACAGACAAAGCAGTTTGACACATGCCATTTGTAAGCATTGCTAACATTTGCAATTATTAGCTAAAAAGATCCTTCCAGATTTATTTGGTTATGTTTCATGATGTTTGCAAACATGAATTTTAAACAAGATATTAATGTTTAGAATCTAGGTTTATGTCTGGTAAAGAACTGTCACAATTAACAAGCTGCTCTCATATCAGAGAAACGGCAAGTTGTCTTCTCTGTTTGCTGTTCTCAAAGATGCAGTTACTAGAATTTTGAAATGGGTCAACTGCTTTTAACCTAACTACTGTTATTCAATTTTGTCAATTCTTCATTTTCTATTAGCAGAAGATCTGTTTCATGACTTCAATATATAAAAGGTAGAAAGATCACAAAGCAGCCCCGAAGCAGATAAATATTGACCGACTCAAACATGCATGCTGCTGAGACTTAGAATCTAACTCAGACTTTTGCTCTGGGACCAGGCCAGATGAATGTTGAAGTTGTTCATGCCTGACTTAGCTCAGTTTATCTCAGTTGTCTCCATTTGTTTGTTTGGTTTTTGTTTAGTAAACATCTACTTTCTATTAGATTGTTTTATCCCCTTAACCTTTATAAATGACAATTAAGTCCATCTAGCCTGTCAATAGAATGTCATTTATTTGTTGCTACAGCTGAGCCTGACCTTCATTGATTTTATTGGAGTAATTTGCTGGAAATGATTTTTTAATGTTAGATTTATTACTGAGGCACTTCATTGTCAGATAATTGAAGTGAATTGTAATTTTTTTCAAACCAAATGCAAGAAGTACGGGAAAGGAATATATTGTTTTCAAGGGTTATTTCTCATTAAGATAGAAACATATATACGATGTCGTACACTTTTCAAATTTGCACACATAGCTTATTTTTGAGTGGTGCATATTTTTTCTGCTTTTTGGCTTTTCTTTAAGACTAGCTGAGGTAGCAGTAGGAGCTGGTAATGAATTCGCATTCAAAAGTGACGTTGCCAATTAGATTAGATATCTACATAAATCTATCAAGTGACTATAACTTCACCCGTTACATAACGGGCCTTGCTATTTTAACTGCAGGTTCAATTGTGAATGGACTACTGTTGCATAGTTAATCTTACCCTTTAGACAAATAGTGTCTTATTCCCCCAGTATGGATGTTAACAAGGGTTTTATCATATTGTGCTTTTGGCTCTCCAGTGAATTCTGGCTTGAAATAAAGGAAATGGACTTTCAAACTCAACTTTAAATATAAGCAAATGAAACATGCAGTTTTCACACTCTAAATAATGGTGCCTCATTACATGGAAACTAGTTAAGGGAAAGTGAAGCAGAGCTTAAGCCTTACTCTTTAGTGAGCATGCCCTTTCTATCCTCTCATGGGAGCAGAATTCAAAGCAAGTCATCTTGTAACCAAAGGCAAAGAGAAAACTAGAACGAAAGCCTTTGGCTAATTGCAGCATCTTCTGCACTTCTTCACAATCGTTCTGAAGCAAAAGGAAAGTAAAAAATAGGATCTTAAGGCTTTTATATGTTTTGTATAGATAAAAGATTCCTGGAAACGATACCCCTCTTGTCAGTTTATAAGCTAAAATTATGACAATACGAGTGGATATTGGTGATGGAATAGTTCCCACTTAAGTTACCAATGACTTCCTGTCCCTTCATCTATTTTAAAGTAAAGTTTAGCATCAAGTTTAATAAAGAGAAGATAGATTATCACATCACCAGTTTTTGAAAATTCAAACTTGCTGTGTCTTCAAAGGCTGTTCCACACAGTCTTAGGAATAATTGTTCCAAGGAATATTCATGGAATCAAGTTCAACAGAGGTAGAATCTGATTTCAAAGAAGAAGTCTGATGTAATAATCTCAGAGTAAGAGAGTAAGCAGGCAACAGTGTCCTTCTCAACAGGCTGGACTCTGAAATTCAATTTTAATTTAAGTAGAAATTACAGGGAAAAAACTGTAAGGACTTGAGGGAGAAACTTCCTGCTTTTAAATTGTCATGCTTCTTTCCTGTCTCTGTTCCTGTCACTATTATTGATATAAAGGATCCATCAACATATTTTTATGGGTGATTAAGAAAGGCTGACCTTTCCTTTGCAGGTACAAATAGATAGTTCTTCAGAGGCTGTAACTGAATGACAAGATAATTCTATCCATTTAATATTGAAGTGATGTTGATAGTATCATTCTTCTCGTGTTGGAAACAGGACAGTGTAGAGGCCCTTTCTGCCTCAGCCTGTTCTGCCCTGGGTGATGGATTTTCACTCTGACTAATCGCTGTCACATTAACCTGCACTATTTCATCCTTCAGAGCTGTCAAGATAATGATGATAATCCAAGTGGCTCATTGTAGGTAAAGGAAATTATATGAGCAAAGTAATACCATAAAACAGTGTTTAAATATTTTAATTTCATTTGTCAGGGCTGCCCCAACACTTCATTACACATATAACCATCTCTCATCAGTGGAATTAGTGCATTATTCATTACTGTTAATTATTTTCACATAATGGCTGCCCTGATATATTTAACCTCCACATTATATCTCAGATAATGGGTCTGTAAAATTGAATTGTGTGAAGAGTGGAGTTCTAAAGCTCATTTGCAGAACATCAAAGAACAAAGAAGGGAAAAGAATTCTAAATGGGACATTCTGCCCAGCTGGGACCAAACATTTGTTTCTGTCTGATTTGCATACAGAAAATAGGTAGTATAGAAGTGGCTTAATACTGTATAGGCTGTCTGCTCCTATTATACAACCAATTAGGATTAATATCGCACACATCGGAAACAACTTGAGAATTACAGCATGGAGAAAGGAAACAGTTAAGAGGGTACTCTTACATGATATAGAGAAAATGGAATTTCTGTTTGGGAACAATATGTAAGGGGCAGAGAGAGAGAGAGGGAAGGAAGGGATGCTATTGAGTTTCAGATTATTTATTTTTATAAATAACTTTAATAATAGACACTAAGTTTTTTAGAGCAGTAAAAGCAAATAACAACCGTAAAAATCAATTTAGATTTTAGTCATTCATTTCTATTGCGGCCAATACAAAAATTACCACTTATATTTATGATGATACTTTCTCAGTAACTTTCAACATTCATGCAAACAAGATGTTAATTTATAGTCTCCAGCCTCTAAAGAAGGGAGGCCAAATTTTATAACAACTTAATTCTTCATCATTGTGCATTACTATTCCTTTATAGAGCATTTGACAAGCATAATGATCTGATTAGCAATGTCAAACACATCTGGATGCAAGTGTATTTTCTTTACACCTTTTCAGTGTAGTAAACTGGACCAAAAAAACCCCCTGAAATCCATAGATTCCAAGTCAGGATCTCCTGATGATGGAGCTTAGACGTGTGTATATGTTAAGAGTGCTGCAAGTAATTCTGAGGGGCTTCTTATGATCAGAACCTTGGCTTTAAGAGGTTAGAGGAGCATGTGGCTCATGGCAGGCTCAAAGCCTCCCTGTTTTGTCTTTTGAACGACTCTCTCATTTGTGAACGTGGACAGTATGGCTCTGCCTTGGGTGAGCTCATGATGGCAGCAGTTATATTTTCTTGGCTTTCTTCACTGTTATCACAGTGCACAATGTAGGGAGTCACTTAATAACTGCTTGTTAACTTTACTTTGCCTTTCTCAGATTTTCACTGTTACACTGAAATTAATTTCTTCAAACCTATAAAGTTTTCTTCTTTTGAATTTTTCTTAGGTAAAGTCCCATGAGTGGGATTCACAGTTTTGATGGCTCTTGGCATATTTTGTCAAGCAGATTTCTAAGATTTGCACCAATTAATAATGTCATAACAATGTGTAAATGTAACACTTTTATTGCAGCCTTGGCAGAATTGGTTATTAATGTTAAAACATTGTTTTTGTTAACCTAGAAAATGGCATCTCACTGTTTCAACGTGCATTTTTTTCCTTACTGTCCAGGTTGAAAACTTGCCATTTTGATTTACATTTCTCAGTTATCTGAGTCCTTTGATCATTTATTGATTGATTTCTTACTATTTTTCTTACCAAATTGAATGATCTTTTTATGTAATAAATGCATTATATATTTATCTGTCTTATTGCAACCTTTTTTTACTGTCTGTTGTTTGCATTTTTCTTTTAGGCTTTTTAAAAAACTTGTATCAAAGTTTTTATTTCTTATGTAGTCAAATGAGTTGATCTTTTTGTAGTGTTTTTTTTCCCTCTGTGTGTTAAAGCCTTCACACATTATCACAGTTCTCTCTTTCAAGATGGATTAGATCAAGTTCTTTTTTTTTTTTTAATGGCTCTTTTCAGTTTATTGCATGAAGGAGTTACACGAGTCCAAGTTAAAAGCTGACCCCAAATGGTTACATTATACAAGCTGTGAGGTTTTTAAACTTGTGACAAGGGACAGAAGGGAAATTCTATTCATCGCAAGGAGATCCTCACTTAAGCTTCAGTGCGCCAAAAGCACTTAAAACCCATGAATCTTCAGCTGGTCATCCTTAGCCAGTCCAATCTCTATGAAGAACTGGCATATAGTTTGAAAATATAGTGGAGAAAGCCTAACCACAGAGATGGAAATAAAATCATGATACCTTACCTCTTAGTCTTATCTTTTACTGTATTAGACAAGCACCCCTCCTGAATACCCGTCATGAGAATAAATCCAATTGGTGGGAAATAAACAGAGGAGAAGTTCATCCCTGCCACTATCTTTCCTCTTATTCTCATTCATTATGTACCATGTGGGTGAGTTGTCTTATAGCATCAATCCATCATGTCTTTACATGCAAAATGAGGTCTGAGCTTTTACACCGGACTTCCAATATCTTCTTTTTTCCTCTCTGTCAGTTTCATTCTATATCCATAGTCCAATGTCTTATTTATTTACTTAACATTTATTGAGCTTCTGCTGTGTGCCAGCAAGGTGTTGGAAGTAAACAAAAGCATTCCCTGACTCTTAAGAACCTCACAGTGCAGTCAGCTTCCTCTTCCTGGGGTATTCCCTGTATTCTCCTGCTTCTGGAGCCTGCTTAATTTGCTCATGCTATTTGGATATTCTTAGACCTTGGATATTCCTTCAAAGCACTGCCTATTCTTTAAGACTCCCTTTGAAATTTTACTTTCTTTAATAAGCCTTCTCTGTTCACCACACCCCTGTTGGAATGAATCACTCTGTTCCAAACATCCCCAAAGAATGATGTTTTTTATCTCTACTATGGTATTTGATCTTTATGAGCTTCATAACAGAGTTATTGATGTTATGCCTCTGTCTCCTGTACTAGATTATGACACTCATAACAATAGTGTTTGGATCTTATTCAACTTTGTATATTTCACTGTACATAGCAAGGTCTGTGCCTGTGTAGGTACTAAGTAAATATTTGCAGGTTTTTTTTTTTCTGTTCATTTGATTGACAGTTCAGAGTCCCAGATTACAATCAGCTTCTCCAGTGTAGAATCACAATTAGCATGACTTTGGAATTCTCAAATTTGTATATTCATTGCATAACTTTAGAAAATATGGCTCCCAGACAACTCAAATTTAGTATCCAGTAGGTGCTCAATAAATATTTATTTATTTATTTATTATTTTTGTCTGCGTGGGGTCTTCGTTGCTGTGCACGGGCTTTCTCTAGCTGCGGTGAGCAGGGCTACTCTTTGTTGCGGTGCGCGGGCTTCTCACTGCGGTGGCTTCTCTTGTTGTGGAGCACGGGCTCTAGGCGCACGGGCTTCAGTAGTTGTGGCTCGCAGGCTCTAGAGCGCAGGCTCAGTAGTTGTGGCGCACAGGCTTAGTTGCTCCGCGGCGTGTGGGATATTCCCAGACCAGGGCTCAAACCCGTGTCCCCTGCACTGGCAGGTGGATTCTTAACCACTGCACAACCAGGGGAGTCATCAATAAGTATTCTTGATTAACAAGCTGAAAGAGCATTAAACATATGCAGAGAACCTGCAGTAATACTATCTACTTTGTCTTTCATATAGTTCTGTATTTTGCAATTAAAAATGGCGTAGGGCTTCCCTGGTGGCGCAGTGGTTGAGAGTCCGCCTGCCGATGCAGGGGACACGGGTTCGTGCCCCGGTCCGGGAAGATCCCACATGCCGCGGAGCGGCTGGGCCCGTGAGCCATGGCCGCTGAGCCTGCGCGTCCGGAGCCTGTCCTCCGCAACGGGAGAGGCCACAACAGTGAGAGGCCCGCGTAACGTATAAAAAAAAAAAAAAAAAAAAAATGGCGTAAAACATCATTTGCCTTGTCAACTGAAGCATCATGTCAGTTCTGTGGTTGAAAATCTTATATTAGTTCCCTGCAAAGTGTTAATTTACATAGCCTCCTGTTTTCATCATTTGCTAAAAAGATTTATTTCACAACTTCCAAGTGGCAAAGGGATTTTGGCTCTTTCTATTAAGTATTAATAAAACATCCCATAATATAGATCCCCTTCACCTGGCTCATCTGGGACTTGTTTGGAAGAGATCCATTTATTTCACTTTAAGTTTGTTACATCCTTCCATTTCCGTAGCAAATCCCAGAGCACCACTATGGCCTAGAAAGGTTGTTGTTCATTTGTTTAGAGACTTAAGAAAGATTACTCTTTGCTGTCAGTGTCAGGATGTGTCAAAAGCAGGGTCCCTCTTTTATTTTTACTTGGTAACCCTAAGAATGAAGACAATCTGATGTTTCTAATGAAAGTGACTTTTATAAACAAGTCATCTCCCACAGCTTGCTTGACAAAATACTGAGGCCAATTCTAGGGAAGATTGGGAAGCTGAGAAAGTTTTTTTTTTGTTCTTGCCCACATTGTTTTCTGAGCCGTTTTGCTTTCTTGGGAAGCATCCCTTATTGTGCAATGTGCCTCTTCCTCCGCCCTGTGCCCTTCTTCCCAGACCTGCCCTCTGACTTTTATCCTGGCGTTGCCATCTCTCTGACCTTCTCCACTTTCCTCAGCTCCTGCTATCTTCACAGGAAGGTAAATAAATAATATTTCCTGATCTCTCCCTGTGACCCTGGCACTGCTAAGCACTTAACGTGTATTATCTCATCAGTCCTCAAAGTAATGCCATGAAGTGGCTATTATTATTACCATCATTTTACAAATGAAGTAACTGAGTCTTGGTGATTTTAAAAGATTTGCCTAAGGTCACACAGCAAGTGTAGTAGATGGTAATTTCCACAGATGGCTGCAACAAGAGCTCTAATCCTGCGTGTTCTTTGACAATGTGACCTTGTGACTCTTCCCATTAAGGGGTCAGGTCCTGTGTCTCTTCCCTTTGAATCTGGGTGGATTTACGACCTTCACCTAAAAGACTGTGGCTGATGTGACACTACTTGGCTTCTGCATCTAGAACATGAAAGGCAATGTAACTTTGGCCTTGATCACTGGAACACTTGTGCTTGGAGCCCCTAGCTGCCGTGTATGAAGTCTGATTACCCTGAGGCTGCCATATTGTAAAGAAGCCAAATTGCACAGAGAGGTCACATGCAGATTCTCTGGTTGGCAGTTACAGCCTTTGAATCGTTTTAGCTCCAGTACTGAACTTGTGAGGGAAACCATCTAGGACCCTCCAGACTAGCTAGCTTATTGGCCAGCTGAGCATCACTGAGTGATTTTAGTCAATGCTACAAGGAGCAAAAAATCACTGAGATGAGCACTTCCGAAAATCCCTAACCCACAGAATCTGAGAAAAATGAAATGGTTGTTGTTTAAAGTTAAGTTTTGGGGTGGTTTATTATATAACAGAAGTAACTGGAACAGCTAGACAGTGGTAGAAGCAGCAGGTGAGCTGGCTATTCTGATGCCAGAACTCTTGCACTTAATCCCTACACTGTAATGGTGAGCTAATCACCAATAACCTGTGACACACTTTCTACCAGTATTTGCATGTAGTAGGATCTTCCTTAACAGAAAAGACTGAATTTCTAATGGTGAAATTTCTGGCACCACTAGAAATGCTGATTGGCTTCCTCAAATCAAATCGAAGTAATCGTTACCTATTTTACACTGGAGAAACATTAGCCTTTGTCACTGAACACTGAATATAATTTATTTTTTAATTTCTTATTTATTAGAAAACAAGTTTCTTGACTTTTTGGAGAGTGTTACGCATGTATAGAAAAATGCACAGGGCTTCCCTGGTGGTGCAGTGGTTGAGAATCTGCCTGCCAATGCAGGGGACACGGGTTCGAGCCCTGGTCTGGGAGGATCCCACATGCCGCGGAGCAACTGGGCCTGTGAGCCACAACTACTGAGCCTGCGCGTCTGGAGCCTGTGTTCCACAACGAGAGAGGCCGTGACAGTGAGAGGCCCGCGTACCGCGATGAAGAGTGGGCCCCGCTCGCCACAACTAGAGAAAGCCCTCACACAGAAACGAAGACTCAACACAGCAAAAATATAAATAAATTAATTAATAAACTCCTACCCCCAACATCTTAAAAAAAAAGAAAAGTGCACAAACCATAAACGTGTGGTTCAGTGTATTGTCATGAAGTGGACTCTCCATGTAGTCACCACCAGGGCAACAAATAGAATGCCGTCAACTTCCAGAATCCCCCCTTGACCCACCTCATAAGTCCCTTTTCTCTTCCTCCTCTTCCAGGGTAACCACTACTCTGACTTCTAATGTTGTAGATTAGTCTTGGCTGCTTTTGAATCATACACAAATAGAATCGTACAAACGGTGTTGTTTTGAGTCTGGCTTCTTTCATTCAATATTATGTTTGTGAAACTAACCCGCATTGGTGAAGGTAGTGTAGTTCATTTATTGTTAGTGTGTATGTTAATAGCACTCTGCAGAATGAATATTTCACGATTCAGCCTTTGTTTACTGAGCCTATTTGTGACAGATACTTAGGTTAGAAGAGACACTGTAGTATTTAAAGTGTTTTTCTTTCTTTTTTCTTTTTTTTTGCGGTATGTGGGCCTCTCACTGTTGTGGCCTCTCCCGTTGCGGAGCAAGTCTCTGGACGCGCAGGCTCAGCGGCCATGGCTCACGGGCCCAGCCGCTCCGCGGCATGTGGGATCTTCCCAGACCGGGGCACGAACCCGCGTCCCCTGCATCGGCAGGCAGGCTATCAACCACTGCGCCACCAGGGAAGCCCCTTTCTTTCTTTTTTTATTAGATTTTATTTTTAAATTTACTTTAAAATGAAGATATAATGGACATTTATTAGTTTCAGGTGTACAGCATAATAATTCAGTATATGCATATATTACAAAATGATCACCACAGTAAGTCTAGCTAACATCATCACCACACATAGTAATTTTTTTTTCTTGTGATGAGAAACTTTAAGATCTTCTCTCTTAACAATTTTCAAATATACAATACAGTATTATTAACTATAGTTCTTTCTTGTCAAGCTACAAATACAGAAGGGATATAACATGTGGGGAATAACTACCAAATGGAATATAATGCCGTCCATTTAGCCTCCACAGGCAAATGAGAATAAAGGTACGTGAGCATAGGGGAAACCTTCACGCGCCGCCAGCATCTGTTAGAACTTGGGCAGACTCAGACTGGAGGGAGGTTGCGATCTAGTCTGGCAGGGGTGTGGGGGGCAGGAAGGGTAGAGAGGGGGAAGGATGGGGCCAGCCTCCTTAAGGGCAGCTGGGTAGTTCAAGTCCTGCATCCAAGGGTAGCTTTGCAGCCATCGGGAAGGAGGAAGATGGAGTTGGATGGGACAGATGGGAGAGAGCCTTCAGCAAAGTCCTGTTGATGGGTGGTACTGTAGTCAGGCAGTGCTGTGCTTCTGCGTGATGAACAGTCAAGTGTAAGACCCATACCAGAAACTGTAGGCCTGATGCAATGACTTCCAGCTTCCAAACCAGGGGCAGGAGGATCTGGGAGAGCGAGAAAGGATTCTAGGGCCCTTGTCAAAGTGGCTGCAGGCTCAGTGCAGCTCTCTGGAGGTTGTCTGGAACTCTAGGCTGGGAACATAATGCAAACATGGCAGGAGGTAAGGAACTATGGGACCTGGAGATGAAGTGGATGCCCAGACTTCCCTCCTGCTCTGCCAGCATTCATTCTGATTGGTTGGTGATAATATTTTGATTGTCACTTTTTTGGCTTCAGGCAGGGAAGACATGTAGGTGCAATTATAACTTTTGTTGTAAATCTGTCCAAAATGTTATTGCTGAGATCTCAAATTGGAGAAAGTTAAAAAAAGATTCTTGCTTTTCTTTGCCTTTGAATTTACCTTTTGTGTGAATTGCATTTGAATGAGAAATGGCAGAGAAACAAAACAAAATAAAACTTACCTGGGAGTCAGGACACGTGGGTGTGGTTTTAGTTCTGCTGACATACATTTAGTTTATGTGGAAGAATTTTCAGATGAACAAGGAGTAGATATGGATCTTGTCTGCTCTTTCTCAAAGGGTTACCAGGATGTGCATGTTTGATTGAACTACTGGTGCCGGGCCACCCCTTCAATCTCATGGCCTGAGGACGATGTGGGACCCTGTCTCTTGGGGATTACATTTGATCACTCTAGCTACTGGTCTCTTCACAATTATCAGAATTCACATTAGCCAAATATTGTGGATTTAAAGGTATCTCAGCTTTGATTCCATTAAGAGTTATTAAGGCATTACAGTTCAATAGGATGAGCCAAAGAGCTGGAGTAACAGGGCTGTGGATGAAATTGCCTCTCTCCCATGAACTCACCGTGGCACACACTCTTTACTGTCTAATCTTTCTCAACTCTTCAAATGCAACAGGAAACATGTTGACTTCCCTTACTATGATATTGTAGACAATAGAATGTATATTGGAGATTTTGTCCAAGAGAAATATACTGCAATACACACCTCAAGTTGAATGCTACATTTTAATAAGAAATACTTGATCTGTATCTAGAGTTCCAAAAATTAGGTTGAAAAAGTTTACCCAAGTTGTAGCAAATATATTTAAAAATTTTCCAATCACTGAAATGAGTATTTGCTTTTAAATTTAAATTTAACGCAGAAATAAATAAAGCCAAAAATTCAGTTCCTCAGTTACAATAACCACATTTCAGGTGCTCAGTGGTCACATATGACTGGTGGCTACTGTGTTGGATGGTGCAGGTCTAGACCACAGGTATAAATACTGTATACATGCTGGCACAGAAATCTACAGGAGCAAAACCTTCAGCCATGCAAACATATATGGAATATGCTAATATTTTTCAAGTATTTTCTCCCATATAGCTTAGTATTTATCCCCTAACCACCAAAATTCTTTCTAATTCTATAGACTTTTTCTAACACACTTTACAAATTTTCCTGACTTCTTAAATGGAGAACACTGAACATGATCAAAACATTACTTGCCGAGCTAAGGCCACAATTATAAACATCAGTTATATTATTGTGTTTTAATACAGCACTGCCTTCAGGGGTCATTAGGCCAGGGGTGGGTAACCTACAGGTGGAGGCCAGATGTGGCCCCTCTGTCTACTCTTTAAATAAAACCTCATTGGAACAGAGCCATGCCCATTCACTTGTATGTAGTCTGTGCCTGCTTTTGTGCTACAGTGGCAGAGTGGAGTAGTTGCGATAGATACTGTACAACCTGCAAAGCCTGAAATATTTACTATCTGGCCTTTATGGAAGAAGTTTGTCAATCTGTGGAGTAGACTATACTAATGACCCAAACTGGAAACTGTTTAGGTTCTTATGTCTGCTGTTTATCATTCTTCTTACTCTGTTGTTAGCGATAAGTTTTCTCTTCCTTGCTCTCAGGGTTCCTACGTATAACAACTTACTTGTTGATTTAAACTACTATGGGTTTAGAATGAGTAACAAAAACGTGTTAGATGTTTTTTATACCAGCAGCAAATTGACCATCATAGATTCAGCTTTGTGTTATATGGCATCTACTTAGCTATGCAGGGATTTTATCTTTATTTCCAAGTTCTCAGATATGTTGGCCTGTGCTCTAATCAAGCCATGTCACTTTTTGTTTACACACTCACTTGCATTTTCATGACCTCTTGTGTCAATCATGATTTTCCATCTTAAAACACTTTACTCCCGCTGCATGGCCTTGCGAATGCTACTGCACCATTTTCACCTCTGGAAGACCTGCCTGACCTCCCTCTGCCCCCCACTGTAAGCTCCCAATGACACCAGGACCCTGTAGTGCCACCCTCCTCAGGACTCCCTGAACATACATGTTTCTCTCAGTTATGATCCTTTTCGTACTGTCCTGTCACTATCTTTGCACACTTCTACCTGCCAAAGACACTGTGAACTCCTAAATGGCAGGACTCACCCAGCGTGTTTCCTGACACACAGCAGGGAATCAATATACTTATTCAACTGCTGGAGTAGCCACGTAAGAGTCTGTCCTTTTTATATGTATAAATAAATGTCAAATTATGGAATAATTCTTAGATTATGAAAGCCTTAACCCAAGCAGTTTTTTTTTAGATATCTTAAAATTTAAAAATCTGCTTAATATAATCAACTAATCTATTGGACTAAGTATAACCTACAGCATGTTCGTGCAAAACTATCATACTTTCTCTTCCACTAAAACAGGTCAAATATTAATTTGGTAAAAAGATCTGTAACATGGGAATCTTTTATTCTTTCGGTTGTGTAACATGTATGTTTAAATTGCGTCAACTTGTGATAATAAAGTACGGGCATATTTAAATGAAGTCACATTTACATTAATACTGAGACTAATGATTTGGGGTCCCCACTTCCCCATACAGATACAACATTTCCACATTTCCCCATGTCTCACAGTTTCCTCTGAAAACACTTCCTCCTTCAGCCTTGGGCCCACAGGTGCAGATTTCCGGGCAGCAACTGATCCACTCCCATCCTCTCCGTCCCACTTCCTATTCCCCTCCCCCTCCCCCTGCCATCTTACCTCTGTGTCTCCCAGACTCCCAGAACAAGCACAGAGAAACTCAGTCCATACTAAGGAAAAGAACATTTCTCTGAAGGAAACATAACTTGCAGAGATCCAGTGCTATCTACACTAGAGGCAACTTTATATGACCAGCCAGGCCAGTTTAACTCTTTGTAGCCATTAGTCTCAAATATCTCTATTTCAGAAGAGTGTCTTTGTTCTACATCTGAAAGCTGAAAGGACTGTTTGGATGATTTTTCCAGAACTCAAGGAATAGTCTGTCCCCAAAACAGTATGCAAAGAATATTAAATATTGCTTTTAAATGACAGTTTCCCAGCTACCTTAAGATTGTAAACATCTTTAGGGCTCAGTTTTCGAAATGGCATCTCAATTCTGCATGGGGAAGAGCAAAACATTATGTAGCATATACATTCCCAGGAGTCTGTCTTCTGTTGTGTTGTGAAGTTCCCTAGACTATTACCAGGAAACATTAATGGAGGAATATAAACTAATCCCTCAGTAATTTTGTCAAAAAATTCACACTGAATTAAACTACTAATAAATCCATTTGTTTCTTGGCATGGAGAAGAAATTCCATCCACATGGGAAAATGAAACTTCAAGGTCCTGAGAAAATGTGTATTACAATAACCAATTGAAATCAAGAAGTTGTCAGGTTCATTCTCGGTGACCAGAACCTCCAGTGCTTTCTGCCTGGAAAGGCAGCTTCTGAGTGACTCTTAGGACACTCTCCAAATAAGTAGGCTTCTCCTCCTAAATCTCTACATATGGTTGAGGATCAAAGTCAGTGCTCTGAGGAGGCTTGTGATCTGAATACCACCATTTTCTGGTAATAAATAATTCCTTGTTTAGATCAGAAACATAATAGAACAAAAAGGTTAGAACTGCTGAGCTCTGTAATCTGACACAAAGGAAAACCTCATTCTTCAAATTGTTGCTCACCAGTCTTTTAGATGAAGCTTGAAAGATACTGTTTGCAAAAAGTTGTTGAGAGGTTATAAGGTCATCATCTCTAGCTACAAAGCTCCTTAGGCTTTTCAAAATACTTAACCATTCCTTGAAAGCACCCTTTCCCTGGGAGTGTTCAAAGCCTCCCTGGAAGATTTTTCAATATTTCTTTTTCTACAGTCAAACTAGGCTCATTGTTTAGAAGAAATGGATTAGGTGAGTGTCTTTGAACTGCATTTTGACAGGACTATGAAGTCAAGCAGCCTTAAACAGACACATATAAGCAATTCATAGTGAAAGAAGGATTTAAAACTATTGGTTGTCATGATGGGGGGAAATACGGTTGAATTGGAGGTGTATTATGTCGTTTAAAAAGCAAACATGTCTTCTTAACAGAGCTGGATTTCAAGGGTTTTATTCTGCATTTTTCACATACAGCTTAACTCCTGGCCATAGGCCAACCCTGCCTTTCTGAAGTGTTGCTATATAATTCATGGTAGTGCTAACATTCTAACAGCTACATGGAAAGCGTAGAGATTTAAAGCAATATCAGGATTAGGTAGGCCAAAGGATCCACCGCTATCAAATAACTAATTAGTAAATATTTATCAAGCACAAACTATGTACAGAGCAATAGTGTGTTTTGTGACCTCGTTTCTCTAACTCAAAGTCTAATTCTGTACTTCCCAAGGCTTGGTAAAAGAAAGATAGGTCTTTCTGTAATTAGAGGCAAATTGGACAAAGTTTTCACAAGCTAGTTTTCACTGGGTTGGGTCAGACCAGTGATCAGGTGTTTATACTTGCACCTCTAGAGTGTCACAAGTAATGCCTTTTCTTACTTATGAAATGAGAAAATTCAGAAAAACTTTGTCCTCTTGTGGACAAAGAATGTCACTTGACTTTTCAGTAAGCAATGAATGTTGCCCACCATCGAGACATCAACTACTGAGGGGAATTCAGGATGGAGAAGAATAGGATGCTGGCCCTAGAGAGTTAAGATGCATATCAAAGGAATGATTTCAATAAGCCCCAATTCTTGCATCTTTCCATACATAGAAAAGCACTAAAATCATTTACCTGAGATGTCTGTTATGTGATTAGCAGTATTCTTTTGATGTTCAACTACATATTTTTTTCCAGCAGAAACGCCTATACATCCTGCCTCCTCCCTTACCTCTTTGGAGCAGTTCCTCAGAGCCATCTGAGAGGCCATTTCAGGGGTATAGTCCTCAGTAATGCCCTAAATAAAACATAATTTTCTTTTAAAATTTATTTATTTATTTAATTTATTTTTATTTTTGGCTGCGTTGGGTCTTTGTTGCTGTGTGCGGGCTTTCTCTAGTTGCGGCGAGCGGGGGCTACTCTTTGTTGCATGGGCTTCTCATGGCGGTGGCTTCTCTTGTTGCGGAGCACGAACTCTAGGCGCACGGGCTTCAGTAGCTGTGGCACATGGGCTCAGTAGTTGTGGCTTGCGGACTCTAGAGTGCAGGCTCGGTAGCTGTGGCGCACGGGCTTAGTTGCTCTGTGACATGTGGGATCTTCCTGGACCAGGGCTCGAACCCGTGTCCCCTGCATTGGCTGGCGGTTCTTAGTCACTGCGCCACCAGGGAAGCCCAAAACATAATTTTCAGCTTTTAGGTTGTGCATTTATTTTAGTGGGCAGTTTATAGTTGCTCAAATTAGTGTTGTCACATAAAATGTAAAGTCCTAGGTGTCAGAAGTTAAAGAAAAATAAAAAATTGACAAAAGTAGATTTTAAGTGAATCTCTATCTGTGATTTTAGCATTTGCAGAAAAAAAAGCTCTTTTACCTTTTCAAGAAGCTGAAACATAGTTTAATAGATACATACCTAAAGTATTTTCAACTTTTCCTGTCCTTCTGAGGAGATCTTACTCCACATGTATAAATCATGGGTGATGCGGATACACGCTCACACTCATGCATACACACACACACACACACACACATTTATTTATTCTTACCACTTTCTGTGGAGACAGGACAAGGTAGTGGAAATCATGGTCTATTTGTAGACTTATCAAGCAAGAGATCATTTGTTCTGACGGTCATTTGGTTGAGAAATCTGAAGTCTCAATTGTGTAAGAGCAGTTAGTTATCTGGGGGCTGAACTAAAACCAGACCCAAGTATCCTGATTCCCAGATAAGTTTTAGTTTTCTCTGCCACTTCTCATTCAAACCGGATTTACACCAAAGGTAAAAGTCAAATGCGAAGAAAAGCAAGCAAGAATTTATTTTTGACTTTCTCCAGTTTGGAGATCAACACTTCTAATGGTGCCAGAAATTTCACCATTAGAAAGTCATCTCTTAGTGGTTAGGGCAGGATGCTGTTATATGCAAATACTGGTAGAGAGTGTGTCACACAGTACTGGAGGTTATCTCATCCTTGTGGTGTAGGAATTAAGTGTGTGAGCCCTGGAGCCAGAATGCTCAGCTCACATTCTGGTTCTACCATTTACAATCTATTTCATTAGTTCAAACACAAACATCCTGATGACCCTTTAAGAAAGCCAAGAAGATCTGGATTTGTTCTTGTGTATCTGAAAATTCCCCCACATAAGCAAAATTGATGTCAGCAAAACACAATTTTTTGTTGTTGTAGACGAGGAAAAAAACATGATTTTTTCCCACCTTCCTTTCCTTCCTGCTAGTGACTTTTAGTTATAACTATATGTGTAAAATTTAATATTCCTGCTGGTAAAGCTACAGTCAATAATCTGTCCATTTTTTCTGTGTCATGTTGCAAGTATGACAAATAAGCAGAAACACCATTACATGTACCCCAGTTTTATAAGGAGACAAATTTCACCATGTCTCCCATAATCTAAATTAAAAATAATAATAATTAATTAAGTGCCACAAAATCACACAGAGAAGATCAACACAGTATGAATTTTCCATGTGGTGAAATCCCTCCATATAGGGAGGTGGGAGGGAGATGCAAGAGAGAGGAGATATGGGGATATATGTATACGTATAGCTGATTCACTTTATTATACAGCAGAAACTAACACACCATTGTAAAGCAATTATACTCCACTAAAGATGTTAAAAAAATAAAGCTTTGTTAACTTTTAAATTTAATACTATATTAAGGCATACAAGGGCATTTTGAAATATGCCTGAGTTTGTAGCACTCTTTCTCTTTCTCTCAAAAAAAAAGCCCAAACTGTCAGAACCAAGTTTATGAGTTATTGCATAGAAATCTTCCTAAACTTTCTTGTATAAAATTTTCTCATGGGTAAAGACAGCTATATAGTGGTTAAGCTTGAATCTAAAAACAACCTTCATATTTTTTTCTCTCTTCTTTTGTTTTGTCTTTGCCACGTGTGAGGTGGTACAGAAATGCTGGGAGCAGGTCAGGGCTGCTGGGGCAGTCAAGGCTGTGAGGGAATGGGAGCTGGAGGAGTGGGAAGTGGGGTGAGAAGTTTGACTTCAGATTAATCAGCTGAGAGAAAATAAAGAGCAAAACATGACTGGGAATCCTGTTAGCCAAGGATCAGTTGAATATGTAACATCATAAATGAATATTTATTTTAAAATAGCTTTTGCTGATTTAAAAAAATACAAATGCTTATCTTAAAATTATTTGTAAAATACAGAGAAGTATAAAGAGGAAAATAAAATCATTGGCAAGGTCTATTGAGATAACTACTGTTGACATTTTGTGGTATTTTAATCTTTTTTCTTCACTTTTATATACAAAATATATGTGTGTGTCCTTTACTGAAATGCAGTCAGTGTCTGTATACAGTTTTATATGCTTTTTTCACTACACATGAGAATTTTCCCTGTGTCATTTAACATTTCTTGAAAACATAAATTTTATTTGCTATATTTTATTGTCTTCTATGGAATTCTATAATTCAACCTTTTCCTATACATATCACATTAATTTAAGGGAGTCTTTCACTTGGAATACATTGGCTAGTCAGTGGTATCTAATTAACAAAGTTACTTCATTGAAGTATTGGTTTTCTGTAGCAGGGCTCATGGGGTCCCTACAGACCCATTCAGGGGGGCATTTGGTGGTAGAGATGCTGGTGGCTCCATCGGCTGGGGATGAAAATAACTAAGCCTGGTGGCTCAAACCATAGTTCTCTCAGGTGGAATGTATATGCCTTATCTGCCCCATCTCAAACTTCAAAATCTTTCTTGAGAGCACCCTGGATTATCTACCAGTTCTTCTCCTTTTCAAACAATGATTAAATATCCCCTACACCCACATCCTATTTCCTGGTTTCCTTTCTTACCTTGTTCAAACAAACTCCCCACATCCTACCTCAATCTAGATCTCAAATCCCTGAAATAGTTGTGAATTTTGCTGGAATGAAGATTTTGTGACTTTCCTTGCTACTGCACAAAATCAGTTTCCTCTTAATATTTATAGTATAAATATTTGCTATATTTATATCTTTCTCTAATAGGTCTTCATTTGTATGCATCTAAATGTTCTGCCTTCTTTGCCTCAGCAAAGACGGCCTACATACCATACAGTGGGTAGCTTTGTGCTAGAATTAAAACACTGCTCTGCATTGGGATGTGCATGCGGGCACATGCACATATGTGTGCGTATCAAAAGCTCCCTTTTAATTCCTTTCTTCAATTTTTTCTCAAATATCCTTTAACAGTTGTATTTTCACATATTACCTTTGGATTCAAATGCTTTCTCTGAAGTCTTCTCTGTGTTGTAACTAAGCAGGGGTGAGGCTGGAGCTAAGGGTAGGCATTAACCTGGGGCCAAGTTTTAACTACAGTGGAAATGCCTTACTTGATCAAGCAGACATTTTAGGATACTGAGTGCTCTACTTTTTTTTTTTAATTAATTAATTTATTTATGGCTGTGTTGGGTCTTCGTTGCTGCACGCGAGCTTTCTCTAATTGGGGTGAATGGGAGCTACTCTTCCTTGCAGTGTGTGGCTTTCTCATTGCCATGGCTTCTCTTGTTGCGGAGCACGGGCTCCAGGCACGCGGGCCTCAGTAGTTGTGGCACATGGGCTCAGTACTTGTGGCTCGTGGGCTCTAGAGCACAGGCTCAGTAGTGGTGGTGCATAGGCTTAGTTGCTCCGGGGCATGTGGGATCTTCCTGGACCAGGGCTCGAACCCGTGTCCCCTGCATTGGCAGGCGGATTCTTGACCACTGCACCACCAGGGAAGTCCTCTACTTTGCAATGAATATTTGCCTGGTCAGTCTAACTGTATAACCTAATCACTTTTGATTGATGTTGGTTTGAAGTTGTTGAATATATTTACTGAACTCCCTGAATGAACACATTATAACGTACTATGTATGCCAGGGCTGCTAGCAAAAAGGGATTAGGAGCTAGGCTCTAAGATGCATCATTATGCTTTAGGAGTTTACAAGATATAAACACATAAGATTTATCTGGGAGAACAATATGAATGAAAAACATCCCTGGTATACAGAGAACTCCTATATAGTAAATGTAAAAAATGGGTAGAAACTATGAAAGTCACTTCTCACACGGAGAAACGCAAATGGACCATGAGGAAACTTAACCTCACTATCAGTCAGAGAAATGCACAGCCAAACGGCGAGTAAACATTTTTTCTCTAATCCTGTTCCTAACCCTTGATAAATATTAAAAAGGTTGATAATATCCAGTGCTGTCAAGAGTATGAGGGAACAAACGTTTAAATATATTAATGGTGGGAGGATGACTAATTAAATATTTTGGAGAAGTAAACCAGAAGTATCTTTAACTATTCAGTTTTGCAAAATAACTTTTAACTCTGCAGTCCTCCTCTGGGAATCTATGAAGAAATACAAGCATACATACGAGATGATATAGACATATTTATTTATTATAATATTGGTTATCATGTTGGAATAAATGGCAGCAAGGGAAATGACTGATAAATTATGGTACAACCACACAACAGAATTTTATGCAACTATTAGCAAGAACGAGTTGAATCTGTATGTGTGGTTGTGTAAAATAATTTACAGAATAAAGTGTATAATAAATAGAAAAACACCCTCATGTATCTTTTTTTGTTTTTAAATGCTGTCTGACCATTTTCTTTTGTCTTTTAAAATTTTTATTTATTTAGTTATTTTTGGCTGCGTTGGGTCTTCGTTGCCGTGCGCGGGCTTTCTGTAGTTGCAGTGAGTGGGGCCTACTCTTCGTTGCGGTGTGCAGGCTTCTCATTGCAGTGGCTTCTCTTGTTGCAGAGCATGGGCTCTAGGTGCACGGGCTTCAGTAGTTGTGGCATGCGGGCTCCGTAGTTGTGGCTTGCGGGCTCTAGAGTGCAGGCTCAGCAGCTGTGGTGCACGGGCTTAGTTGCTCTACGGCATGTGGGATCTTCCCAGACCGGGGCTCGAACCCGTGTCCCCTGCAGGCGGATTCTTAACCACTGCGTCACCAGGGAAGCCTACCCTCATGTATTTTAGAGTAGGTGTTTATATGTTTTGCAGGAACATTGGAACAGGTGTAGACGTGAGATGATGGAGGAAGAAAGAATGACACTTGCTATCAATCTTTGCGAGAGGCCAAAAATGACTTGATATTAACTCAATCAATGAGAAACCACTGAAACTTTTAATGTGCTTAAAGCTGTGCTAGGCCCTGGGGAAAATACAGATATATGAGATGTAGATACTGACCTCCAAATACATTTGAATCTAGTTAGGATGAAAATGAACACATATAAAACAACATGAAACAGAAGAGTATATAATTACATGCTAGGTTATATTGTATGGGCTCCAGGTGCAATGGTAATTCGGAGGAGAGGTTGATCCAGAAGAATGGAGTTGGTGGGGAGCGGGTGGAGGGGAGCTTATGGTGAAAAGGGACACAGGCTGTGTCTAGACAGAGTCCACTGCTTGTGTTCTTTTTGTTTCTCTTTTTTCTCTGCCTTTATTCATCTTAGACTTTCACTGCTGTCTGTCTGACCTCTTTCTTTGCCTTTGACTTCATCATTGTTAATACTTGCTTAGTATTTTGAGCTCTGAGTAACTTGGACCCCAGTTAAGTCTCAAGGGTGCCTTTAAACATTTTCTCCATCCTGAGTCCCTTGGAATAAAGATTAGATGGACTTTAGTCAACTACCTAAGTTCAGTCAGTCTCCATCTTTATTGACATAGGTAAACATGACAAATGCAATAACATTCAGTTATCATGGCTCATCTCCAGTTGCAAATCCAGGTCAAGACCCTATAAGGCTTGTTGAATTCCTGCCGCCGACACTGTTAAAATGAGGGAGGGTGAACCATGCTGGTCGAGTTTTGCCACTCTATACTGAGTTCACTGTGATTGCACAGACCCAGCCTCAATTAAGTAATTTTTTCTGCAGTGGGAAGGGGTCATCTTGTGAGTGAATTTGAGTGTCTGCATAGATCAGCATTATTGTTCATCACGTCTGCCCTTACATATATTTATATGCACACTCACAAGTGCAAAGATACAGTTTCAAACTTAATTAAAAATAGAAAGCAACCTAAAGTGTGCTGGTATTTCCCCTGACTTCAGCATGATCTACCACTTTGACAAAATTTCATAAATCTCCTGCAATAGAAAATTCTACCGCACAGAACCATTTTATGCAACAATATAGGTACTTAAAATATTCAGCAACTTTCATCATGTTTTACCTCTTGGTACATGGTATTTTTATGTATTTAATAGTTACATATGCTATATATTTTAAACAGTATTTTTTACTAATGGTCCCCCACAGTACCTTTTTCTGAAACTCTAACATCTGTGTTTTGTTCTTGCTGCTCATGATGATAACCTTAAATTGAGCACATCCAATGGCAGAGGGTAGATTCGTTGGCGATTTTTTTTAAGGTGGCTGGATCCAGTGATGTAGGCGTCAAGAGTTACCAGGTCCTGGTGACAGAGATGCCTCCCCCCTCACTTTTTGCAGAGCAATTCCGATCTGGCACCTGGTGTTGCCAAGCCTGTAGCAGGTACACAGAAATCCAGAGGAGAGGAACCATGGGGAATGTTCATGTGTTATTTATTTATAAACTTGCCGTGCCACATCATGTAAAATTAACACCTTTGATGGACTCCTGCCTCAGTTGCTTGAAGGACAGGCTTTCACCATCCAGGGCCACCCACTGGCTTCCAGGCAGTGTTGCTGTGTGTTTGCTTTGGGCTGCAAGCTTTATGGAGTCTACCTGCCAAAGTCTGCCTCGCACTCAGCCGGTCAGCAAAGGTCTGTCCCATTAGAATGTTCAGGAGGAGGTGTCTTTGGGGCTTTTGTGGCTGAAGAGATGAGCGATTACTTTGGAGTGTAAAGTCCTTTCTCTGGTTAATGAAGAGATTTACTCCAACATTCATTTAGTATAAATTGAGGGAGGGGGTGGCTTCTCCCATGTGCCAGCATCCAGAGGGTCCCTTTCCTGTAAGAGTTCATAAATAATCAATGTTGATGATGAAAAGGTTTTGTAAGCATTTATCTTTTCCTGTAACAGAAATTCCCTCATGCTCCTAAGGGAAGACCAGTATAACCTGCAGACAAAGATTCTGGAACCAAAATGGCTTTACGCATAGAGAGTGGACATAAGTGTTTGGGGATTTTGGAGAAAGATCTCACCTTCCATCCACCTACTTTGTTGTTCCTGCTTCAGTGCCTAAGATTTCAGTCTAATTTTACAGCATTATTCAAATACAAGTGATGTCTGGTGGTGGGGAGCACACATTAAGTCATTCAACAAACAGTTGTCAGTTTACTATGTGCTGAGTATTGCATTTGGTAGATACACAGTCTCCTAAGAGCTTATGGTCTAGTGGAAGAGGGAGATAAGTGACAGAAAATTAAAAGGCAACTTGAAGTATTACAGTTGAGGTGGGTGCTGAGTGCTAAGGAAATGCAGAGGAAGGAGGAATTAGTATTGCCTGAAGAAATCAGGAAAACTTTCATAGAGGAAGTGATATTTGAGCTTGCAGAATGGATAAGCATTTTTTCAGGATGAGAAGAAAAAACAATTCCAGGTAATTTTCAAGGGAACAACATGGACACAGGTGTAATAATGACTTGTATTTGAAGGCCTGCCAGATGCCATTACCGTGCACAGTGACTCACACTATGTGGCATGTGTTAGACATGCCGTCCAGCCCACTTCTTATAAGACAGATGCGTTATCACTGTTTTGTTTTGTTTTTTTAATGTGGGAAAACAGAGGTGGCTCTGAGAGGTTAAACAACTTGCCCGATTTGTGATTCAAACAGGTCTATCTGCTCCCAAGCCCATGCCCTTGCTTTGACCTTGTAGTGTTCTCGGCTGCCTTGTTGCACAGCCATAAGGGAACATGACCTGTCTGGGAGAAAGGGTGAGATCTAACATGGCTGTGAGGTTGGAGGGAAGGGGCTCAGGGAAGTCAGGTTGTGGCTGGATTGTGATGAGCCTTGAATATTGCAAGAAGTTTGAACTTAATCCCGTATCCTGTAGGCAGTGAAAAGCCAGTCATTGGAGGTTTGGGGTGTGTGTGTGTGTGTGTGTGTGTGTGTTTGTGTGTGTGTGTGTGTGTGTTGACCACATGGCAGGTGAACTGCAGAGGAAGGTAGTGCTGGAGTATGGGAGGGTTGGGAGTGCAGTCCATCTGTGAGATGGAACATAGGCCTAAATGTAGGCCTTCCATTAACAGCAGTAGAAAAGTTGACTGACTCAGTATTTAGACTTTGGAGGTGCACAGATCTGCAGCTTACCAGCTGCAGGGCCTTAGGCAAATTATTTAACCTCCCTTCACATAGTCACAATGCAGGCTTCAGTCTCCTCATATATAAAAAGAGGATAATAGTATCTTCTGCATCAGACTGTTGCAAAGATTAAATAAGACAATAATCCAGGTGATACATTTGCCCAGTGCTTGGCTCATTGCAAATTCCTGACTACAGATGACTGTTACTCTGTGAACACCCTCCAAGGAGAGTTACTTTATCAGACTATTCCATGAGTTACCCATGAAAGCCCTGAGAAAATGGGGCTTTGAATACTCATTGATGTGGGCAATGCGGTGGCAGGTAGAATGGAAAAGTCTAGAGCATTTTCCCAGAGTGAGAGCTGGGCGTGGAATCTGTACAGTGATGCCCAGAGTGGGATAGGAAAGAGGAAACCAAAGGAAGCCTGAGGGCAAGTAGTCCTTCCCAAAGGGGCACTTGAGATGAACTTAGTGCCCAGATGAATAGTTACGTTTTAATAGTGTTACATTTATTTTAATGGTAATAATGAAATCTGCCTTTTTTCCTCCATTCACTGTGATGGTATAAAGTGGATCTATTAAAAGATAAATATTAAGTGAATAAGAATGCAAGTGCTCTGTGGATATAGCAGAAATTGTGAATATGCTCTGAAGTTGGGGACATGTGGCACTAACGGACATGGCCTTCTCCAGGGTGGGCACCTGTTTTTTTTTTTACCAAACTATATGCCCTGCTGGTGCTCTGGGAGCATTTGGATTGAGTTTTAGCATCAAGCCTTGTGTCCTCCTGTCATCTTTGAGATTATCTCATGCTCTCTATGCCCTGAAACAGGGGAATTTCTGCTAACAACGTGAATTCTAAACTCTTAGAATGCTTCGTATGTACTTGCTGAGTTTACATTGAACTCACGAAGGAGGCACGTGATGCTCTGGATGATATTCAGCAGGGAAGTCTAAGAAATGATTAGGAACACATGTTCAGAGTCACACAGACCTGAGTTCAAGTCCCTGGTCCACCTGTGAACAGGCATTTAATCTTGGATATTTCACTTAACTACTCTGAGTCTCAGATTCCTCTTGTGTAAAGTGGCAATCTGATCATAATAGTACTGAGCTTCTAGGGCTGTTGTGAACACTAGGTAATATAAACGATGCAAAGTACTTTGTACAGGGTTTGTCAGAAATATTTAATAAATATTTATTGTCTTATTAATATCATGCTAGTTATGATCACTGGAAGTTAGTGGGTTTTATAGATACAGTGCACAGTTTCATGCCTGTTTTGGGAGAGAAGGCATGGTTTATATATCGCCCAGCACAGGGTCTGGCACTAAACATTTGCTGAATAAATGGATGAATGGATAAACTTCGGAAGAAGTGAAGTGAGCTGATTTTGCACAATTTGAAGACATTTTGGAATATATGCTTTAATAAGTTTTATAGTCAAGATAGCTTATGTTTGCCAAGGCAAAAATCAATGGTCACCCTCCTTTTAAAGGGTGATAGGCTGTCAACACATATATCAGCCAGTATCACCTTTGCTTTTTGCATTGCCAGAGGTATCTCTGATGAAACCAGGACAGGGTAAGGCTCCTCATAAGCAAAAAGTACTTGGGGCAATACAGGACTTGGCAGTTATAACACAGCTCACATGGTGTTATAATTCCAGAGTCTGAGAGGCTGAATTATTTGACTCACCTAAGAAATGCAATAATTTCCTCTAAATATGCTGCCTCAAGAATAACACTGCTCATAAAATTTGAAGTGCTTTTTGACCAGGAGGACCTAAGGTTCCGCTCAGCTTGACTAAATTTTGGACAGGCTTCCTCCTGACACTAGGTCTCTGATCTCCTTTTTCTTACAGCATTTACCTTAGAAAGCTTGTAAATTCTTTCTCTGTCCCTTTGAGATGTAAATCTTCTACAACCCAGAAAAGCCTTTCTCAAGGACCTGGGACCTATCCCTTTGAAATGTAATCACAGAAAGAGATAGCACCCCCTATCTCCCAGTTTCTGTGGAAAGGTAGGTGCCTAACTTCAGTAAGGGTCAATTAGCAAACACAGATGGCCTAATCACACTGACCAACCTCCCCATTAAAAGTCCTCTAGTACTTTTCTATTAGCCCAGTTGAGGGTTCAAAAAGTCCTCCCACCTTTTATTTCAGTGGAGTTGAGCTCAATCTCTCTCCTATTGCAATAGTCTTGAATAAAGTCATCCTTGCCATTTATAACAAGTGTCTGGTACAATTTTTTATTATAATTTCATGAGTCAAAGGGGGGAGGTGAAGACTCACCCTGTGAATTTCCTGGCTATCACTCAAGTGGGCATGATACCCACCACAATCAATCAGACAGGTCTCATAATGCCCAGAGCCTTCTAATGCTGAAGTTCATGATCAATTATGAATAGGGTGTGGATTGCTTGGTTTTCATTCCCATTGAACATAATGGTGACAGGCCTTGAGCTGAAGCACCAGCATGGGGAGGACAGCTGCTGAAGAATCAATGCTGCTCAACTTCTCCAGTGAGGGCTGAACTAATATGCTGATTTTTAAAAAGCATGCTGCTCTATAAGAGTTAAGTAATTGAGACTCAGATTGTCTGAGCTGACACTGAAGCCAGGAAAGTTTGGGTGTCTTTACCCAGTTGAGATCAGGGAATTCTAGTAAGTAGTTAGATAATGAATTTTACTAATTCGTTTTTATTATGTTATTCAGATCCAACCTCTTGCTGAAATAACAAGTTTTTTATTGAATTATAGTTGACATATAACATTATATTATTTTTACGAGTACATCATAATGATTTGACATATGTATATATTGAGAAATGATCACCACAATAAGTTTAGTTTACATCCACCATTTCACATAGTTCCAGGTTTTTTCTTGTGATGAAAACTTTTAAGATCTACTCTTCGGCAACTTGCTAATATATATTTCAGTACTCTTAACTATCGTCACCGTGCTGTACATTATATCCCCAGGACTTCATGTATCTTATGACTGGAACTTTGTACATTTTGGCCACCTTCAACCATTTCACCCACCCCCTACGCCCACCTCAGGCAACCAGCAGTCTGTTTTCTGAAATGAACATGTTTGGAGGGTCACATCACTCTTTTCCCTAGACCCCTTTAATGGTTTCCTTTGACTTAAGGATGTCATTCAGCCTCTTTAAATGGCTTCGTGGTCTTGTCTCTATCTCTCCATCCTTCTATCTTACCACTCCCCTTCCCATGCATCAACCATTTTGACTCGTCTCAAATTCTCTGGACAGGCCATGTGCTCTGCCTCCATGACTGCATGTGCTGTTCCCTCTGTCTTAAAGACTCTTCCACTGTTCTTCACTTGACTAACCTTGCTCAATCTCTTGGAAGTCTCCCTTCATCTCATAGGATGGGGATAGGATCCCCTTCTTGGTGCCCTCAAACCATTCCATTCATATCCCCATGACATGAGACTTTAAAACGTATTGTTATTACCTTTTTATTCATCTGTAGGCTCTGCTAGTGCAAGGATTCTGCCTTGAATATCTTTTGTATCTGCAGGAGAGTAGCCTGACCCAGAAGTACTAGATAATATTTTCTGAAGTGACTTACATGTGCACTGTCAAGAATTCAAGCTAGGTTTACAAACTGAAGAGAAAGGTGGCTCTGCTTCTAGTGCTAGCGCATGATATGCAAAATTAATATCAAACGCAGCAGCAGTAACAATAAGGGTGACGATCTCCACAGACTTTCTTGACTTTGGCTAAGTTTTAGCAAGCTTTCTCGTACTCCCAGAAATCAGAAAAGTACTAGCTATGGATTTTTCTAGATCCAGGCAAGGGGCAAGGAAGAGGACAGATGGATTCTTTGTTGACCATAGGGACCCTGAGAGCACCTAGAAAACGTATGTAGAGGGCATAGTTTGGGACCAGGCAGGTTAATCAGTATGGTAGGTACCTGATAAAGAGACCCATTTCACTGGAATAGTGAGATCTATTTTCAGGCCTTGATGCTTTACTTGGCTGGTCTCTGAGCCATTGTTGACCATCATGCCCCATGTGGACCATGCCCACTGGCCTGGATTCTGTTGGTAGAATGGAGTTCAGCTGCCTACAGCACTCTTTCCTTTGCTCTTTTTGTTCCTTTCTTGTCATCCTCAGCACGCCCACTTCTATAACACTTACCCCTGTCTGCCATTCTTCTCTTCCCTTAGACTCTGGTGATCTTCAGTCATCACATTGAAAAATAGCTGCTCTGTGTACCACAGATTGGCCGTCCCTGCTGAGAAAGAACTATTTCAAGTGCCATGGTCGGTTCTCTCCCGTTAGGTATAGGCTGGCTTGCTTACAGTTCTACAGGTCTAGCTGAAATGCTTCATGCCCTGGGCAAGGTGAGAAAGGGAGTCCTTTGTGACAACTTGAAAGCAGTGCTTGAACTGGCACTTGCAGTGTTTTGACATCTTATGGCACTTTCTCAGTTCAGGTCAAGTGATGGTTGTTAGGTGTCTTCAACTTGATGACTGAATGGTTAAAAGAAAAAGGAATGAGTCAGCACTTCTATTTTATAAAATAAGATTTCACCAGTGAATACTGAGTTTTTTTAAAAGTATGATTGATAGTCTTAGTTCAAAGTGTTATTTTGGATCAAACTCTACCTGTACTGATGAAACTGCACTTGAGGAATACATAACTGTACGTGTCTCTGTTAGAGGTAGATGGTAATTACAGGAATAGAGCTATTGAGAATTAGAGTTTGATGGGCTTTCAGAATCCTCAGTCAGTGCCTGATGCTGAAGTGGAGAAAAGGTGTAGAGTCCTTGGTAGTTGTGGCAGTTGCCCACCTCTTCAGCCTTATCGGTCAGCGTTCCCCTTCTTGAACCCACCTTCATATCTGTTAAGTCTCAGCTTAACGCCCTCTCCCTTGGAGTCCCTCCTTACACGGTCCCATGGGACCCTGTGAGTACTCCATGCACTGAGAACGCCATATTGCAATTGTATATTTATTTCCCTGTCTTTACTGTGGAGTAAAGACTGTGGACTGTGAAGTCTCTTGAGAGCAGGGAATGTATCTTATTTATGTTTTAATCCTCAGAAACTAGCACAATCCTTGCTTCAAGGTTAGCACTGAGTGAATCCATTTAAAAAAGATTAATGAATATTATTATTTTTAGTTCAACAATAGATTTACATATGTTAAGACTTTAATAATATTTTGGACATCTCAGGATCAAGTATTCAGAAATTAAAATACAGTTTTTGTCATTTTTTTAAAGCACAAAAGCTTTTGTAAAATAGAGAAAAGAAAAATCACCCATATTCCTAGTTTTATTCTTCTTTGAACATTATTTTAAGTTCTTTACCAACAGTATTTTAGGATAGTTTGTCAAATTTGCTTTCTAAAAATACCATTGAGACTGGAAATGTTTTAAATATAGAATATATTCGGGAAGTACTGTCATGTTTACCATTTTTAGTCTTCCTAAGATTATTGTTTTTCATAGTTTGAGTTCTGATTAAAAATATCATAGTGATGGCAAGAATGTGGAATGTGGAGAAAAGGAAACCATTGTACACTGTTGTTGCGAATGTAAAATGGTTTAGCCACTATGGAAAACTGTTCAGAGGTTCCTCAAAGAATTAAAACCAGAACTACTGTGTGATCCAGCAATCCCACTTCTGGGTATTTATTCAAAAGAATTGAAATCTGGATCTTGAAGAGACATCTGCACTCCCATGTTCATTGAAGCATTAGTCATAATAACCAAGCTGTGGAAACAACCTAAATGTCCATTGACAGATGAATGAATAAAGAAAATGTGGTAAATACATATAATAGAATATTAATCAGCCTTAAGAAGAAGGAAATCCTGCCATATGCAAAAACATGGATGAACCTTAAGGACATTGTGCTAAGTGAAATAGGCCAGTCATAGAAGGACAAATACTGTGTGATTCTGTTTATATGAGGTATCTAAAATGGTCAAGTTCATAGAAGCAGAGAGTGGAACAGTGGTTGCCATGGGCTAGGGGAGGGAGAAATAGGGAGCTGCGATTTGAGGGGTATACAGCTTCAGTTATGAAAAATGAATGAGTTCTAGGGATCTGTTGTACAACATTGTGCCTGTAGTTACAGTACTATATTGTACACTTAAAAATTTGTTAAGAGGACAGATCTCATGGTAAATGTTCTTACCATAAAACAAAACAAATCAGAAGGCCAAGTTCAGGAGGGTTGCTAGTATGTATTCAGTACTTATCCTGATTAATGCTGCATAGCTTCCTAACATACAAGTGAGTCTATGACATAGTAGAGTTTCTAAGTTCAGTGTCCTTATCTGTAAAACAAACGTACAGGTAAGCAAGCAAATAAACAAGAAGAATACTAAAACAATACTAAAAAGGAAGAAAGAAAGAAGATCACAGCTGTAAATGTTCAGCTCTCTGTTTCCGCCAGTCGAGCTGTTGAAGTACGTTTTATGCCGCTCCTTCTTCTCCTCAATCTCCAGTCTCCTTTTGGAAGTGCCAGGACTCCAAAGGACAGTGGGAAAGCTGTGAGAATTCACACCTTGTTGGGTTCCTGTTCTTTCATCACCACTCTGTTTAATATGGGTTGGAGACCAGTATCAGTGCCTGAGACTCTTTTACCCTGCTTCTGGCTTGTCCTGAAGAGCAAGGAAGGAGTTTACAAATGGGAGAGTCTCATGGGAAAAGGAATAACTGATCCCCGTCCCTTATATACATGGCTGGAAAACAATAATGGATAAAGAAGGAGCAGAAAACTTGTGTCTCCTTTTGATAGTTTATATTTTTCCCCTAAAACTTTCTACTGTGTATAGATAGATCTGATATTTTTTTAAAGGAAGGATACACTCCCCTAAATAGATTCAATTTCTCAGGGAAGTGCAGGCATTGTTGTCAAATCTCACTTTCTTTAAAGGTCTTAAGAAGTTATGATATAACTTAGGCATGCTTTTCTGACGAAATTGCTTAACCTAGCCTAAATGTCCAATCTCAGAACCATAAGCAAATAAATAGTTGTAGTTTTAAGTGATTTGAATTTGTTATAGTTTCTTATGCAGCAATAGCTAACTGATACACTCTCCATATTTTCAATTTTCAATCACATTCCATAATCTATGAAAAGAGGAATAAGACAGTACTTAGAAACTAATAGTCATTTAATAAATGTTTGTTGAATAAATACTTGAATGAGTGAACAAATGAGTGAATGAATGAATGCAAGAAACAGTAGAGTAATATTTTTTCTTAGTCAAATTTCAGGTTCAAAAAAATTCTGTTTTGGTACCTGGAATGTTGGTTTTCTTCTCTATTGCTGTATCACCTCACACATACCTCTCTAGTAGCAGCAGTTGCACTGAGTTGTAGTTATTTATGTGTATGATTCATTAAATTATGTGCAGTTTGAGAGCCAGGACTGTTTACTCATTATCTCTGTATCCTTAATGCTCATGTGCTCAATGCACCCAAAAGGTTGATTCTTTGGGATTTTAAAATTATATATGAAGTTTTGACTTCTGGAAACTGGATGACAGCCCAATCAGTATCAGTGATTCTAAACTGTGGCTGAAAATTAAAATAATTTGTAAGACTTAAAAAAAAATCAGTGTCCAGCTCACTTTAGGCCAATTCAGAGTCTCCGGGAGGTAGGACTGGACAATGCTGATGTGTAGCCAATGTGAGAAGCTCTGAGTTCAAATGGCCCCAAAGCTTATTAGTATTAGCACTGGGAAATGATGCTCTGCAGCAATAAGGCGAACCTATTAAGAAATACTTTGAAATCACTAAATATTCTAAGTTTCAAAGTTAAAACATGAATAATAATTGAAGTGCTAAATATTATGCTGTGATGTGAATGCATGAATCTGTGTAAAGGACACAGGGCAACTCATAACAAAATTTTATTGTCTGTTATTTGGCATGGAATTGTCTATCTTTAAATTTTTCCTTTATTTTTTTTCATCAAAGCTATAAAATACTTCTTACAATTTTTAATTTTTCGGACAAAAGCCAATTTTAGTTTTCTATTTTATTTTTGGTCAGTCATTTTAAGATATTTTACTGTTTACTCCTTGGTGTTGATATTGAACATTTTAAATTGGCTCATTTAAAAAAGTTTTTGTTCAACAATAGCTCATTTAGAACAAATCACTCAAGATTGCCTCTCACATGAATATTTATACCCTAAGGTCTCAATTCGACAACATTAAGCTCTGTATTCTTATTTCTTAAACAACCAAAATATATTTATAGATTGATTTTAATGCCCTTTCTTTTCTCCATTTGAATACACTATGATTAACAGTTCACAGCCTTGGTTACATTACATAATTTGAGAAATAATCAACAATGTCCCTGCTGATTAAATATTCAAGTTTGCAATTATTTTGTAACTTTTGTTCTGCTCTTCACTCACTCTAAAAATTATCATAAAAGTTTGAAAGATGTCCTCAGTGTAGAATATGTCCATAAAATATTAAATATTCAATTTTCCTCTATCATGGCTTGAAAAATTCATAATTACATGATGATCCACATAATAACTCATTCTGAAAAGTCATATATGGCACTCCCTCTGTGACTGAGTTAATAATTTACTGCTGTGTGGGATTTTCTCTCTGCACTGTTAGTCTTGGGAACATTTATTAAGCAAATGTTCATTTGCAAAGATCAGGATGTGAGTGAAGAGGGTAAGAATTTAATGAAGAGTGACAGACAGGTGAACTGATTCCATATAGAACTTTAGTACATGGGAAAGCAAAGAGCTTTATCTTTCATGGCCTCGATAGACACCTGAAATGAAATATAGAAGACAGAGGGCAGGAGAAAATAAATGATGCTCTCCTGAAGGGGCCAACGGGGGGATAAATCAAGGGAAGCGAAGAATACAATTCAGGCCATTTGAAAAGATGCCACTGAATGTGATGCTCTGAGCTTATATATAGCAGAGGGGATGCTGACTTTTTATTTTAAAAGCATCAAATGCTGTCAAAGGGAATATTTCACATCTTCTCTTTTTTCTTTTGGTATGCAAAATTTTTATTGACAATAGCTTGAGGGACCAAAGCATGCAGTTGAATGATAAGTAGACAAAGAAAGAAGTTTCCCCAGGACTGGTTATTTTAGGGCTTAGGATTGCTTACAGAGACTTTGGGAAAACCATGTTACTTAAATAAAGGCCTAAAATTCTTAGCTAACACCTAGGAATAAGCCTTAGAAACGAATAACCTATATTTTAAAATTTGGGTCAGTTCTGTAGAGATATAAGCAATGTGAATGAAACCAGCAGACTGTGTTTGCTTTATTAAATAATTGTCTCTTGTGGTAACTGCGCTTCACCTTTCCATGTTGTCTTGGGTGATTCACAGTAGCGATGGGACACCAGGAGAAGTCATCAGATGGAACCAAGAAGGACAATGGCCTGGTCACTTCTTACTACATTAATTTCTGACTGATACATGTTGAGGCTTGAGAAGGGGTAAAGAACCCATGCATAGGTAACTTCTCTGCCATCTTAAGTTCTGTTTGGAAGATGGTGAGGGTTAAGTAAATACATAAATGAAAAAACTAAAATAAATTTATAACAAAAAATAAGAGGCCCAGACTACCCACATAGGATTTGAAATTTATTGAAGATTTATCTGTAGTCACCAGTTCTAATATCACCACACTTCAGGTTTTTCATCTGTAATGATAAGTTATGAAAACCAGAGGGAACCACTGGGGAGGATGTAAAGAGGGAATCAAGTTTTGCTGATTGGAGATAGATTTAATTTGGTTTGTTTCCCCTTAAAAGCAAAAGGTTACATTTGATATCTTTTGACAGTGTTGAACTTTGCCTGAGCCCTGTGCTCCTGAAAAACAACGCAGGTGAAGATATATGCAGATTTGCGTAGACGCTGGTTCAAGTCATGGTTTGCCATTGGTTGGCTGTGTGGCCTTAGACATGTCACCACAACTCTGAGTTGGTTTCCTCAAATGGGAAAACGTGTGTGGTAGATTAGAGAATCTTGTCAGAATTCCTACAACTCTAAAATTCCATGGATAGAGAATGATGCTTGTGTTTCCTTATAGATTAATAGAGGCAATTCTAAAATCTTTTTTTCTTTTTTTCCATCTCATTCATTCTTTTAGGGACATATATTGATAGGCCTTAGGTTTAATGTTTTGTTTTATACTTTTTATCCAAATGAAGACGCTATGGATTCTTGAATTTGAGCATTTATTCTGAGGGCAAGCCAGAAATATTTGTGCTAAAATATATCTTCGTACTTCAGTTTTACTACCTGGAGATGTTTGGCATTTTGACCAATAATAAATACTAGAGATTTCCCTCCTGTGCAGTTCCCCAGGGCTTTAGATTTAGATAAGGGCCTGGGTAAAATGCCAAGATGTTATGCTTTCAAATACCCAGCTACTTTGAAGAGAGATGTCTTCAGTGTTCTCCTCTTCATGGAGATGGAAACAGAAGCCAGCCTTAATTACTGCTCAGTGAAGAATCATTGGAATATATATATATATATATTTTGTGGTACGTGGGCCTCTCACTGACGCAGCCCTTCCCGCTGCGGAGCACAGGCTCCGGACACGCAGGCCCAGCAGCCATGGCTCACGGGCCCATCCGCTCTGCGACACGTGGGATCTTCCTGGACCGGGGCACGAACCCGTGTCCCCTGCATTGGCAGGCGGACTCCCAACCACTGCGCCACCAGGGAAGCCCCTGGAATATTTTTTTAAGGCATAAAGAAAGGCTTGACTTCTAGTTTAAACTTAGGCCCAGCTGTTAAAACCAGGTTTGTTCCATTTTATAAATAGAGAATAAGAATTTTTGCAGTAGCATATTTTACAGGTATTTTGAATAGGACAGGGAGTCTGTGTTCTATTCTGCATGCCCTAAGGAGGGTAAAATATATCGATTGCTACATTTGATGTATACTTAGGTAAGAGAAAAGTATTTAATAATATTTATTTACAAGTCAGAATCAGTCTAGTCTTTTAATCTCCTGGATTTGTCCTCGTTCTTGTTCTCAGTCTTCACTTTCAAATAGTATAAACCCTAAATTCTGTCTTGTCCTTGCTGAAATTCGCACTGCATTTTTGGTCAGTTTACTCTTGTTTGCAACGACAAAGTCACCATCCCCAGAACGACTCAATTTTCAAGACTCATAGAGACCGGAAAAGGATTTATAACCAAGTTCTCTGAATCCTAATAAGTTAACTTCTTCATCAAAAATATTAGTTACCAAGGTCTAAATGAGGTCACTTGCAAATGCCAGGCAGAAATACAGTACTCAGTGGTCTATCCTAAGTAATTCCTCTAACTATAAATTTAAAGATGAAGCAAAGCAGAATTTTAATCATAGCACTGAAAAACTCAAACCGATTATATCTGTACTTAAAAATAATGGTTAAAACAAAAATAACAGAAACAGTGGGTGTTGGAGAAACATTCTTTTCAGATATCAAATACGAGTTCATCATTAATATGCTTTCTTGCATGGTAATACGAAAAGCACACGTATGTGTGTATAAAGTATACATCCCCACATATGTATCATTGAAAGTTGCCAACAATACGAA
Source organism: Phocoena sinus (assembly GCF_008692025.1). Taxonomy (NCBI): domain Eukaryota; kingdom Metazoa; phylum Chordata; class Mammalia; order Artiodactyla; family Phocoenidae; genus Phocoena; species Phocoena sinus. The sequence continues at coordinate 52,890,806 of NC_045780.1, read as the reverse complement.
GTATAAGATTTTGTAACTGCAGTGAAAATATTTTGTAGGATATGTAAACTGGAGGCTCCAATGAGTTGCTCAAAAATTATTTGGTTAAAGGGTAAATACACCTTGTACATCATAATGAAAGTCTTATAGGTAGGGGTGGAGATTAACACTTCAGGCTGTCTACAGAATATTAATAAAATTCAATATATTTTCTAAAAGGTATAATTTATATTTTGTGGAAATGAGACCCTTTTCTAATAAAATTCTTCTGTCCTTCATTCTGTTCATATAATTTTGCTATAAATCATCGTGTAGGAATTTTTTCCCCCTAAATATTCATCTCAGGGAGAACCTATTTAAATAAGCCCTCTTAGCAAGATCTTTCAGAATTAAAATTACACCACAAGCGATACTTCATCCAATATATTTCCTCCTATGAAATTTTCTTATGCCTAAAATAATATTTTTGTTGAATTACATTATGTTAGAATTGTTGATTTGAGGTGACTTTGATAGTAAGGAAACACTGTGTTAAAAAGAGCAACAAATTATTTTAGCCTTTTTAATTGCACCTTCTCTGAGTCTGTACTATTGCAGCTCCCTTCTTCTCTCCATCTACATATATAGTGAGAAAAACCTAAGGGCATCATTCTCAGCTTCACCACAAAGCAAGAATAAGAAGCAAGAAAAATTGCTGCCGGATATACTAGGTTTCCTTGTTTTCTGGTAAACTAGAACATTATGCGCTTTCATACTCATCTGAAGCTAATTGTACTCTACTGTCTGGTAGTCATTAGAATAAAATCTTTTATTTTATTCCTGATAGGAATATAGTAAGTAATTGGATTTCTTAGGATGTAAGGTATAATAAGGAGAGTAGATAGACGTGTGAGGCATTCACACACACACACACACACACACACACACACACACACACACACACAGGCACACACAATACGGTAAAGTCAGGACCTAGGCAAGGTCTCCTGCTGGGGGGTTGTCCCTTGAGGATATTACAGGAAGTTTCAGACAAACTGACTCTGCAGAGCCCAGAGAAGGTTTTGATGGGGGTAGTTAGCAAATCTCTTGCTTTGGTACATTAAGTGCTTAACATTTCACATTTAATTCATCTATTTCTATATATGCTCTATATGGTAGGGGGCTTTATCACCCCCATTTTCCATATGGAAGCTGAGGTTTAGTCAGGTTAAGTGACTTCCCAAGACCACACAGCTCTTAGTATGGTTTTCTTATTTATTTACCTGTTTATTTCTTTAACTATAGTTGATTTACAGAAAATATGGAACGTTGCACGATTTTGCGTGTCATCCTTGTATGGGGCCATAATGATCTTCTTTGTGTCGTTCCAATTTTAGTATACATGCTGCTGAAGCAAGCGCCTTAGTACTGTTTTCTGATGCAGAGTCCAGGATTCCACCAGTGTGCTTGTGTCAACTCACCTGTTCGTCCTTCTGGGCTCTGTGGGGACCTCAGCACCAAGCGAGAGATGAGTCAGGGGCTCAGATTAAATGTATACATTTGTTTGCTGTGGGATCTATGTGAGAAGCAGTAGTGCACACAGCCTTCACAGTTCTTGCAAACACTGGGCACTTGATAAACCCTCTCTGTATGACTGGAGCATCATAGGCTGTAGCATAAATAAGTTCGGGAATAGAAATCACTGACCTTATAGTCTGTGACTTCCAAAACCATTTAGTTCCCTAGAGAAGAGCATGGACTAGAGAGCAGCTGCAGTCCTTCAGTACAGTTCACAGATATTTATTGCATACCAATACTAATTACAAAACATGGTATTTATTTGGTACTTACTCTTACTTGGACACTTCTAAATATTTGTACATGAATAAACTCAGTCCTCACAGCGATGCTATTGCTATTATTACTATTCAGTAATAGTACTTACAGCTATTATTATAGTAGGTAAGGAAATTAAAGCACAGAGAAGTTAATTACTTGCTCAAAGTCTTATAACCAGGATACAATGGAACCAAAATCTGAACCCAGCCAGCACTTGGGCTATGCTGTGCTGTCTCTCTGGATCTTAGGAGCTGTGCTAAGTGATGAAGAGACCAAACTCAACAAGGTTTCTTTCTCAGTAAATTCAGTCTATGTGGGAGACAGACATAGGCGAAGTGCAGTTCTGCTTGAGAATTGCCACAGGACAAGTACAGACAAGGCACAGTTAACACACAACACCTAGCACACCTACCATTCCCAGGACTCTCAGGGAGGTATTCCTGGATGCAGTGAGGTTTCCACTGAGTCAAGAAGGACAAGTGAAGGTTTGTCAGTCCTTAGCATCTGAGGGAGCTGATCTGGAGTACCAGGAATAGCTTCAAAGAAGCACAGAGGCAAGAAATGACACAGTTCATTCAGAGTTTCTGCAATTTTGAGGGACTGTGGTACAGAATGCCAGGCAGTGATAAGCAGAAACAGAAGCTGAAAAAGTAGGCAGGGGCCAGGTCGTGCTGGGCTTTGTAGACCGTGCACAGTAGGTTGGATTTCATCATGGAGACCATGAGGCGCCATGGAAGGCGGTTAAGTAAGAGAGTCACATGAGATTTGTGTTTTAGGAAGAGACTCCAGAATAGCTTCAGAGGACAGTTTGGAGGTGGCAGTTGAGATGAATGGCAGTCAGACTAGCTGTGCAACTTGTTATGAAAAATGATGGGGACTTTGTAAACTAGGGCAATGGTGGTGAGAATTTAAGTGAGAGAGAGAACTCTGGACTTTCATACCTGCTATTCCTAGGGCTAATCCTATTAATATCATTAGTTTCCTTTACTATCTTGCCCAAGTTGGCCAAGTTATTCATCTGCCTTGGACGAGAGTGTTACAGAAAGACAACACATCAATTTGGATACTTTCTGCTCCAAATAAGAAAAATCCAAGTGGAAATGGTTTAAAGAATGAGGAAAATGTATTATTTCATATAGGAAGTTTTGAGTTAGGGCACGTTTAAGTTTGGTTAATTCAGCAGCTCAATGACAACAGCAAGGAATCATTCTTTTCCCATTTATCTGCTCCGCCTTCTCAGTGTCACCGGTCTCCCCTATGTCTAGGTATCCTCATGGTCTCAAAATGGCTGCCACAGTCCTAGGAATCGATATCAGCAAACAGATTAGGGAGGAGTTCAGCCTCCCCTGACACGCGCAGACGCATGCTACAAAATCAGGGTTCTTGGCGCAAGGAAGAAGGAAGGAAGTCTTTGAAGAGACAACTAACAGTGCCTGCTGAGGGTGCAAAGAGAAAGGTAGCGTTCAGCTTCTTGCATCGAAAGAATAGGATTGTGCAGCAAGAATGTTCCACATTCTTGTGTTCCACATCATTGGAACAAATTATCTGAATTTTTTCATCGGTTCTTCTAGTGTGCCAATAGAAAGGTTTAGCGGGTCTGGTCATCGTTTCAGGTAAAGGAAGTGTAGACCGGACAAGGATGTAGGGGAAGACAGTCTTTTCTGATCCCAGGAGATGGTGAAGGAGAGAGAGAAGGCAGGTGAGACGGGATATGTCATCCTGCTTTCCCTTCTTTGCGCTGGTTGGGGAAGCGGCAGTAGCGTGCGGTGTGGAGGCGTCGGGGCACAGGCTGTGGGAGGCAGTGAGAGGGGGAGGCCCGCGCTCCACCCCGCCATTTGGAATTCTGAGAGGAGCCTGCTCTGCGCAGGGCCTCATGAGGAGAGGGGAGCAGTGTGGTCAGACAGAGCAAGGTCTCCCTGGTGCTCCTGAGGTTTTTCTCAGCTCAGCACTATAGAAGCTGAGTTGACGCACAGTCGGCCAGTCTTGGGAACAGCACTGCAGGCAATTCTTCACAAGCCAGGGGACTGGATAGCGGACATGGTGGAGACCCAGAGTTTCCCAGGGGCCGGAAGAATAAAGCACAAGTTCGCCATCTGTAGGATGCCCGGCCGGCAGCAGGAGTCTGGACCCAGCAGGGTGTGCAGTGCCAGCCAGGGCACACCGAGGACTCCGTGTCTGCCAGCGCCAGGCTCTGCCCTCCTCCACTGCTGGGAGGCCACATACCCCTTCCTCTTCATCGGTGGAGGTGGTTTTGGGGAGATAAGCAAGGGAAGCGGCAGCATATCTGAGAGTCTGAACTGACCAAGATGAAGTGTGAGTTGACACTGCAACCCTCCCGTACTGTGTGCAGCATGGAGAGAGCCCTGGGGCAGTCAGGGGCTTCATAACAGGCTTTCTTCTTCTCTGAGGTCTTGGTTCCTCTAATGTAGTATATGACATGTGAGATAAAAGCAAAAGTTTACAACAAATCTGCTTAGCAGAAGAGGAGAAAAATGTTTAACAAACCTATATCATACTTTCTTATTAAGAATATTTTGATTATTCCTATTTGCAAGAAAAGAAGACAACGCAGCATTTTAACTTAACAAAAAGTAGTGTTTGTGCTAAGGAAGTGCTTACTAGGAAGTATTTTTTGAGATAGGTCTAATTCTTTAATTGCCATTAATTTGTACCCAATTAAAAGGAGGCACTAACAACTACAGTGAGTATAAATGAAGGAAATCAAGGTGGTGAAGAATCTGGAAACCCTGGGGAGTTTCACCTACGGAAGATAAGACAGTGGTGAAAAAACTACTGGCTACTAATATATAAAGGGTTATGTTGATAAAATCAGGTAATCAACATAAATTTGCTTTATAGGCTGTAAAGTGTTTGGGAGATGTTAGCTTTTTCTCTCTTATTTTATTTTCTGTAGTTCCAGATGACAGAAGTAGACCCAATGGGTCAGAAGTATAAAGAAGTAGATTGCATCTCCATATGTAAAACTTTAAGCTGTCTGACAGAGGAATGTGCTACCGTAAAAATGGAAACTGAAAAGTATTCGGGGACAGGATGGATTTGTATTTAAGGCCACTTTAAGGCTCTAAGTCTCTGCTGTTCTAGGAAATGATTTCTTACCTTTCTTAGTTCATTTATGGGTCTTTCCTCCCTGAAATTAATGAGGCGAAACAATTTACCCCAGAACGTGTGTTTGGTACGTGGTGGGTTTTTGCACCTATGAGGATAAGTGAACACAGTTGCTTGTTATTCAGGGGGCGGGCCTTGGGCCAGCAGCTGCAGCACTGCCTGGGAGCAGGTTAGAAACACAGAACCCTGGCCCACCCTGGGAAGCCCGAGGCCAAGTCTGCGTGCGCACGAAGGTGGGAGAAGCACTGAGCTGGATACGTGGGGACCTCCTGGAACCAAACTCCCAGAGCACAGTAGCGTTTAGACCTGGGAGACCCCAGAGCTCTCAGAACCAAGGAAGCTTCAGCTCAGACTCCTGCCGGCCCTTCCACCCTTCCGTCAGGGCAAGTAACCCAAACCTCAGAGACAATCCAGGGGTGTTTTTTCGGGTTAAAATCAGTGGGGCTCACTGTAAGGACAAATACAAATTCAAAATAAGAGGGTTAATTCCTCCTGTTGAAAATAAGGGAAGAGATTTCCCTCTCCTCCTTTTTCTCAGAGCACTTACTTTAGAAAACTTGTAATTGCACATACTTTCTCTTCTCTTTGAAAGGTATAGGCCCTTTGTCAGCTTTCTGGCCTGGGAATGTCTTTCTCAAGGACCAGGAGGCATCTCTTTAAAATGTAAACATCAAGGGAGACAGTGCCCATCTCCCAGTCTCTGGGGGCAGGCAGGAACCTAACTTTGGTGGGTGCCTTGCTTCAAATCGCAAAGCTACTTCCTTTCATGAAGAGATGAGTAGTGCGTTTTTCCTCTGGAAAAAGCCAAGTAGCCAACGTGGATGGTCACCCCAACTAGCAGGTGAAATTAGGATGACCTACTGGTGACAGATGGTGCTGTCAGGTCCTCTGACTTGAGGACATGTGTGTACTGGGTTGTGTCTGCTTGGCTATAGAAGGGAAGGGGGGAGATTTTTTTTTTTTGTCTTTGCATCTCTTTGTGGATTACCAGAGATTTGCTTCGCTTTCTGGTTCAATGCTTATTCAATAATAAGAATGTTTTCTTTCTCTACTCTTTTCCTGGAGAGGTTTTCTGTGTTGCAAGAAGATTTTGTTTTTTAAATATATTTTCCTGATACCATACTGTTAAATTATCTTACCTATTCATCCTATACTTCCACACTGCCCTCCTTCCTTCCTTCCTCCTTTCTCCCTCCCTTCATCCCTCCTCAGCTGTCTTTCATCTTTTCTTTTTCTTTTTTTTCCAAATTGGCATGTAAACCTATTCTCCATCCAAATTATTCTGTATAGATGGGATAATACATTTGTGAGAGGATATATGTCACAGATGTTCTGAAAAAAGATGACAGCATGGACCCACAATTAAAACACTGGTTTAATCCAAAGTGTGCTCTTCTTTGCAGTGAGGAAGTTTTAGGACTGGGCCCTCTGGTGTTTAACCTTGAGAATTTGGAACAAAGTAATTTTCCTTCACAAAGGAAAGTGTTTATTTGAGGAAATTGGTTAATGTAAAAAATATGAACTTCTCATTCAGCGAGGTATTAGGTTGGAAACTGTAAAATGCCCATAGTATAGTGTAGTATAGTATGATGTTATATTTGTTATATTATACTATAATCAGTCATATATATTTATGTGTCTTTCTATCCATCTATCTATCATCAGAAGCCATTTTATTTGTCCATTTTGGTATGAGAAAAACATTCATTTGAATATGGTGACAAATTCCATGTGCTAGCAGACAGGGGAAATGCAAATTATTACCATTGTTCATTTCCAAGGCATCATTCTTTGGTTATAAAACCTGCCCAAAGAGCATACTAGCAAAACAGTCTATTTAAAAGTACTCATTAAACAAAAGCACAGAACCTCTATATAATGATTTAAGCAAGTGATATTATGATTTTGTTTCTATTGATACGATATGAGTTGATGAGCTAGTGTGGCTCCCTAACTCCTCGGTGGGGAGGAGGTTCCTGGGAGGCCCCACCCAGCTAGACCTGGAATTCGCACACCCACACCTTCGTGTCCCTGAGTGTCCTAATAAGCTGTAGCAGTAGTGGTCTTGATGAGTACTCTCCTTTGTTTGTATCAATAAATACTTAACCTTTTGAAGCCAAAATGTGCATCTGAAGTAAACCCTGAAATATCTCTTAATTCTCTAAGGAGGCTTAGACTCTGAAATTGTTTGCACAAGACTGTGACTTAATTTCTGAACGTTAACTTTTTCACCCCTGATATTTTGACCCTGTCCTTGCCAGAGATCCATGAAGCAACATCTGGTATATGAATAAATACAAATAAAATCTCACATTTTGCCTAACCGCAGCTATCATTCCACACGGGACAGCACTATTTAGGACTATCTTCGGTCTACTGAAGAATTCTATTTTTACCACAAATTCAAAGCTGTCTAGTCTTACTTTTCTTAATTAAGCTGGGCTGATCTCACAATCAAAAGGCTTCATTATTTTTTCCTGCTTAAATTAAACTCCCTGTGCAATGCAATGACCAAAACAAATAATCTATGACCTACAAACAAGACACTTGCATTCCCTGAAGACTTACACTCTTGTTTCCTCTAGGTTATACATCTTTGAACCTCTCTTTGCTGTAACGACCTTCTGGTGCTCATTAGCAAGCTGATTACCATTAACACAGCTATAATGCAGCAATTTTCTTGGTGTATGTCGAGGAGAAATGCTCATCTGAATGCAGTCAGGGGACAAAATTAACTGCATAAATCTACAGTGCAAACTGGATCTCGTCCAACTTTGCACGAGGCGTCTTTCCTTTCCTAGTTGTGACATCATGGTCCAGATTCCCACTGACGGCTTAATAAGTATCTCAGGGTTTCATATTTAATTTCCTTTCACCTCCGTATATTACATTTCAACTTAATTTCAGGATTGCCTGACCACCTTATTACCATGTCTCGTAATATATATTTACCTTTAATCTTTTAACTATGTCCCTTAATGGCTCTCTTATGAGATTCATATCTACTTTATTTTTTCATCTTTTTTCACATTTATATCTTTTAAAAAATATTGGCTAATAGATCAGTATTTCAGTACACACACACATTGGCATATCTCTGGAGCTAGGAACAAGATTGAGATATGTAAGCCATAGGTATTTTAGGAGGGAGGCATAAATATTACTCTCTTGCAAGATAGAATTATATGAATAGTCATGAAAGGAAGTGAACTTTTAATGAAGAGAACAAGGGATGTGTGAGATCTGGATTCCTTTCTTGCCACCATCACAGCCATCCAACGCTTCCTTGACAACGCTGGTCTCCAAGCGTGAATTGAAGATTGCTGACGCTCAGCTTGTAGGTTATGAGCTGACAGGAAAGCTCCTGGGACCCTCTGAAATTCTTATTCTGGGTTGTTCTTTGAGGGTGTTATTTTAAATATTATGGCCAATGAACAAATGGCATTAGGGAGATTATGAAATTTGGTTTCCGTAATGTTTACATACTGGAATGCTGTGTCGGAGTCAAAGGCACTATTAAAATGAAACAAGATTTGATGTGATTAGAGTAAACCACAGTATGAATGATCGCTCTAAAGAAAGAAGAGAAAGTTATGCATTTTATAATCAGAATGGGCTAAAATTCAAATTTGTATTCTTTAAGAACAAGCTGTATCCGTTTTTATTTATTTTTTTTTTTTTCAGGTACGCGGGCCTCTCACTGTTGTGGCCTCTCCCGTTGCGGAGCACAGGCTCCGGACACGCGGGCCCAGCGGCCATGGCCCACGGGCCCAGCCGCTCTGCGGCATGTGGGATCCTCCCGGACCGGGGCACGAACCCGTGTCCCCTGCATCGGCAGGCGGACTCTCAACCACTGCGCCACCAGGGAAGCCCCGTTTTTATTTTTAAAGCATGAAATAAATTCTACTCTGTGCTTTGAAATTTAAGAAAGCAGACTGAGACCCATTCATTTGCTGCCTCAGGGTCACTGATGAGTAGCCTCCCGGTAACTTCCCAGCATCGAGGGAGCCAGCGAAAGGGCGAGGCAAGGAGAAATAAACTAGCATGCCACTTCCCAAAACGCACTGCAATTCATTCTGTATTAGTGATATCAACAGAGCACTTTGGATGCTTGTACAAAGGGGAGACGATTCTGACACTTCCCTGTGGGAATAGAGTTGAGGGACGTGGCACAGAAGATGTGGGGTAGTGCCAGGGAAAAAGGAAATATTTCAACTGAGACTGAAGATGGGGTAGAATTGCATCAGACTGAGAAGGGTGAGGGAGAGAGCCCTCTCTTCTCACTGTGACTACTACACCTACAGAAGTAGAATCACTGATGTCAAGGTTGGAAAGGACTTCAGTGATCCATTGCTACTGCTCACCTCTCCAATTATGGATGTTAGGAAGCACTGCTTCTCCTGACCTGTTTGTATAATAAGTGATAGGCCAATAGTTTGTAAATACTAATGCAAAAAATGATAAGAAATATAAAAATATTCCCAATTTGTATTTTTATATACAGATAAAAAATTGTAAAACGATAGAAAGAAATTTGTATTTCTCATTACTCTCACACAAAATACCTGAATTTAGTATATATGAGCATTTACTTTCTGAAAGTGTCCTCAATAAGATTCAAGTTCTGCTTTGAATGAGATTCTTTATGTAAACCTTTTAATAGTCATTGCTCTAATCCTTGGAAGTTTACAGTCTAGTGGGACACAAACAATTAAACCAACTACCCAACTCCAGGCACAACCTGTGATAACTGTGGTTACTATTAGGAAATAAAATTACATGTCACTTAAAGAAAAAAAAATAAATTTAATTGTTTAATTGAGTCCAATTCTCTGTAAAACCTATCCCTCATGCATTTACACTCTCAAGGCATGATTTATTTAATAAAAGCAGTAGTCAGTTGCAAAATAAATGAGTCACGGGTATGATATGTACAGTGTGGAGAATATAGTCAGTAACTATGTAATATCTTTGTATGGTGACATTGTAACTAGACTCATTGTGGTGATGATTTTGAAATGTATAGAATATCAAATCACTATGTTATGAAACAGGAAGTAGCATAGTGTTGTAGATTAATTATACTTCAAAAATAAACAAATATGCAAACAAACTTATAGAAAAAGAGATGAGATTTGTGGTTACCAGAGGTGGGGGTGGGAGGGGGGGAAATTTGATGAAGGTGATCAAAGGTACAAGCTTCCAGTTACTATAGGATAAATAAGTACTAGGGACATGATGTACAACATGATAAATATAATTAAACTGCTGTATGTTATATATGAAAGCTGTAGAGAGTAAATCTAAATCCTAAGGGTTCTCATCACAAGGAAGAAATTTTTTTTCTATTTCTTTAATATTTATATTTCTTTGTATTTATATGAAATTATAAATGCTCACTAAACTTACTGTCATAATCATTTCATGATGTACGTAAGTCAGATCATTATGCTGTACACCTGAAACTTATACAGTGCTGTATGCCAATCATATCTCAATAAACCTGGAAGAAAGAAAAGAAATATGCAGGAAAAAAAATAAAATAAAAATAGTAATCTCAAAAGGTTAATGTAGCTTCCCAGAATTCCTGACTGATCCCCAAGGAGAAACTTATCTCCTTAAGCAAAATAGCTCAACAAATGCCAGTGGTAGTCTTCACAGTGTCCAGAACACACTGGAAAGTTCTCTGCAACCAGGAGAGTGGTACATATTCGCTGCATGGCAATCAGAAATGGTTTGCCCCAAACGAAAAATCTGTAACCTGGTGTGTGTCTAGATTGTGAAAGTACAGCTGTAAATGCTTATCTTTTTACCTGTAATCATTTAATTATTCATTCATTCATTCAACAGCCAACATCCATCTGTGAAATTTCGCTTTGCTATATTCCAGTCACTGGAGTTATAAATACTGGAGTTATAAAGGCATATCATGAACAGTCCACATTGAGAGGCAGCAGAGTATTACAGAGAAAAAATAAGCCAGGATTTAAATGCTGGCTCTGGTATTCAGCAGCAGTATTAGTCTGTTTGGACTGCAGTAACAAAATGTAAGGTTGTGTCGTAATTTATTTTAACCAATTTCATATTCTTGTTCATTTAGCTTATGTCTTAAACTTCTGCTATACTCTTATAATTTTGAGTAATATTATGAGTTATTTGCATAAGCTAACACTTCTTAAGATAAAGTTCTAGAAGTGGAATATTTCAGTTTAAGGGTACACACATTTTAATGGCAGTTGATAAGTTTCACAAGTTGCTGACTACAGAGGAGGTACCGATGTAAAATTTTACCAAACTTCTGTGAAACTGTCTATGTCTCTATATTTTTTAGTAACACTAGACCCTACAATTTTTTAATTGCCTATTTGATATCTTTTTTTAAGAATAAGCTTTAATAGGGAGGGACTACTTGAGCTTTAGAAGAGGGAGAACTCCTGATTACCCAGGAGGAGGAGAAAGGTTCTGAAGGTTGAATTAATCACCAGTGCCTAAGAATTTAATCTACCATGCCTGTGTAGTGAAGCCACCGTTAAAATCCAAAAGGAGGGGTTTCAGAGAGCCTCTAGGTTGGTGAAGCAGAATGCCTCCACCGTGCTGTGTGCCAAATTCCAAGAGGACTGAAGTTTCTTTGTTCTTGACCTCACCCTATGAATCTCTTCATCTGGCTGTTGGTTCCTGTGCTTTAATATCCTCGGTAATAAACCAAGCATCTGAGCCGTGTGGCTGACAGGGTCTTGGTGCTCTGGCTGGGTGTCAGGCCTGAGCCTCTGAGGTGGGAGAGATGAGTTCAGGACATTGGTCCACCAGAGACCTCCCGGCCCCACGTAATATCAATCGGTGAGAGCTCTCCCAGAGATCTCCATCTCAATGCTAAGACCCAGCTCCACTCAACGACCAGCAAGCTCCAGTGCAGGCTGCCGCATGCCAAACAACTAGCAAGAGAGGAACACAACCCCACCCATTAACAGAGAGGCTGCCTAAAATCATACTAAGTTCACAGACACCCTAAAACACACCACCAGATGCAGCCCTGCCCACCAGAAAGACAAGATCCAGCCCCACCCACCAGAATACAGGCACCAGTCCCCTCCACCAGGAAGCCTACACAAGCCACTGAACCAACCTTACCCACTGGGAGCAGACACCAAAAACAATGGGAACTACAAACCTCAACCTGCCAAAAGGAGACACCAAACACAGAAAGTTGAGCAAAATGGGAAGACAGAGGAATATGCAGCAGATAAAAGAGCAAGGTAAAAACCCACCAGACCAAACAAATGAAGAGGAAGTAGGCAGTCTACCTGAAAAAGAATTCAGAGTAGTGATAGTAAAGAGGATCCAAAATCTTGGAAGTAGAATGGAGAAAATACAAGAAACGTTTAACAAACAGCTAGAAGACTAAAGAGCAAACAATGATGAACAACACAATAAATGAAATTAAAAATTCTCTAGAAGGAATCAATAGCAGAATAACTGAGGCAGAAGAACGGATAAGTGACTTGGAAGATAAAGTAGTTGAAATAACTACCACAGAGCAGAATAAAGAAAAAAGAATGAAAAGAATTAAGGACAGTCTCAGAGACCTCAGGAACAACATTAAACACACCAACATTCGAATTATAGGGGCCCAGAAGAAGAAGAGAAAAAGAAAGGGACTGAGAAAATATTTGAAGAGATTATAGTTGAAAACTTCCTTAACATGGGAAAGGAAATAGTCAAGGCCAGGAAGTGCAGACAGTCCCATACAGGATAAACCCAAGGAGAAACACACCAAGACACATATTGATCAAACTATCACAAATTAAATACAAAGAAAAAATATTAACAGCAGCAAGGGAAAAGAAACAAATAACATACAAGGGAATCCCCATAAGGTTAACAGCTGACCTTTCGGCAGAAACTCTGCAAGCCAGAAGGGAGTGGCAGGACATATTTAAAGTGATGAAAGACAATAAACTACAACCAAGATTACCCTACCCAGCAAGGATCTCATTCAGTTTCGACGGAGAAATTAAAACCTTTACAGACAAGCAAAAGCTAAGAGAATTCAGCACCACCAAAACACCTTTACAACAAATGCTAAAGGAACTTCTCTGGGCAGGAAACACAAGAGGAGAAAAAGACCTACAATAACAAACCCCAAACAATTAAGAAAATGGTAATAGGAACATGCATTCCGATTATTACCTTAATGTAAATGGATTAAATACTCCAACCAAAGGACATAGACTGGTTGAATGGATACAAAAACAAGACCTGTATATATGCTGTGTACAAGAGACCCACTTCAGACCTAGGGACACATACAGACTGAAAGTGAGGGGATGGAAGAAGATATTCCATGCAAATGGAAATCAAAAGAAAGCTAGAGTAGCAATTTTCATATCAGACAAAATAGACTTTAAAATAAAGACTATTACAAGAGACAAAGAAGGACACTACATAATGATCACGGGATAATCAAAGAAGAAGATATAACAATTGTAAATATTTATGCACCCAACAGAGGAGCACCTCAATACATAAGGCAACTGCTAACAGCTATAAAAGGGGAAATCAACAGTAACACAATCATAGTAGGGGACTCTTAACACCCCACTTTCACCAATGGACAGATCATCCACACAGAAAATAAATAGGGAAACACAAGCTTTAAGTGACACATTAAACAAGATGGACTTAATTGATATCTATAGGACATTACATCCAAAAACAACAGAATACACTTTCTACTCAAGTGCTCCTGGATCATTCTCCAGGATAGATCATATCTTGCATCACAAATCAAGCCTTGGTAAATTTAAGAAAATTGAAATCATATCAAGTATCTTTTCTGACCACAATGCTATGAGACTAGATATCAATTACAGGGAAAAAAAAAACTGTAAAAAATACAAACACATGGAGGCTAAATAGTACGCTACTAAATAACCAAGAGATCACTGAAGAAATCAAAGAGGAAATCAGAAAATACCTAGAAACAAATGACAATGAAAGCACAACAACCCAAAACCTATGGGATGCAGCAAAAGCAGTTCTAAGAGGGAAGTTTATAGCAATACAATCCTACCTCAAGAAAGAAGAAAAATCTCAAATAAGAAACCTAACCTTACACCAAAAGCAATTAGAGAAAATGAACAAAGAAATCCCAAAGTTAGCAGAAAGAAATCATAAAGATCAGACCAGAAATAAATGAAAAAGAAATGAAAGAAACAATAGCAAAGGTCAATAAAATTAAATGCTGGTTCTTTGAGAAGATAAACCACTAGCCAGACTCATCAAGAAAAAAAGGGGGAAGACTCAAATCAACAGAATTAGAAATGAAAAAGGAGAAGTAACAACTGACCCTGCAGAAATACAAAGTATCCTGAGGGATTACTACAATATGCCCATAAAATGGACAACTTGGAAGAAATGGACACATTCTTAGAAAAGTACAACCTTCTGAGACTGAAAAAATAGAAAATATAAACAGATAAATCACAAGTACTGAAATTGAAACTGTGATTAAAAATCTTCCAATAAACAAAAGCCCAGGACCAGATGGCTTCACAGGTGAATTCTATCAAACATTTAGAGAAGAGCTAACACCTTTCCTTCTCAAACTCATCCAAAATACAGCAGAGGGAGGAACACTCCCAAACTCATTTTACAAGGCCACCATCACCCTGATACCAAAACCAGACAAAGATGTCACAAAAAAAAGAAACTACAGGCCAGTATCACTGATGAACATAGATGGAAAAATCCTCAACAAAATACTAGCAAACAGAATCCAACAGCACATTAAAAGGATCATACACGATGATCTAGTGGGGTTTACCTAGAAATGCAAGGATTCTTCAGTATACACAAATCAATCAGTGTGATACACCATATTAACAAACTGAAGGATAAAAACCTTATGACAATCTCAATAGATGCAGAAAAAGCTTTCGACAAAATTCAACAGCCATTTATGATAAAAACCCTCCAGAAAGTAGGCATAGAGGGAACTTACCTCAACATAATAAAGGCCATATATGACAGACCCACAGCCAACATCATTCTCAATGGTGACAAACTGAAATCATTTCCTCTAAAATCAGGAACAAGACAAGGATGCCCACTCTCACCACTATTATTCAACATAGTTTTGGAAGTTTTAGCCACAGCAGTCAGAGAAGAAAAAGAAATAAAAGTAATTCAAATCGGAAAAGAAGAAGTAAACCTGTCACTGTTAGCAGGTGACATGATACTATACATAGAGAATCCTAAAGATGCTACTAGAAAACTACTAGAGCTAATAAATGAATTTGGTAAAGTAGCAGGATACAAAATTAATGCACAGAAATCTCTGGCATTCCTATACACTGATGATGAAAAATCTGAAAGAGAAATTAAGGAAACACTCCCATTTACCATTGCAACAAAAAAAATAAAATACCTAGGAATAAACCTACCTAAGGGGAGAAAAGACCTGTATGCAGAAAACTATAAGACACTGATGAAAGAAATTAAAGATGATACTAACAGATGGAGAGATATACCATGTTCTTGGATTGGAAGAATCAACATTGTGAAAATGACTCTACTACCCAAAGCAATCTACAGATTCAATGCAATCCGTATCAAACTACCAATGGCATTTTTCACAGAACTAGAACAAAACATTTCACAATTTGTTTGGAAACACAAAAGACCCCAAATAGCCAAAGCAATCTTGAGATAGAAAAACGGAGCTGGAGGAATTAGGTGTCCGGACTTCAGACTATACTACAAAGCTACAGTCATCAAGACAGTATCGTACTGGCACAAAAACAGAAATATAGATCCATGGAACAGGATAGAAAGCCCAGAGATAAACCCATGCAAATATGGTCACCTTATCTTTGATAAAGTAGGCAAGAATATACAATGGA
This sequence comes from Phocoena sinus, assembly GCF_008692025.1. Classification (NCBI taxonomy): domain Eukaryota; kingdom Metazoa; phylum Chordata; class Mammalia; order Artiodactyla; family Phocoenidae; genus Phocoena; species Phocoena sinus. The sequence goes on along the minus strand of NC_045780.1, from coordinate 52,874,982 downwards.
GAAAGGACAGCCTCTTCAAAAAGTGTTGCTGGGAAAACTGGACAACTACATGAAAAAGAATGAAATTAGAAGACTTCCTAACACCATACACAAAAATAAACTCAAAATGGTTTAAAGACCTAAATGTAAGGCCAGACACTATAAAATTCTTAGAGGAAAACATAGGAAGAACACTCTTTGACATAAATCACAGCAAGATCCTTTTTGACCCACCTCCTAGAGAAATGGAAATAAAAGCAAAAATAATCAAATGGGACCTAATGAAACTTAAAAGCTTTTGCACAGCAAAGAAAACCATAAACCAGATGAAAAGATAACCCTTGGAATGGGAGAAAATATTTACAAACGAAGCAAGTGAGAAAGGATTAATCTCCAAAATATACAAGCAGCTCATGCAGCTCAATATCGAAAAAGCAAACAACCTAATCCAAAAATGGGCAGGAGACCTAAAGAGACATTTCTCCCGAGAAGGTATACAGATGGCCAACAAACACATGAAAAGATGCTCAACATCACTAATAATTGGAGAAGTGCAAATCAAAACCACAATGAGGTATCACCTCACACTGGCCAGGATGGCCATCATCAAAAAATCTACAAACAATAAATGCTGGAGAGGGTGTGGAGAAAAGGGAACCCTCTTGTACTGTTGGTGGGCATGTAAATTGATACAACCGCTATTGAGGACAGTATGGAGGTTCCTTAAAATCTAAAAATAGAACTACCATATGACCCAGCAATCCCACTACTGGGCATATACCCTGAGAAAACCATGATTCAAAAAGAGTCATGTACCACCATGTTCATTGCAGCACTATTTACAATAGCCAGGACACGGAAGCAGCGTAGGTGTCCACTGACAGCTGAATGGATAAAGAAGATGTGGCACATATATACAATGGAATATTACTCAGCCATAAAAAGAAATGAACTTGAGTTATCTGTAGTGAAGTGGATGGACCTAGAGGCTGTCGTGCAAAATGAAGTAAGTCAGAAAGAGAAAAACAAATACCATATGCTAACACATATATGTTGAATCTAAAAAAAAAAATGGTTCTGATGAACCTAGGGGTAGGACAGGAATAAAGACGCAGACATAGGGAATGGACTTGAGGACATGGGGACAGGGAATGGTAAGCTGGGATGAAGTGAGAGAGTAGCATTGAGATATATACACTACCAAATGTAAAATCCATAGCTAGTGGGAAGCAGCTGCACAGCACAGGGATATCAGCTCGGTGCTTTGTGACCACCTAGAGCGGTGGGACAGGGAGGGTGGGAGGGAGATGCAAGAGGGAGGAGATATGGGGATATATGTATATGTATAGCTTATTCACTTTGTTATACAGCAGAAACTAACACACACTGTAAAGCAATTATACTCTAATAAAGATGTTAAAAATAAATATATGTAACATAAAAAGAAAAGAAGGAGGAGAACTGGTGAGAATGGAAATCCAGATAGGAAGAAGGGCTTGAGAGTCTGGGGATGCACCTTGTCTGGATTATGTTTTTGCCTGGTCCTAGCCCTGAGTTGCAAGATGTGTATTCCGCCTTTTTTCCCAAGAGGTCATGACATCATACTTATTAAAGTTCTCAGAAAAAAAAATGTTGAAAACTTTCCCTGTTTCTCTACAAATATGCCCTTTGTCTCTCATTGGAGTTGCCTCCTCCATTGAAGCCATTAAGGGCAAATACCAGAGGTCAGGCTTTGGCATCTCTACAGGGGGTGTCCACATCCTCTCCAAGACCCCTGCGGAATGAAGTCACAGAGATGCCACCTCTGCAAGCACAGTTACTTCTTGGATTTTTGAAAGGTTAATTTATTATTTATTTGATGACACAAAGAAATTGGAATTTTCATTTGGTAGATTATTGAAGTGATCATGGAAAAAAATCAACAAAATGGAACCATTTTGTAAAATGGAAAAAAGTAATGTTTTCAGGGAATGTCACCTTATTCACTTATAATTTACCAAATCATAAACCATAAACCAGGAGCTGAAAATAAAGAATGGGCTCCTGCTTTAAGGTTGCCTTAAGTTGTAAACAGTAGGTGTGTGTGGTTAAGAGGACTGTGTGTGGGGAAAGGACTGGTTACAGTGTAGCATAAGGTAGTTGAGGGGCTGGTTATGAGTCAGAGAGATGAGCTCAAATCCACTTCCATCGTCCTCTAGCTATTTATTTAGCTTTGGCAAATGACTTCTTCTAGCTCATATTTTATCTATAATATAGAGATATACTAAAAGTCTCCTCAGAGGGTGTGGGGATTAAATGACATATCTATAAGGTACTTGGCAAAATGTCTACCTCACAATAGGTGGTCAATATAGATACAGTTGTAGCTGACTGAGAATCTGATCTCCTAACCCATGGGTTAATGTTGTATGAAATGAAGAGGCTACATTCTATTAACTATTCCTTTAAAGTTTTAAAATGTTCACAAAGGAAAAAAACAAGATGCAGAATAGATGCACACAAACTGTTACATTCTCACATAGAAGGAAAAATGTAAGTCGCTACTTTACTGAGATATTTTTTAACCCATTTCAGCTAGAAAGTTGACCTTGGTTGGGGCAGAATGTAACAGATTTTTTTTTTTTTTTTTTAGGAGAGGCCTTAGTTCTTGTAGGCTTCTCGGACTGAGATGAAAGACAGTTGATTTTCTTTTACAGTGAACAGGTAATCTAGTGATATTGGCTAACAATAAATTTACGAATAGGTTTTTGATACCAAGATCCCTTGTTATCTTGGGAAAGTGAGAATTCTGGCCAAATGACAAGTCAGATCTTAGAAAATAAATCCAGATACAAAGACTATTTAACAACAGGCTGGAAATAATTGATGAAGAAATTCAATGATATCTATCTCTGGATTAATGAATCAAGGTTATTGAAGATGGTGTAATGAATGGGGGATACCAGAGTGTCTTGTTTATCCTTTTTATCCTCCCCTGGTGCCTAGCAGAGTTCATACAGGTACTCAAGAGCTATTCATTTCTAATTTTAACATAAATGCATTCGATTTCATTTTATTACCATGTTTTTAATACAATGTTCTAATACTTCAGTATAGAAAGAGTAGATTATTATGTATGTATCAACTAGTTTAGTGTTTAATTTTAGGAACAGGCAGTTGTTCTCACCGAGAATTCATTCTCCACACATGATAGGCTAACATTTTATCACATGAGCCACACTCCATAAATGGCTACCTGAAAGTGTGTAGAAAACTATCCATCTGCCAACCAACACTTTAGGTAATGTTAATTGACAGTGAATGTCAAAAATAGGTTGTTGCTGATTAAATTAGTGGCTTGTTCTTCACTATGTTTAATGGGCTCTTACTGTGAAGTTAAGTATGCAAAACATGTGAAATGGCTAAAATATTCACAAGATATCCCTCCCACACTTTGTTTCTCTTTCATGAATGCGGATTAAGAATCCAGCAATGTTTTTAGCCTGGACCTTTAGGCACAGGGCATGGAGCCCCAAATGGCCCTGAGCTCAGCCACTGGTTCAGGGCTACTGCTCGCCCGATACCAACGATAAGAATAATAGAAATTTGCTTCCAGAATTCAGTCACATCTCATGATTGCCCAAAGGTACACTGAGTTCACAGAACAGATTGTATGAAGTATGTTGAGGCTTGCTTACTTAATAAATGTCTGAATGTGTGGTAGAATTGGGCTTGGAGGGGTTTTCCTTGACAAAGCTGTGTGTGCAGGAGCAGCTGTGGAATCCTCCCCGACTTTGAATTTTTTCAGGGGCTACTGCTGACTACCGGAAAGCGCCTAAGAGCTATGCATGACCAAACTGGCTTAAGTGAAATTCAGTGTTCTTTCTTGCTCCGTGCTGTGGCCTTTTTTTTCTTTTATTACTTCTTTTGATTTTTGGAGGAAATCCTACTTGTTCAGGAATGTTTGGAGCAGATTACATAGATCATTCTACCACCTCCAATTAACATTGCTGTTATTTTAATTTTTAAAAATTCAGATATTGTATTCTCTTTCTTTCCTCTGCATGTACTAGACCAGTGATGTTTTGGTTATGATGGATGTGGAATAACTTGCCTTCAGTTTTCCCCAAAGGAAATGTAGGTTAGAGGGGGAGAAATGGCTTGTCCTCTAAGCCCAAAGGCTATGGTGCAGGGATAGAACCTGTCACATGACCCAAAATGGGAGGGGGGCTGAGGAGAGGACAGAGGGGTGAGCAGAGTGTTGGCCGTGGTGGGAATTTGGAGGGGATAAGAGGAAAGCTTTTCTCAATTAATAGTAATTTTATGGCAACTGTTTACTGAGGGCTTACCATGTGTAAGGCAATGTGATAAACTTTCAGCACAGATTCTGAAATAGTTATTTTAAATCTCTATGAGATGGTTATTATTTTCCTCATTTTACAGAGGAGAAAACAGACTCAGAGACGTTAAATAATTCGCTTACAAGTGGTGGTGACAGAAATCAAACCCAGGTCCCTCAGATCCTAAAACCTGTAGCTCTGCTGTCCAGCTGATCAGAAACACTCCTTCGAGCTCTCCAGACTTTCTTTTTTTATCTATTCAAGAATAGAGGTTTTGACTTACTTTTGAGACACTTGTATACTTTTACACATACATTATTATTTATTTTGTACTCTTCCAGTAATTTGATTACTGAATCCTACACTGCTTGTGCTGATACTTGTAAAGACTCTCTGCCTGGGAAAGGAAAGGCAGCAAGCTTCCTGTCTTTCCTGTGACCCTCATTGTAACACCTCAGTACAATTTTGAATATTTTGGATGAGCTCCTACTTGCAGAAATGTTAAGGAAAGATTATGTAAATCATTTTACCATCCCAGAAGTGGATGAAAATATTTCCTTTTCTTCCTCTTTCTTTTTTGAAGGAAAATGGGAAATCATGCTTATGAGAGGAATATTAGAAAACATAGGCAAGCAAAAGAAAAAGGATCAGTAATAATATTGTCACTTAGAGGACACTACTGTTAAATTTTTGGAATATATATCTCTTAGATGTTTTTCCCCAGTGCCTATACAGTAGCAAAGTCAAATCACATTATGGGTACAATTTTTTAACATGTCTCATATTAATGTATTATGAACATCCTTCTGTGACTAAATATAAATATGTGAAATACGTAGCCTTTTTTTTTTTACTTTGCTGAACTTTGTTTAAAGGAAAAAAGGCAGTTTCTTTTGTATAATGAGGAAGTGCATACTGATTATAACAACATGGACAGATGAACAAGGATTGGGTTTGGATCTAAGATAGATCGTTCCTTTTTTTTTTTGATCGTTCCTTTTTAAAAATTTTAATTTTATTGGAGTATAGTTGATTTACAACATTGTGCTAGTTTCAGGTTTACAGCAAAGCAATTCAGTTATACATTGAAATATATAATTTTAATTTAAGAATTATAATTGGTTTCAACATTATATCTGCCCCCAACCCCCAGGAACTCTTAAAATCTGTGTTGGGGGGATATGTATGACATTGTCACTTGAGAGAGAAAAAAAGTTTATCAAATGTATCTTACTATTCTCTCCCAGCACTGTTTTGACAGGAACTGTAGTGTTTTCACCAAAAGTTTTGACACAACTTGAACATCAACTTCTCTTTGATCATCACAGACGGCATGAGTGAAGCCATTTGATGCTGCCGTTGTGTAAATTTTGTTACATTTTTTTCTGGGAATGGGGTCAATATGGTCATAGATCGAAGGCTGGGCACTTTGGCAGCAGTGAGATCAATGCTGTTCTGCATTTCTTTTATCGATAGGCTCTGGAGAACCACACTTAGACCCAACTCTGCATTCGTGTTTTGGTAGACATTTCTCCAAAAAGTGGATATTAACTCTTTGTCATCTGATAGAAATAACCAGCAGCAAATCCCTCCTTCAAAATCAGAGAATTATAAACTATCAACAAAAATTGTTTTCATAATTTTATTTGGTACTCTGTCCCCTGCCCTCTCTTTGTGCACCTGAAGGTTATGATTGTTAATCTTAAGAAATCAATATGTAAACATAGGTATCTCCACAGTATAGTTTTTTAAAATCTCAGGTCTTTACTGATGATACTCTAATTTGAAGACAGGACATCTTGCAAGTAAAAAAATAAAACCGGAAACTAACCCCAAATCAAACAAGCATTCAAGGTTTTTATCCCCCAGTTTAAGAGGAAGGCAAAGGCACTTAGTCGATCCTGCCTTTGCTTGTGTTCAGTCTCTTAGGCCCTCCTCAGTTTTCTGAGCCAAGAGCCACTAGAGGGAAATAGGAAGTTGAAACATATTAATATGTCAAAGTGTGGAAAGGGGAGTCTCAGCATTTCCCATGTGGATGTATTTTGATTTCATGTCGATTTGCTTATTTTCTCTCTTACCTGGAGCTTCAGAGGCTGAACCTGAAAGTGCAGAAGATCCTGACGGAAATGCTGAATGACTTTTTCAGCAGCTGTGGTTTAACATAGTCTAGTACTCAGCATGCAGAGCATCCGTGGTGGAGGACAGTTTATCTATTTTTTAATCCCCAACCTATTACAGACTGATACTTTGGTAAAATACAAAGTCATGTTCTTGGTTGCCATAGCAATGCCAAATTGCTATAAAAAGTTTATACACTTGCTTTCAATTTCTGTACCAGTAACAGAGGAGGACTGGTTTAGTGAACTGAGCATCAGTTTGAAAGTTGAGAGACTGGTACGAATGTCTATTTGGATGCCCCACAGTTCAAAGGATTCAGTTGGATCATCTAACTTTTTTAGGACTGTTTTTTCAGGTTTTAAGTTTCTCAGGTTGTTTTAGGATCACATGAGATGTTAGATTCTAAACAGCTTTGGTTAAAAATGTTTCAACCTGGGCTTCCCTGGTGGCGCAGTGGTTGGGAGTCCGCCTGCCGGTGCAGGGGACACGGGTTCGTGCCCCAGTCTGGGGGGATCCCACATGCCGCGGAGCGGCTGGGCCCGTGAGCCATGGCCGCTGAGCCTGCGCGTTCAGAGCCTGTGCTCCACAATGGGAGAGGCCACAGCGGTGAGAGGCCCGCGTACCGCAAAAAAAAAAAAAAAAAAAAAAAGTTTCATCCAGATGGGAGAATTTGTTACCAGCTCATTTGATAACTGGGAGCAACTTCAGTGTATCTGTTCTCAACATTTCCTGTGGAAATTCATTTCTTGACTGAGCTGCTGGAAGGAGCCATTAATAACACAAAACTGAAAATACATACTCAACAAACATACCGTACACATGCACACACACAGACACAAGTAGTACAGCCATCATAGACATGTGTGACTTTTGGAGACAACTGTGCAAGAAACCTGAATGGATCTAAAAGACATGAGAGTGTGTCTTTTAAGTTCTTGTAGGTTTTTTTTTAAAGGAAGGTGAATTTTCTCACACAGGAAATGGCTTGAGAGATCCCGATTACGCTTACTTTAGACAGGTCTCTATTTTTTCTCCTTACTCTGAGGCAAGGACCATTGGAAAGGAGAGCTATGGCTTGGATGAAATGGGTTTATTACAGTTTGCAGTGGGAAGCATTTTATCAAAGTTGGGGGAAACTCTAAAGCATCTGAAAACGTTTTGAACTCATCTCCAAGACAGGATTATAAATGCGTGAAACATTTATAGATACGTTGCTCCTGGGGTGTTAGATTTCTGTGTGCCATCACATTCCCTCTTCCCAACTTTCATGGCACTCCATAAACAGGCGGGAAGTTTGTCTAAGCTGAGTCAGAAGAAAAACAGTGAGCAGAACCCATCCAAAGGCATCAGCAGCCAAACAGATATGGTAAGAATGATGTTTCTGATGTTACAAGGCACCTGGCTACTGCCTCCCAAATTCAGGAAAATGGCACCCAGAGAGTTCCCCTGGAAATGAGTCAAATGATCCATGATGGGAGAAGCTGATTTACTCGTCTAAACTTAGGCAGGAGGCATTGGAACTACCCCTACTCATCAAGGTTTATGCAAGGCCATCATAATATTTCTATGTTCTCTCTCCCTTTATTAATTCATCCAAGCAGTCTATTTGCTTTTTGGCCCAATGTAGCCCATTGAGCAGACATCTTAATTGAGCTGTTCATAATGACGCCTAGATCTTTTTCAAGAAAAGTGCCAGCTAATTCAGAGCCCATCGGACCCATTAGTGTGTGGCAACTTTAAACGGTCTTTATCAATATGCATTACTTTGCAGTGAACTACTTGGGAGTGCACTGGCCATGCATAACCCAATCAATTTCTCTTTTTCGTTTCTTCGGGAATACCACAGAGTCATCCAGGGTTTCGGTGAGCCTTAAAAGTAATGTTATGGTCTCATTGTTAAACCAATTGGCCAAATTTAATTTCTTCTTTCTTTTAGGACTCACATTTTCAGAGTTTGTTTGACTACGAAAACCAGAAAGTTTTTGTTTCAAGCCAAAGTTATGTTTAAGTCCTTTTCCTTTTATTTTCAAAAATATTTACCTGAAAAAAAGTCTCAGGAGACTTCTATCAAACTCCAAAGAATGAGAGAAATTAGAATATATGAAATCCCACGTAGAGGATATACATTTTAATATTCAACTAGGATAATGGATTCTACAATAGAAACCACATCTAATAATTCTGCATGTATTTGAACCTAGCGAAGTCCTGATTTTGTTTATAGTCTATGATTTGAAATTTATTGAACTGAGTTGTTTTAAAATCTTTTTGGGTAATTCTCTATCTGTAATGAGAATTGAAGACTGGAAGCAACCTCTAGGGTCCATCCTGCCAAGGAGATAAGTTTAAGTTTTTCTAGGGAGATAGACATCTAACATATTATAGAAGAGGGAGAATTATGTTCTGTGATATGATGATTCTTTTTGCTTTACCTGTATCTTTACAAATATGAAGTGAAAATCAAGCATAATATTTGGTTCTCTGGAACGTGGAATATTTAGGTTAGTTAGAATGCTAACTTACTAATTAAGCCTGTTATTGTTTCAACCTTGACTTGATATTTTATTTTTATTTTTATTTATTTATTTATTTTGCGGTACGTGGGCCTCTCACTGTTGTGGCCTCTCCCATTGTGGAGCACAGGCTCCGGACGCGCAGGCTCAGCGGCCATGGCTCACAGGCCCAGCCGCTTCCCGGACCAGGGCACGAACCTGTGTCCCCTGCATCGGCAGGCAGACTCTCAACCACTGCGCCACCAGGGAAGCCCATTGATGATATTTTAAAGCTATGTAGAAGATAATTCAGAAGTTTTCAAAATCACAATGTGGTTATCGTAGAGAAAAATGCTTACTTTATGTGGAGAAATGAAATTTGGCTGCAGCTCTACGGACTATCACTCCCATGACTCACTCACCCACTCCTATGTCCCAGTGCTACTTGGGCTCTTATGCATTTTCATAAAATTATATTTAATAAAGAAACTAAATACTGATCATGTGATGCCATTAATTTAATTAATTCTGACTGACTTAAGACCTCAATATAATGTTAATAGTGGTAGTAGCAATAATATTCATCACTATCCATAATGATATAAAACAACAAATATACTTGTATTTTGAGAGTAACTTTTTCCAGATGATAGATCAAGGTCAATAGAAATCATTTGATTCTTCATCTCTGGACTCTTAAAAATAATTTAGACTTGAAGTGGCAAAAGAAAATGATCAGTATTGCATGTGTCAATGACATATAATGCCAGGAGTCCACATGTACTTCACCAAATTCAGATAGCCCTCTGTAATATCCGGGTGACTGTGATTGCCAGGGATGATCAAGTGAGAAGTTGTTTATTGGCAAAGGTTTTTCTTGGAGGGCAGAAGCTGAAATCATGCTCAATTGGCTGTTTAATAAATGATTTTTGTGATAATGATATTGGTTTTACATGTGTGTGTCATCATTTTAAAAGTCCACTTTCATATGCAATTTGCCTACTGACAGCTTTCTGATGTTATCAATTAGTTCCAGATCCCTGGATCCTTTCAAACTCCCTGGAGAATGATTGGCACTCACTGGTGACCAGTGTCGTTGCAAAAGAACTAGCAACAAAGAAGGTATGTAGGGACCTTGCAATGATTCAGTTATTTAAATAAACATCTATGCTGTGATTTACAAAATACTGATGCATTGAGAACTTGAAAACTTATGTGTGAAAAGGCAATATAATATTTTTTCTGTGATACTTCGGTACACTTTTCCCTAACTTAAAGTCCTGGAATTAAAAAACAGAGTAGGACCCTCAGAATCCATCATTTCAATTGTGAATGCAAATAGATATTCAGCACTTCTCCTATGACAAACCAGAAACATGGACCCTTTTTATGTTCCATGTTCCTAGCAGTCAAGTCGTTTGAGGACAAAAATTATTTTTTAATGTACTTTGTTGATGACTCTTGCAAAAATGTGGGTTGTTAATAAATTTTTATTGGAAAAAAGTCATCAACACAGAGAAGCAGCCATTGCCATAGAAAACTAAATTTCTGATACCTGTGTGGACTTAGCAGAAAAGACATAGTTGTCTAATCCCTTTCTTCTTCAGTCCAAGGATCTTAGTTATTACATTTGGAATATCTGAGTAGTCTCTAGAGTATGCCATCATTTACCTAGCTCAGCACAAATGTCTGTGGAGCAAACTACAGCAACATGTATTTCATATGCAGAGCAGAAATAAAGTAGCTAGCATAAACCAATAAAATCAAAATTAAGAAAAGAAAAAATGGAGAATAAGGAGAGTAACTTCGATGTAGTTCTAAAGAAAAAAAAATCAGGAATCAAGAGAATGTCATAAGGAAAAAAAAATCAAGTTGGAAAAGTCATATTTTAATACTACAGTATAGTTAGGATTTGCTTATTAAGAAAGAAGACAAAACTGGTCAAATAAGTGTAAAGGGGTACTATTGTAATACCATCTTGTGTGTGTGTGTGTGTGTGTGTGTGTGTATGTGTACGCATTTATCTGAATATTTTCAGTCAACTTGATTAAGGTATAATTTACATATAAGAAAATACACATATGTTACATAAAGAGTTGGATGAGTTCTAAAAATACATGTCCCTGAGTCAGCTCCACACAATCCAGACACATTTCCTTTTACCTTAGGACCCTTTCCTTGGTTTGAGAAAAGGAGCAATAAAGTATAAACCCTTCAAACAGAGTTTTGTAAGTTTTATCAGGGCTACTGGTTGAGGAAGGAATATTAGGCTCAAGAGCTTGGGCATTGGAGTATGAGAGCCAAAATTGATATTAGCCAAACTAAACAGTTGGAAAGAGTGCTGGATGAACTTTCTGTAGGACTCTTTTCCTCTCTTTGTCTTGCTAAAAATTTCCTTGGGCTGTGGAGATGGAGGTGAGTCAGAAAAGCAAAGGTTGAGCCTGGGTGCTCCAGTATGCTCCAGTATGGTGGAGCACTAGGGTCCTAGAAATAACCATGGGTGTTTTCAGCACATGGGGCCAGTTCCTCAAATCTCCAGCAGCCCCTGGAGTTTCTGGGTGAGGGGCACCCAAAGCCTCCCATGACTCCACAAGAGGTAGGGAGTGCCACAGAGAGGGCCGGGGGCCCGAGGGGTGGATACGGTGCACTGGCCGTGAGCTGGAGGCTGATGGGAACTCAGGCATCAGCAGTGGCTGCCAAAGCAAAGGGTGACATCAGCCTAAAACCAGGAGTCTCTCTCTCTTACCTTTTCTCCTAGTAGCCTAGCAGTGAGATAAGATCCCCTGTACTCAAGTGAACCCTGGGGAGAATGGAGAAGGAGAAATCATGAAAAGTCCATAAACTCCAGTTTGCCTAAGTTTGATAAAAATTAAGCCCTCTGTCACCTGATGGAATAGGGCTCAAAGCAGAGATTAGATTGAGTTGTAGAAGAACAAAGTTACATTCTCTTTTTCTGCATTTCTAAATGCAGAGAATTTTGTACCTACTACATAAACAGAATAAATAAATCCAATATCATATTAGAAACTAAAATTAGCAATGAATGGCTATCGTTCAATGGTATTGAGTAATGGCATTCATATGTCACTTGAGAATTGACAAGTGGTTTTTTGTACTTAATCTCATTTGCTCCACTCAATAGTCTGCAAGGTAAGCAAGACAAAGACCCTTCCTTCACCTGAAAATATAGACAGCTATGAAATACCATCCCTGAATAGTCATTGATTCTGTTCATTCAAAAAATCAGTGGAAGGCAACTACTTGTCACCTATTTGACATCCCATTTTCCCTTGAGTACATTTTCCAGAGGCTGTGAGGGATATGGGGCAGGGTCATAAAAGCATCCTCAAAGGAAGGAATGACCCTTGGTATGACCAGGGAGTGACCACACCCGTACATAGAAGTAGGCATGGAAGGTGAAAGGATGAAGGAGTAAGTCCTTGAAAATCTATATTAGCATTGCAGAAAGGAAGGAGAGCTCATTAGCAACACTGCTGGGGGTAATTTAGATGGTGTGGAGAAGGTGTGAAGATCCATAGATGGAGTCGCCTTAGTGATCTACTCAAGAGCCTGTGGAGATATCAGTAACCCTGGTTGGTGGTACGAAGAGCCTGGACACGGTAAGAAAGGGGCTTGGAGACATGAAATAATTTCAGAGCCTGATCTTTGCAAACGATCAGTGTGGCATCCTTGAGCCTGGTCCGAAGCTGGGTAAGTCCAGACATGAAGACCTGGACAAGGCACTTGGCCTCCCAGGAGCAGGTGCTATCACAGCCTGCTGGGTGGGTGCAGAGGCCACTCACAGCATAGGCTCAGCCCCAGGCTGGGATGTGCAGATTCATCCAAGTAGCTCAGGGAGGAGAACGGAGCTTCAGTTCTGACTACAATTGGAGGCTTGGAAGGAAATCAAGGCAGAAATCCAGTCTGTGCTCTAGGCCCCAGGAGAGGGGGCAGGGGAAGGAGTAATTGAAACAAGGTTTAGTGGCTTCCCTGCCACTGTGGGCTGAAACTGCTGACCATCAGGGTGGCTGTGGAACTCAAGTGGCCCTAGACCACAGTCAGAGGCCATTGGCAATGCCAGTGGAAGAGCCTAGAGAAGACAGGGATTGAACATGGTGGCACCCATACAGCTAGGATTTGAGCTAGACTGTCAAGGAAACCCAGCTTGATGGAATATACTAGTCAACCATTTGACACACCACTGAGACATGAGACTTAATGAGAAAACAATTCCTCGACCAGTAAGCTATTCATCAAAAAACAAACAAAAAAACCTAACATAATTTTAACCAGACAACTAAAGGATTTTTTTTAAATTGGAGTATAGTTGATTTACAATACAGACAGCTAAAAGATTTTGATAATAATTTGTAATTCTAACATGGTTTAGGCATAGGAAACCTTTTCTAGGTAAATGGAAGGAAATGTACCATTGTCCAAGCTAGACTGAGGAATGACACGAGTAGGAATATTATTTCTTTTCTGTTTTTTAAAAACATTTATTTTTGGCTGCGTTGGGTCTTCATTGCTGTTCCCAGGCTTTCTCTAGTTGCGGCGAGCGGGGGCTTCTCTTTGATGCAGTGCGAGGGCTTCTCATTGCGATGGCTTCTCTTTGTTGCAGAGCACGGCCTCTAGGCACGCAGGCTTCAGTAGATGTGGCACGCGGGCTCAGTAGTTGTGGCATGCGGGCTCAGTAGTTGTGGATTGCGGGCTCTAGAGCGCGGGCTCAGTAGTTGTGGCACATGGGCTTAGCTGCTCCATGGCATGTGGGATCTTCCCAGACCAGGGCTCGAACCCATGTCCCTGTGTTGGCAGGCAGGTTCCTAACCACTGTGCCACCAGGGAAGTCCAGGAATGTTATTTCTGATTACTTCTATCATATATAGAAGAGAGTGGTCCATTTGACTGTTCATCTGACCAGCTTGGTCTCTAGAGAACTAGCCAGGCCGGTTCCATGATTTTGATATTTCCCCTAAGTCCTTAGATCCTGCAGGTCAATTTTAAACAGGACCCTAAGAGGGGCATTCAGGAGCAACTCTTTTTGTTTTTTTGCTTTCTTTTTAACTGGGGAGCTTTCATTCTCCATGTGCACAGGGAAAAAAAGAGTATTAATATTGGAAGAATAGGAGCTAGCTCTTATCACGGGTAACACCTGCAGCCTCTGGTGGAGTCACTGCATGGCTTTAGGAGCACCCAATGCACCAGATGATGGATCTTTAATTTTACTCATTCCACATTTTAGAGCATTTTGAACCAGCTTTTCTTTGTGAGTGCCTTGTTTTCTCCCATGTAGCAGAAATAATAAAGATAATAAGAGAAGTATGGGATGTGCACTGTGTGCTAGATACCCTTTGAGGTGCTTTATGAGGAGTATCTTATTTTGTCTTCACAGCAAGCCTTTGGGGCAGCTACTGTTATTATCCCCATTTTCTTGGAATCTAGAGAAGCATGTATCCACAGAATCTTAGATCTGAAAGACAAACATGTTAATAAACATGGAGCCCTGTTTTCCAATAGCTCTCATGCCACACCAGTGTCTCATAGGTATAAGAATGAATGAGACGCCAGTGTCTTACGTGAATAGACACTGAAGCCCAGATCAGTTCAGCCAGTTACCCAAGGACATATTCTTTTATATGACAGACCTGGAATAAATGTAGGTTATTTCACATTCATTTATCTTTCAACTACACCATATCTTCTCTTAATTATAATTAAGAAAGAAAAGTAGTTCTCCTTAGAAATACAAATAAATAAAATAAATGAGGTCTGGTACAACCACCAGGACTAAGTAAATAAAATTCTGTAGAAGCTGCAATATACGTGCATGTGTGTGTACATATATGTGTATATATATATTTTTACACATGCTGCCTTTAACAAAACATCAGCAGCGGAAATAAATGAGTACATAGAGATCTCAAATCCTTGCAAGCTTGCCAGACTTCCTGATGACCAAGTTTGTGTCAGTGGTTTGGAGCCACTTTGATCTCAGCTCCTACAAAAGATCCGAAGAAGCTACCTATTAAAATTTCATAGGTCATAATTAATGATCCTGCTCATAAAATTGCTTCTAATATCGCTAGCTCTAGATAGACAGCTTACCTGCAGGGAGAATTTTCTTTGCAGCAACACACGGAAGATCATAAATTGGCCTGGTTCAGTAATTTAGTGAGTCTTGGAGAGTGAAAACCTCCTTCTTTCTAAATGGATGATTTCACAGTAAGTTTACTGCCACAGGAAATTGAGAGCTTGTTACATACCTGTTTTCTAGCTCCACTGTCATGGCTGGAGGTTTTGAAAATTCAAGGAAACTTGATTTCCGCCTCCTTACTGTTTTTCCACATCCACACCCCCCTGTGTGTACGTCATGCTTCCATGGCTGTAGGGTGGACACGGTAAGGACGAGAAAAATCTGCTTCTTCGATGCCTCTGCCGCATGTGCCTCCAGTCTGAGCAACCAGGAGCAGCTGCATGTTTGTTGGACCATCCGGGCCCTTCCTTTCATCTGCTTTGTCCTCTTCCTCCTCTGTTTCTCCCTCTCTTTTCTTTCCCCCATGTCTGTTATTCTACCTCAAAAAAAACCCCCACCATCTCCCAATAACAGTTCCCTAATTGTCAGTGTACAAGTGAGCCAAGAAAAGCATTTCACCCCCAATTGGCTTCCTTCAACCTCTCAAAGTGTTCTCTGGCCTCCCCCACTGTCAGAGGAAATGACATACATGGGAAATGCGTTGGTTTGGCTATACTTCTCAAACACCTATAGACTTTCATATCTGTTCTTGGAATGTATAAAGGTAATTCTATTAGGAGTATTAGTCACATTTTAAATTAAAACACAAGATCCATTAGCGCATTCTACATTTCTGATTATTTGCACTGATCCTCTTCCATTAGAGATTGTTGACTGAGCCTAGCATTTTATCTGAAATAGTTTTACATCCTCCACAGACTTTTTTTTTTTTGCGGTACGCGGGCCTCTCACTGTTGTGGCCTCTCCCGTTGCGGAGCACAGGCTCCGGACGCGCAGGCTCAGCGGCCATGGCTCACGGGCCCAGCTGCTCTGTGGCATGTGGGATCTTCCCAGACCGGGGCACGAACCCGTGTCCCTGCATCGGCAGGCGGACTCTCAGCCACTGCGCCACCAGGGAAGCCCTCCACAGACTTTTTGATGGCAATGCAATAAAAGTCATCAGTTGGCAGGAAAGGGGCTCATTAAATTCATTGCAAAAACAGACCTAAGTGACACACCATACCAAAAATGTTGACTTGGTTTCCCAGACCTTGTGGAAATAGGCTAAGGGGGAGAGAGGGAAAGGTGTTAAATGCAAGGGTGAAGATATAATGTACTTTTGGTTATTAACTTAACCAGTATTGTCAATAGTGTATTTTTTCTTTGCCTTGGGCTAGCTGGAAATTGGTAAAATTATCTCCAATCCAATCAACTGGCACCTGCCATTCATGCTGTGAATAATACCGTGCTTAAAACTTGATGGAACAGCCCATCTTGTGTAGACTTTGAACCATCACCACTTGGAAATTACATCTCAAGAAACCAGAATCAAATATGACACATGGACCTAAAGTGGGGAAGGGTCAATAACCCATTAGCAGTTCCCCAGAGGATTTGTGTTATAAGTGACCTTCCCTTGCTGCTGCCACTCTTCCCCAACTACATCAAGGCTGCTTGGGGAAGAGACAAACTAATCACTTGCATATACTAAATTTGCTGCAGGCCATTGTGTGATAAATTGCCCAATTTCACGAAGCAAGGTAGCTTGGAAAGAGAAAGAGAATTCAGTCTCACTGAATATAAAGTCTTTGTGTGATTGGGGTCTTCAGCTGTAACACAGGACTAAAAATATATGTTTTCTGGCAGCCTCTCCAACATGCTGGGGGTTTGGTGCATGGAAGATGTGACTGTTCTGATTTCTCCATATTATTTAGAAAACAGCTGCCAGATGAGACTCCCTGGCCAGAAGGACTTGAATTTTTTTAATTGATACGGCATCTCATTGATTTGGGGGGTTGCATGTTAATAATTTTATTCTTTGAAGAAACCAAAGCATGAAGTATGAACCCTAAGTCTGAGGTCAACTTGGAGCCCTGTGACCATGTATTATGACTTGGTCAACTAGTCAACCTGACAACCTCTGTAACGTATTTCATTGGCTTTAAAAATATGAATAATAATCTGGGTTACTGTAATTTGTGTATTGGAATTGATGATATAATAAAATTACTGCTTGATCTAAGGGTTAAACAGTCAAGGCAAATTCTAGTGGTATTTTGGCTTATAAACCAAAAACGCATTTATGTTGAACTTTGCTGGCTTATTTTGCCTCAGCATTTCTAGGCAGTAATACCGAATCTTTCTGTTGGCCAATTCCAAATATACGTGGGGCGTTAAGGGGGTTAGAAAATGGGATGAGCTTATCTCTTATCTCCCCTGTTTGATCTTGGCCATTGTTTGCTGTATTATTCCATCTCAAATGTTAGTTCCTTTCATTTCTGAAGTACCTTGGCCAGCCTTTCCCAAAGGGTATGCCTCCCAAAACTATTACACAGCATGCGAATACGTGCTACTCCAAAAAGGAGTCAGAAGTGATTGAGAAACTCTGGGTTAAATACAGTGAAATGGGTACTTTTCCACAGGATTTCTCAGAGCTTCAATTTACTAATGTGTGTTGTGGCTAACCAGGAGGGTAGATAGTACACAGCATTTACCACATTATTTGTCCAAATATTTCTTTTGATAGAAGAGGATTTTGTAGGAGTACTCTTCCATAGGGGCATACTTTGCCAAACATTTATTTTGTTCAATTTCAAATGCATTCAGTCCTTTAAAATGGTCTGCAATGCCTCGCCTAGTGAACCTACTATACAAATATAAATGGGATGGCAGCGATATGCAAAACTAAAACTTCAGCATGAACTACCATCATGGAATAGTTTTGAAAAAATCCCAAACAAGTACACAGAATGACATGAGATTAGGAGATGCCCCACAACTGTGAAACTCGGGGAAGCATGGAAGTCTTGGAATTCTTTTTGTAACAAAGTAGCTCCTGGGAACAGTGAGTGGGCACGGAAGGGGAACTCACCAGGCAAGAAATGTGGCCACCGAAGCGTCCTGTTGAGATGGCACTTGACCCTGCATGAGAGCATCAGTAGCCCCAGAAAGACCCCTTCTCCCTGCATGTGCTTAACAAGACTTCCTTTTCCTCTGGGACCAGATATATCATGCCCAATCGGAATTCTCATTAATATGGTTTATCTAGGGGTAGGAAAAATGCATAAAAACTGTAGTTCCTTATCATTTTTAGGTTAACACAAATAATTTGGAAAGTAACATAATTAAAATGCTCAATAGAGAAGTAGAACCTATTTTGTTATTTATTTTTTAAACCTCTTTTAACAATTATCAGCTATATATATTTTTTATCTTATATATTTATCTTCTCTTTTCCCTATTTTCTGTTTTTCACCTTCCCTTGATCTCCCTGTCCCTGCTTCCAGCCCCCAACACACAGCATTGATGGATTTGTAACTGAAGTCCCCAGTGTCTTCACATTAACAAAAAAACAAATAAATCCCCAACCAGAGAAAAGTATAAAAATTTTGAAGTGCAAGCTGACTCAAAGAGGAAGAGACAAATTTATTGAGGCATTTTCTGCTTTTTCAGGGAATAAAGACCCTGTATTCTAGGACTCAGGTGTACTTACTTAAAAATTTTCAATGGTCAGTTTTCTGAAAATCAAGCTGAAACATATTCACAACTGAAAACATAGATAAAACAACGTCTGCAAATGCACATTTCTTTCTCACATTATGTAAAGTTCCATTTAAAAACATGATCACATCAAGGGGCAAGTGATGCTTCAAAGCTGTGTTTACTTGCATTTAAGTAGAGCTGTCTATATTTCTGAATTTCATAACTAAATCAAATTATTATGTTGTTTTATTTTTGCTTATCTAGTTGAATATAAACACATCTTCTCCAAACTTTTTTGTTTGCTATTTAACACAACGATGGATGAGTCCTTAAGTTGCAACAAGCCTTGTGAGAATGGGGTAAGTACTATTTTCTCTGTTTTACAGGTCAAGGAATAGTAGGACTTTTAGATCTTCTTTGCTCAAAATCCAGGATTCTATCTATCAATATATAAAGCCACTTCAACATATCTAATGCTTTTAAAGCCAGAAGCATTTTGTGTATTCATCATTTCTCACCAAATATAAGAACTGTCATAGCTTTTAAAATTCCATAGAAGAATTAAATAAGCTCAAGACTAAGCAGAAAATAAGAATACTAAAGCTAGAAGAAGAAAAATGAACGCAGCTTAACTGGTTTCTGCTGACAAGCCTATTTGTAGTCTTCTCTTTAGGCTAGAGTAAGCCTACAAAACTGTGTGTTTCCGGCCATTGCAGTGGAATCCCTAGTTTTTTTGTTTTTGTTTTTGTTTTTTGCGGTACACGGGCCTCTCGCTGTTGTGGCCACTCCCGTTGCAGAGCACAGGCTCCGGACACGCAGGCTCAGCGGCCATGTCTCACGGGCCCAGCCGCTCCGCGGCATGTGGGATCCTCCCGGACCGGGGCACGAACCCGTGTCACCTGCATCGGCAGGTGGACTCTCAACCACTGCGACACCAGGGAAGCCCGGAATCCCTAACTTTGAGCGTTGGGCTGTTGTAGGGTTGAGCACACCCAGTCTGAATGATGGGGAAATACCAGCTCTCCTTTCCTCTGAACCTCTGAGGGGGCTCACGGGTTGTCGTGACAAATGCACAGCTAGCCAAAGCCTCTTCACCGCCTCGTCATTTCGTCATTCCAGGGCAGAGGGGGATAAAGGCAAGTTGTGAGGGCACTTGCTCAAGGTTGCAGAAGCAAAATTAGCCTCCAGGTCCCCGACATCTAGACCTACCATCTTGTTCTGGGCTCTTCCATGTTACTGCCTCTCAAAACTCACAAAACTCAACAATTCTTGCTGTCTCTATTCAAAATAACTCACCAAACATTCTTAAAGTGTTATGGAGAAATCAGACTCCATAGGTTATGGGTGCTTAGGATATGGGTGGTGAGAGGAAAGCATGGAGAAAGTGCCTTTCATTACAGAACAAGGGGGCTATAGGCTGAGAACAGTGCCCAAGCCTTGAGAGAAAGACCTCCACAGAGGGGAAGTTATGATTGATGGAGAAGTTACTAAGGCTCACAAAGGTCTTAAGAAAGATGGAACTATGTTTCAGGAACACTAGTTCATTCCAAAGGGAACGCCCTTAAACAGTACAGATTCTGACATCCAAGTCATTCTGGCAAAGCCATCTTAGATTTCAGAAACTACCAAGCAAATTCCAGATGCCTGGTTTAAGCTTGAGACATCAATTTTTTAAAAAGAATCTAGTCAAAAATAAAGAACTCTTGTTGAAAGAAAGAACTTTTTAGGTAAGTTTAGAATATTCAGTAATAAGTTGGCAAATTTATTAAATGTCTATTTGATGTCATCCTGCTAATTCTCTATGTCCAGAGCTCCTTAAAAAGGAAACAGGCAAGATTTTATTGAGTAGTTTCTACTGCCTTTGCACTTAGACAATTTTGCTATTATTATTAAGAGATGGCAACTAATTTTAATACAGTTGCTTCCTATAATTCAGTGAAGAAGCAGACAAGGAAGGTGAGGCCTGATGCACTCAAGTGATTTATCCTCAGAATCAGAATTGAGTCCTTGACTGTGCTAGGATGAACCATAGGTCCTTACATGAAGTATTTATACTTTTTAAAGATTTTAAATAAAATTTCTTTTCTTCTCTCCACAATATTCATCAGTTCTAATCATATTATGGTCCCAATGTAGCTATTTTAAAGTGAAATTAAAAGGCAGCCTAGCTTTGGAGGGTAAGAATTATTGAAAGAGGTGTCTGGAGAGCCATTTAAAATTTTCAAGTAAAAAAAAAAAAAATTGTGTGTGTGTGTGTGTGTGTGTGTGTGTGTGTGTGTGTGTGTGTGTTAGAGAGAGAGCTGTTCTTTTCCTTTTAAAAACTAAGAAATCAGATAAAGAAATAGTCTAATTTGCATTAACGATCTGTAATCTATGAAACAATTTTAACCATTTTAAAGTGAAAGGCTGGTGATTATGTGGGTGAGTAGATGGCGATAATAACCATAAATCTTTAAAAGCTGTAGATGTGTGAGGTAATAGTATATAAAAATGAGGTTTGCCTAGGTTCCTGGCCTGAGAACTTTCATAAGGAGAGCCTAAGCCATCATTCTGAGCCCTCGAGGTGGTGGAACTTTTACAGGTGAAGGGCTGGCCTTTGCCTTCCTGACATCCCAACACCCCTTGCACATTCTGTAGGACACAGTTAGACCCCCAAATGAACACTGGTCCTTCTCAGCCTCCCTTCCAGGGAGAGTAGAGCCAAGGATGGCTCAGTAAGTGGGAAAGCTGGAGGTGCACCATAAAACCTCTGCTGAGCTGCTCCTATCCTACGCAGGCTCCAAAGGAGAATCCACCCTTTGTGTTGCAGAGGGACTGGGAGGTCTTTCTCCCAAGTTGTACCACAAAAGTATGGTGGGCATCGGCTGCTGAACTTTTGTTGAGCTTCCTACTACGCCCAGTCTCTCGTTGAGAAATAAATAGTTTTGCCCCTGGGGGCAGGAGCGGCTGAAACGAAGGGTAGAAGAATAGAAGATGGAGGTGGAAAAGGGAGATATGTCTGAAGCTACCAGTGAGTAGAACAAACCCCAGATCATATACTGAGGGAAGACCAGTGTCTATCAAATGACTCTGCTAAGAAGACAGAAAAGCACGCATGAGACATGCAAATTAAAAATGCTTGGAATTAAGAGGCCTGACTGGAAATAGAGTCTACATGCCTTCTTTCCCAGTTCTAGATCCCATGTCATCGTTGGGAAAAAACACCTCATGGCAATCCACACGTAAAGCACAGCCAGAAACCAACTGATTTGAAACATGCTCAGTGATACTTTCAAAGTAAACCGTGAACAAGGAATTCCCCTCCTATTGCTGGACTTAGAACACGTAAGTGCAATGAAAAGTATGCTCGACTGTGCTACAATAAATAGTATGTTTCTTAATAATTTTAATATCGCAACTGTAACCCCAAGTTTAAGATAGTTAATGGTCATTATGTGTCAATGTCATACTTTAAGGGAACTCTGTGGCATGGATTTGGTTTTATCTGACAGGTCAGTACTATGGAAAGAATTTCAACTTTCAACCTTATTTTTAAAGATAAAAATGGATTTTTTTAAAAGTCTGCAGAGAATTGGTTCTAGCAATGCCATTATGTGTTATACATTAATTAGAGAAGGGTACATGGCATGTACTCAGAGAGTTTGAAAGGAAATTAGAATGCTACAAATGATCCCCTCTCTTGAATCCTGAAAAATTCCACTTTGATTTAGCACCAGTGGAGTTGTTAATAGAAACTTCTTTGCACATCGTGTATAAACAGCACAGCCCGGCCTGTATCAACTTTATGCTCCAATAAACAAGACAATAATGACAAATTATCAAAGCAGGCCTCAGATGTGACCCTCAATTGGGAGAGCAGCAATTTAATGAAGACAAAAGCTAGGTGAAAGCTGCTAATATCATTTACTGATAAACAGATTTTCTCTAGAGGCTCCTAGCTGAATCCCCTAAGGACCCATAAACCTGCATAATTCCATTTAAAATATTGTGCAATTCACTAAATTAGTCTTTGAACATCCTTACTATCCAATTACGAAGCCCCAGCATGGACCGAATAATGAAATTTTTCAAACTGTGGAATGCATGTGGTCTTAACAAACTTATGACAAACACCAAAATTAGCTTTCAATTTTGAGACCAATGTAGCTCCCTTTAATACCTCAAGTCAGAGTGGCAACAATAAAACACTATTGCAGGGCTAAGCAGAACAGAAGAAAAATAAATCTTGACTTACTCAGAATTCTGAATGCGGTCTACCTTCAGGAAAAAAAAAAGTCATAGGAAGTTGAATGATGTTTTGCATTTGCAAGCTATTTGGTCACTTAAAATCTAGTAAAAGCTTTACTGAATAAAGGGTACAAAATACCTCCTGGACAGTTCTATCTTCCAGGCAGGCAGAAACAGGCGAGAGTTTGAGGAAGTGAAATTTATTTCTGTTCAAGCATTGCAAGCTGCGTTATTAAAGTCATTTGTCATGGTTTGAATATTTCTGCCTGATTCACCATTAAATTGGCCTTCTAATTACCAACTTTGTCATGAAAAGTGGTCTGGCTGTTTCATTCACCAGAAAACTTCAATTCTTTAATCATCTCTTGCTTTCATATGAGAAGAAAGAAAGGAAAAAAGAAAACAAACCATATGTTTTTATCCTCAAATCCTAAAATACATGTTAACACAGTAATGCTTAAAGCCGTACATTTTTAAGATGTTGAGGATTATTTAGAAAGGGAGTTATTTCATCTAGGAACTTGCCAACATTAACCTATTATTTGGTTACATAACTCAGTCTTGCTGTGGACCACACAGCCTCTCGTCATAGTTTCAGAACCAGCAGGCACCAACCATAATCATAATGTGTTAGGCAAGTTATTTCTCTTTCCCGTATATTCTAGCTTCTTGGCTTCTTGGTCGGTGTATGTAACTCTATCCACAGAGAAAGATCTGGAATCCATGGCTTATCCAAGCAGCCTAGTGAAGTCACTGACAGATTGTTTACAGCATGCTTGCTCTACTTTCAAGTGGACAAGGATGGGAAATTGTGGCTGACAATCACATAGGTACAGTATCTTTCCTTCTGTCTTCACTTCTGTTGGATGATGGAATGGCAGGCACTCATATTTTAAACTACACAGTATAGCTTGCTATACTATATAGTGTTTGGGAGAAAGAAGACTAACCTACTGACTTTAAGAGAACTCCAACAAAGGCTTAGTAATACAACGATATTTGGGAAACTTCCATATAACAAAACAGAGACTGGCAAACATATTCTGACCCAAAGCACACCAAACTGTGAGGTGTTTTACATTTTACAGATGAGGAAACTAAAGCACAGAGGGGTTTTGCAAGTTTCTCCAGGGTCACACAGCTAAGAAAATCCAATTAGACCTTCTGGAGCCCACAAATGTAACCATCTCTTTGTGTGCATGGAAAACATGTAGCACAATGCCTGTTATGGGTGTGTGCATCAAATCTCTGAACTAATTTTTACATTTAGACCATCTTTAAAAAGTGTATACGCTTTAGACATTTTAATTTTTTAGGCTCCAAATAAAGAATTCCATGTTTTAACTGCTACAAAGACAACTGACACTGAATCTGAAGAACTTGAAATTACATCTTTGGAATTCATATTATTAGATTCATAATTTCATGATTACCCTAACAGATGTCTTCTCTCATGAAAGCAATCTTTTGGGTACGCATTTTATATTGACTTATATGAGTAGCAAAAACAAGTAAAACATCTGAATGACGTTATGAGTGCTGAAAGCTTATTTTTATGTATTCTTTTTGTTTAACTAAATTGGAGGAAAAGTTGCATCTGCTAATAAGAGGTTTCCTCATAGCAAGATTATTTCATGGCTTCAAGATAATCATGCATACTTTCTGATTCACTTTTCAGATTGTATTTAAATAAATTCACTAATTTTATCATGTTTTTTTGACATTGAACCAAAGTGGAGAAATTTGGTTAAGAATTTTCAATGTCATAATATATGAAATTATATATCTACCTTTAAAAATAACTAGGACATCTTTGAGAATAAAAGGGGTGTTACTAATAACTATTAAAACAGTAATAACTAAAACAGTACAGCTGAACTTACCTGCAGTAAGTTCCTAAAAAATAGGTGATGGTAGGTAAAATTTTTGGAGCCCTGGTATGTCCATATATATATTTATTCTACTCTCAGACCCAATTGAGAATAGTGATAATATAAAATTTTTGTTTTAAAGTCATTTTGCCTTAGGATTTTGAGAGAAATTTTCCACTTCTAGTTTCCTACGTTGTTTTTGAGAACTCTGTTGCCATTCTGATTCCGTGCTCTTTATATATGTGATCTGTTGCTTTGTCTCTTGAATTTTTCTAAGTCTCTTTCTCTTTCCTTTCCTTCTTTCTTTCTTGAAGTATTAAAGATTTTGTGTTTATCTTTGGTGTTGTGAAAATTCATGATGATGTGGCTTGGTTTGGTCTTTTTTTTTTTTCATTTATTGGGCTGAATACTTACAGTATCCTTACAACCTGGAGACAAATGCCCTCAGTTCTGAGTGTTTATCTTGTATTACTTTTTTGGATCTTCCTATTCTCTCTAGATTTCTTATTAATAACACATTTTATCTTCTCAACTTTTTTATTCATCCATTTTCCATTTGTTTGTCTTTTTGATATATTTTCTGGGAAATTTTAATGTCTTTATCTGTCAGCTTTCTATTAAATTGTCATTTTGACAATCCTATCCTTAATTTATAATAGCTCTTTCTTGTTTCTGATTTTTCTTTTTCACAGCATTCTGCTCCTGTTTTATGAACACAATATTTTTTTTGACTAAGGATATGATTATTATTTATGTAAATCGTTGCTGTTTATTTTATATTTAGTGGTATGTATCTGTTAATCCTATACTCCTAATTTATTCCCCCCACCAGCCCTCTTTGGTAACCATAATTTTGTTTTCTATGTCTGTGAGCCTATTTCTGCTTGTAAATAGGTTTATTATTTTTTAGATTCCACATATAAGTGATATAATATTTGTCTTTCTATGGGGATATTGTTATTTAAAAAAATTTCTTCTGTACTCTGCATTGTGTGTCTGTTCTGAAATTCTTTGTTTGTGTGATTATTTTTACACTCTTTTTCAGATTGGTGGCTTTCCTCAAATGCCTGGTGATCCCCTGCTGCTGTTAATGCTTATGAATGAAGCACTAAAAAGAAAATCAGAGGCTCCATATGTATGGATGGGACTTTTCCACTGAAGGACTTCACTGTGGACTCATCAGGAAGCAAGGTGACCTTTTCATCAGAAGATCTCTAAAAGTTCGTTCAGTTTCCCCAGGGAAGATGCCTTCAAATTTCCTACTTTCCAGTTGGTGGCGAGCACACTACAAACCTGCTTTCTCTTAATCAAATCACTATTATCAGCTCCGTATCATGACCCTGACCAATTTTCTGCCTGTTGTACCTGAATCTAGAAACTTTCTGCTCAGTTTGTTCCATAAAATAAAACTCTCATCTTCTTGGGAGTTTCAGTGACTGTCTTTTTGGCTTTGCACTGTCAGATACCTGATGTCTCCAAGTGCGGAAGGTCTCAGGGGTTCATGGGACAAACTGGCTCAACTGTGTTGCTGTTCCATCTCTGCCAGCATTTATGTTCTAATCTCCTCTGCTCTATCAAATCCATTACTACCCCTCCATCTGCTTTCTATATGTCAAAACGTGATGAAAACTCTCTTCACATTTTTACAGTTTCAGTCAGTGGAACCCAAATAGCTCTAAAAATCAGCTCCTGGTCTGATCACTAAATTCAGCTGATAATGAGATGCATGGATAACTACTGATGTCCAAATTTAGCAGTTGTTTCAGAGGCTACTGAAAATCCAGAGACCAGGCAAAAATCCAGATCAGAGATATGAAGCCAAAGAATATTCTAACTTCACAAGATCCCTGCTGAAGAAGTATCAAAGCAGGCAGCCTCCAGCCAATAAGGGGTGAATCAGAAAAGGAATTGGAAAAGAAGTGGTGAGTTTGCAGAGAAAAAAAATTCTTTAAGTAAAACATAGACCTGCAATGTTAGCAGTTGACATTTAAAAAAAATTTAAATTATGAGCCTGTGGCTTTAATATTACTGCTCTATCCAACCCTCTGAATCTTTTTATCATACCTAAAGAATTGTTCATTCATCTTTCAGGAATACATGAGAGCAAGAGAGTTTTCCCATAGGCAAAAGCATTATACATATTTGCAAATGTCTTACATAATGATGCGAACACTATGTGTAGGGATGTTTTGTTGAAAGCTAGAAACAATGCAGCAATTTCCATTCTGTTTCATTAGCTATCAGACTCCCAAGTAAAGGGAGTTTTCCTTGTCATTTACACTTTTTTCAAACGTTAAAAAGGCTGGTATTTAGAATTCATGGTACTGCCTCTAAATAGGAACGCTGGTTGTTAATTTGATGGAAAAGGTTTGTTTCTTAATACAGGTGTTTTCATCTCACGCTTATATTTCCGGTCATCATTTCCAATAACTTATTTAAAATGCCTGCTTATTCAGAAAATAAGTCCAATTTTTTTATTGGGATCCAAAAATATTTTCAATATATCATAGAAAGAACAGAAAAGTGTAAATCTCAGCTGCAGGTACAAAATTATCTTTTTGTTTAGCTTGTTATGGTCAATTCAGGTTTAAAATTTTATTTTTGCAGCTGAACCTTCAATACAATGATTTATATTAGGACTTAGCTGTCAATGTAAAGAAATAAACAAAAGTCCCAACAGTTTAGTGCCTGCTTTGCATCTACATAAGAATTTCCCTTTCATTATACCCCAGCGCCTGGCAGCTTATGACGGCCATTGTTTAATTTGTGCTCTGTTTTTATAAATGACACTTGTACAGGCCTCTTGGGGCTGCTGAGAGAAGCCAGGCCCCTCTCTTTCCCTGGTGTCAGTTCTTTTGTGAACCTTTATAATTATCCACTTAACAAATTGAGGGAAATGAACCTTCAGCTGCGAAGTATATCCTGAAGTTAAGTCAACCATATGACAGGCAAAACCGATACACGAAAATCTCCTTAACTCAATTGTTGAGTTGCCTCAAGGGTTAAGAGGCAGTCTACCAGTAATAGCCTGAAAGAAAAGCCTTAGAAGTGATGTTTTTGATGGTTCACTATCCAAATGCCTGTTAGCCTTTCCAAGAAACAGCACACGTTAGAAATAGCACACATTTCAAAGTGTTATGGCTGCTGCTTTTTCAAATCTTTTGTTTTGCAGAAGAAAAATGCTAAAAAGTATGATTTTGAAAGAAACAAGATCCCCAGGCTTCAAAATTACACATTAAATGTTTAAGAAAGAAAAAAAGGAAGGAAGGGAGGGAGGGAGGAAGGAGAGAAAGAAAAAGCTTTTGGGCTGCAGTATTTAGGTACAGAAAATAACATCATGTATATTATGATATTAATGAATTTGTTTTCAGAATCTATAATAGGGACCCTAAGAGCAGGGTCCTATCATTACAAACTCTTCCCTTTTTATTACTAATTAGACTTCTAAATGTGAGTGTAAATGTACCTCAGAGAGTATGTATTAAAAAGTTGCATATGCATAAGAGATCATTTCAAATTCATCTTCCAACAAAAACTTCAACTTTTGATATTTTCTCATGTTCCCACTTATACCACATTAACATAGTCTTTTATATTTAATTTCTAAATTCCATTGTGATCATTCTGTCAAGGTATTTACTTTTGGGAACTGTCTGATATCTTAATCCCCAATTCAATAGCCAACAGTCAAGTGTTATGAAGTTAATGTATCCTGTTAACCTCAGCGATTCCTTTTCAAGTTAAATGTATACTCCTCTCATGTATACCATGAAGTTTATCTAGTTTAGTGGCATATCCAAATCAAAAATGTATGATACCTTTTACACAGAACTAGAGAGATGTAAGTGAAGTTTATATTCAGTGAGAGTGTAGACCTATTTTAATATTAGAAGATAAAAATTCTGGGCTTCCCTGGTGGCGCAGTGGTTGAGAGTCCGCCTGCTGATGCAGGGGACGCGGGTTCGTGCCCGGGTCCGGGAAGATCCCACATGCCGTGGAGCGGCTGGGCCTGTGAGCCATGGCCGCTGGGCCTGCGCGTCCGGAGCCTGTGATCCGCAACGGGAGAGGCCACAGCAGTGAGAGGCCCGCGTACCGCAAAAAAAAAAAAAATTTAAGATGCTATAACATAGACACCAGAACCCTTTATGTCTTGAGAGTAATGAAATGAAGCACAGTGACATTTCTATAGTTGTCAGTGAGATAAAATTAGACAGGTTTCACTTCACATAAGCAAAAAATGTTATTGTAAATAAAAATTTTGTTTTTATTATAATATAGATACCAAATATCTTAAAGGCTTATAGCAACATGCCATTGGTTTTCTGGACTATTAAATCTGCTGTATAGTCTATTAAACTGGGTGGTTGACATTGCTTAGTTAAGGCTGCGTCTATACAAGATCTGTTAACTCATCCATGCTTACTTACATTTTTTTCTTTTTGGCCTTGCGGCTTGTGGGGTCTTAATTCTCGGACCAGGGATCGAACCCGCACCCCCTGCATTGGAAGCATGGAGTCTAAACCACTGGATGCCAGGGAAGTCCCGTACCTACATTTTTTAAGCTTTTATTGAGGTATAATTGATCAATAAAATCTGTATATATTCAAGGTGTACAACTTGGTGTTTTGGTATACGTTTTACATTGTGAAATAATCACAACCAAGCTAATTAACATGTCTACACCTCACATAGTTACCATTTCCCCCTTTCTTTCCTTCTTCCTTCCTCCCTTCCTTCCTCTCTCCCTCCCTCCCTCCCACTCTCTCCTTTCTTTCTTCTTTCCTTCTTTCTTTTCCTTCCTTCCTTCCTTTCTTTCTTCCTTCCTTCCTCTCTCTCTCTCTTTTTCTCTCTCTCTCTCCTTTCTTTTGTGTGGTGAAAACACTTAAGATCTGTCCTCTTAGTAAAATTTTAAGTATACAGCAGTGTTGTTAACCATGGTCAACATTAGACCTCCAGAACTTATTCATTTTGCATAACTGAAACTTTGTACCCCCTTGATCAACATCACCTAATTTCTCCCTCCCCTCAGAGTTCTCCCAAACTCTGCTTCTATGAGTTTGGCTATTTTACATTCCACGTATAAGTAAGATCATGCAGTATTTGTCTTCCTATGTCTTGATTATTTTACTTAGCATAATGTCCTTCAGGTTGTTGCAAGTGACAGGATCTTCTTTTTTAAGGTTGAATAATATTCCCATATATATGCATATATACCTGTACATATTTTATATATATATATATATATAGATCACATTTTTTCTACTCATCTGTTGATGGACATTTAGGTGTTTGACTATTGTGAATAATGCTGCAATGAACATACAACTCAGTAGCAAAAAACCAAATAACCTGATTTAAAAAAAGGAGAAAGGACCTGAAGAGACATTTCTCAGAAGAGCACGTAAATGGCTAACAGGTATGTGAAAAGGTGCTGAGTATCATGATTCATCAACGAAATGCAAATAAAAACCACAATGAGATATCACTTGGCATCTGTTAGAATGGTTGTTATCAAGACAGATATCGGTGAGGATGTGAAGAAAAGGGAACTCTTGTGCACTGTTGGTGGGAGTGAAAATTGGTGCAGATATTGTGGAAAGCAGTACGGATTTCTCAAAAAAAGTAAAAATAGAACCATCATATTATCTGGGCATGTATCCAAAGGAAATGAAGGCAGGATCTCGAAGAGATTTCTGCACTCCCATGCCTACTTTTCTGAATGATGTAGCAGTGAGAGCAAACCCTTATTATATGACTGATAGTGTGCCAGGCACTGTTCTAAGGCACTTAAAATGAATTAATATAATCATCATTGCAAGCCTATGAGAGAGGTACTCTTATCATCCCCACTCTACAGATGAGGAAACAGAGACCAGTGAGGGTAAGTTCACATGGGCAGGAAGTGAGCAGAGCTGGGATGTGAACCTGGCTGCCTGGCTTGAATCTGTGATCTTGACCCCCAGCCATGGTGATGTTTCCCTGACTTATCAATTGTCCTGCTCTGTTGACCAAACTGATTCGTTTTTTAGTGTCATGTAACTAGTTCAAGAAATCCCTCCACCAGTTTTTCTTGGTTAGAAGCCTTTAACCTGTCAGAAGCCTTCTTTCCTAACTTGTTAATAGATTTAGTGACCTGTTACCAAAGGCTGAAGTCAGTATTAAAGTGACCGTGTAATTTATTGGTGTCAGTGGGACATTTTAAAGAAGGGAATTAGGTGCTATTAATAATCACACACCTGACAATGGGCAAAACTGGGACTGTCTAAGGCAAGTTTGGACATTTAGTCATCCTAGTAAAATACCTCAATGCCTGGAAGTTCAGTTTTTTTATGCTGCAGACAGAAGAACGGCTGGCAACTCTTGCCAGTTCTCCGGATGCCCTTGCAAAGTGAGAGTGAATAATGCATGCAGATGGAGACACCTCACTGACCTTCTACTTCATACATTGGAACCGCATTTTAAAGTCAGTTTGAGGATCCTAGGTAAGCCTGCCTTTTAGACGTTGTCCAAATAAACCAGGATTCCAGCCACCCTAAAAAAGCAGTCCTAGCTTTTATCCAGATTGCTGATTGATTGATTGAATGAATGAATGAATAGGTGAACATGGGGAAATTGCCTCCTTGGCATTTTAACACATGGTAGCACACTGTACTGCTGTGGGATCACAGGTAGTGTTTTCCCAGTCCTTCATGTTTTAGAGAATAGGTTGTAAAATGTTCTGAAAGTCAAGTTGCCTATAAAAAATAGAAAATCCACAATCTTTATTCCTGGTTGTCCTATTAGGATAGATTAATTCTGGTGGTATGGCTGCTAAGACACCTGTAATTTGATGATAATGTTCCTCACTTTCAAAATGTTGTTCCAACTTTGATGGCTGGAATTAGGAAAAGTGCAACTCCATAAACATGCGAGTCTGCCTACGTAGAGAGGTGTTTCCACCTCGGAAGTTTTTTGTTGGTTCTTTCCTGCTTAGGATGCCCTTGGGCCCACTCCATCCATCTAAGACCTCCTTTTCTTGGCAGTCTGGCTCAAGATTAGCTTCTTTTGTGATGATTTCCTTCCCTACCACCGTCCATGGTGAACTCCCACCCACCACGAGCCTATAACACATTCTGTCCGTTCCATCATAAAGGGTACAATATGTGCTACTTGAATTGATAGACACACAATTATTCACATAATAAGTTATATAAGAATGTGTTTTACAGAGCAGATGATCTGTCTTTTTTTGTCCCTGTTTACTGAAAAATATATGTGATGACATGTGTATGTGTTACAGAATTAATTCTCAGGCTTGCTTGCTTTTATTATAACATACCATTAAGTTGCAAAATTTTATGTGAGAAGAATTTTAGTGTTCATCTATTTTTAACTTTAGAAGCTATGTGTATCTACGCAAAAGAACCTTGTACTTGTGAATGCCCAAACAGACTTAGGTCAATAACAAGACCTTTAATAAAAGGTGTAAAACTTATGTGTTATAATTTTCGTATTAATAATATGTGATCGCTTGGTTTATATATGAGTGCTGGATTTATAGAGTTTATTTCAATTAAAGAGTAACTGGATATGTGGATAAGTAATACATATTTACAGTATTTATTATATAATAATTGCAATTGTGCATACCAGTTCAAGGCAGTATATGTGTGGTGAGTCAAAATGACAGACAATAGGTGATATAGGAGTTCAGGTAAATGATCACTATGAATTTTAAAGTTCTTTCCTAGTACTAAAGCAGCCCCTAACAACAAAACTTTTTCTAAGTACCCACTTAATGTTATGAGGATGAGTTACTTTATACAGATTATAGTGCACTAAACACAGCCCTAGTGTTCAAAAAGTTAGAGCATCCCACGTGAGTCCAACATGTACCAGAACTCAAGTGAAAATAGCCTGTTGGGTTTCTTCCAGCTCTGCCAAGGAAGAAGGAATAAAGAATAAACTCAGGCACAAGGATGCTTGTTACTTTCAGAAAGGCCACACAGGGAGGTTTCCTGAGTTTCAGCTGTGTTTTCTTCTTCGGTATGTTACATGATGAATTTACATTTTTTAATAGGGGTGAAGTACACTGAGGACACTAGCAGGAGAATGAACCTCCATGTTTCCTTCCCCTTCTCGGCCCTCTGTCTGATAACTGTCTCTAACTGGTGAAAGCAGAGCTTAAAATAGTATGATGAGAGTGGATGTTATTACAGTCCTTCTGGTTTCATCTCCACAACACTTTGCACATAGAGGTACTCATAAATATTTGCTGGTGCTGTTAATGAAGAATTCGTACTCAGAAGAAATGTGAGGAAAGGCAAGAGTGAAAAGTATTCCCTAATTTTTCTGAATGATGCTGCAGGGCACAGCAAGAAATTTTGTTGCATCTGGGCACAGGGAAATGGTCTCTTTTGAGTTGGTAAATAGAAAATGTGTGTGTGCAGGTCAGTCAAGTTAATGCTAATGAGCATTACATCCAAAGTATCACATGTTCACGGGAAAAACGATGCAGGGATGTGTTACATATTTTAAAAACATGATGCCCATATAGCAATTTTATAAATTCTTTTGTCAGTTTCACATATCATGCTTCCCAGTGACCACCTGAAATTTTAAGCTTATTGTTCTTAACTACATGATCATGATGAATAGAAACAAATTAGACATATTACTCTTTGTAGCAGGCAGTATTGACCTATTCTAAAATGCATTATCAGGCCAATTTTAAAACAGAAGAATCAAAGTAATTGATTGGTGGCTGTGGGAATGTTGCTTCCATCAATATTTAAGTGTATTTTGAACTCTGTGTGCAGTTAAGCGAACCTAACTGAAGTCACATAAACATGAGTTTTGATGCAACAAAGAAAATATTCCAAAGGGCAAATTTTAAAGCCACATCACTCCAATATTGCATTTAAAAAAAAAAGTCCCTCTTCATGTTAGCATAAAATACTGTTTTTTCATCACTTGTAAAGTAGGTTATTCTCACTTTGAGAAAAATGTATTTTAGAAAATTTTCCACCATGAGTTTTGAGGAATAACAAATACCTAAAAGATCAATTATAGATTGCCAAAATTTTAAGAATGTAAAACTCTGAGTTACAATTTTGTCAGCCTTTACTAGAATAACTATTGTAGTTTTATGAAAAATATGCTGAATAGGTGCATGTTTATCATTTCTACTGCTTTTTCAGTTACCGTACTCCTGACATTATGGTATCTGTATCTTAATTTCCTCATGAGCCTCAAATTACTTTTGCTTAAAAGTAATTAAGCAGGAGAGAGACCTTCAAGATGGCGGAGGAGTAAGACGGGGAGATCACCTTCCTCCCCACAGATACACCAGAAATACATCTACACGTGGAACAACTCCTACAGAACACCTACTGCAGGCTGGCAGAAGACCTCAGACCTCCCAAAAGGCAAGGAACTCCCCATGTAGGTAGGGTAGGGCAAAAGGAAAAAGAAAAAACAGAGACAAAAGAATAGGGACGGGACCTGCACCAGTGGGAGGGAGCCGTGAAGGAGGAAAAGTTTCCACACACTAGGAAGCCCCTTCGCGGGCGGAGACTGCTGGTGGTTGGGGGGAAAAGCTTCGGAGCCACGGGGGAGAGCACAGCAACACGGGTGCGGAGAGCAAAGCAGAGAGATTCCTGCCCAGAGGATCGGGGCCGACTGGCACTCACCAGCCCGAGAGGCTTGTCTGCTCACCTGCCGGGGTGGGCGGGGGCTGGGAGCTGAGGCTCAGGCTTCGGTCGGAGCGCAGGGAGAGGACTGGGGTTGGGGGCGTGAACACAGCCTGAAGGGGGTTAGTGCGCCACAGCTAGCCGGGAAGGAGTCCGGGGGAAAAGTCTGGGCTTGATGAGTCTCTTGCCTCTTTGTTTCCTGGTGCGCGAGGAGAGGGGATTAAGAGCGCCGCCTAAACGAGCTCCAGAGACGGGCACAAACTGCGGCTATCAGCGCAGACCTCGGAGACGGGCATGGGACGCTAAGGCTGCTGCTGCCGCCACCAAGAAGCCTGTGTGTGAGCACAAGTCACTGTCCACACCTCCCCTCCCGGGAGCCTGTGCAGCCCACCACTGTCAGGGTCCCGGGATCCAGGGACAACTTCCCTGGGAGAACGCATAGCGCACCTCAGGCTAGTGCAACGTCACGCTGGCCTCTGCCGCCGCAGGCTCGCCCCGCATCCGTACCCCTCCCTCCCCGCAGCCTGAGTGAGCCAGAGCCCCCAAATCAGCTGCTACTTTAACCCGGTCCTGTCGGAGCAGAGAACAGATGCCCTCTGGCGACCTACACGCAGAGGCGGGGCCAAATCCAAAGCTGAGCCCCTGGGAGCTGTGAGAACAAAGAAGAGAAAGGGAAATCTCTCCCAGCAGCCTCAGAAGCAGCGGATTAAAGCTCCACAATCAACTTGATGTACCTGCATCTGTGGAATACCTGAATAGACACCGAATCATCCCAAATTGAGGAGGTGGACTTTAGGAGCAACAGTATATATATATATATATATATATATATATATTTTTTTTTTTTTTTTTCTTTTTCTCTTTTTATGAGTGTGTATGTGTAACTTCTCTGTGTGATTTTGTCTGTATAGCTTTGTTTTTACCATTTGTCCCAGGGTTCTGTCAGCTTTTTTTTCCCTTAGTGTAGTTTTTAGCGCTTGTTATCATTGGTGGATTTGTTTTTTGGTTTGCTCTCTTTTTTTCTTTCTGTTTTGTGTTTTTATTACTTTTAAATGTTTTTATTTTTAATATTTATTTTAATAACTCTATTTTATTTTTTCCTTTCTTCCTTATTTTTTCTCCCTTTTCTTCTGAGCCATGCGGCTGACAGTGTCTAGGTGCTCAGGCCAGGTGTCAGGCCTGTGACTCTGAAGTGGGAGAGCCCAGTTCAGGACACTGGTCCACCAGAGACCTCCCAGCTCCATGTAATATCAAACAGTGAAAGCTCTCTCAGAGCTCTCCATCTCAACGCTAAGACCCAGCTCCACTCAACGACCAACAAGCTACAATGCTGGACATCCTGTGCCAAACAACTAGCAAGACAGGAACACAACCCCACCCATTACTACAGAAGCTGCCTAAAATCATAATAAGGTCACAGACACCCCAAAACACACCACCGGACGTGGTCCTGCCCACCAGAAAGAAATGATCCAGCATCATCCACCAGAACACAGGCACTAGTCCCCTCCACCAGGAAGCCCACACAACCCACTGAACCAACTTTAGCCACTGGGGACAGACACCAAAAACAACGGGAACTATGAACCTGCAGCCCGTGAAAAGGAGACCCCAAACACAGTAAGTTAAGCAAAATGAGAAGACAGAGAAACACACAGCAGGTGAAGGAGCAAGATAAAAACTCACCAGACCTAACAAATGAAGAGGCAATAGTCTATCTGAAAAATAATTCAGAGTAATGATAGTAAAGATGATCCAAAATCTTGGAAATAGAATGCAGAAAATACAAGAAACGTTTAACAAGAAACTAGAAGAACCAAAGAGCAAACAAACAATGATGAACAACACAATAAATGAAATTAAATATTCTCTAGAAGGAATCAATAGCAGAATAACTGAGGCAGAAGAACAGATAAGTGACCAGGAAGATAAAATAGTGGAAATAACTACTGCAGAGCAGAATAAAGAAAAAAGAATGAAAAGAATTGAGGAGAGTCTCAGAGACCCCTGGGACAACATTAAACACAACAACATTCAACTTATAGGGGTCCCATAAGAAGAGAAAAGGAAAGGGACTGAGAAAATATTTGAAGAGATTAAAGTTGAAAACTTCCCTAATATGGGAAAGGAAAGAGTTAATCAGTTGAGTCCAGCAAGCACAGAGAGTCCCATACAGGATAAATCCAGGGGGAAAGAAACCAAGACACATTAATCAAAGTATCAAAAATTAAATACAAAGAAAATATATTAAAAGCAGCAAGGGAAAGACAACAAATAACATACAAGGGAATCCCCATAAGGTTAACTGCTGATATTTCAGCAGAAACTCTGCAAGCCAGAAGGCACTGGCAGGATATATTTAAACTGATGAAAGGGAAACCTACAACCAAGATTACACTACACAGCAAGGATCTCATTCAGATTTGATGGAGAAACTAAAACCTTTACAGACAAGCAAAAGCTAAGAGAATGCAGCACCACCAAACCAGCTTTACAACAAATGCTAAAGGAACTTCTCTAGGCAGGAAACACAAGAGAAGGAAAAGACCTACACTAATAAGCCCAAAACAATTAAGAAAATGGTAATAGGAACATACATATCGATAATTACCTTAAATGCAAATGGATTAAATGCTCCAACCAAAAGACACAGACTGGCTGAATGGATACAAAAACAAGACCCGTATATATGCTGTCTACAAGAGACCCGCTTCAGACCTAGGGACACATACAGACTGAAAGTGAGGGGATGGAAAAAGATATTCCATGCAAATGGAAATCAGAAGAAAGCTGGAGTAGCAATTTTCATATCAGACAAAATAGACTTTAAAATAAAGACTATTACAAGAGACAAGGACACTACATAATGATCAAGGGGTAAATCCAAGAAGAAGATATAACAATTGTAAATATTTATGCACCCAACAGAGCAGCACCTCAGTACATAAGGCAAATGCTAACAGCCATAAAAAGGGAAATCGACAGTAACACAATCATAGTAGGGGACTTAAACACCCCCCTTTCACCAATGGACAGATCCTCCAGACAGAAAATAAGTAGGGAAACACAAGCTTTAAGTGACACATTAAACAAGATGGACATAATTGATATTTATAGGACATTCTATTCAAAAACAACAGAACACACTTTCTTCTCAGGTGCTCATGGAACATTCTCCAGGATAGATCATATCTTGCATCACAAACAAGCCTTGGTAAATTTAAGAAAATTGAAATCGTATCAAGTATCTTTTCTGATCACAATGCTATGAGACTAGATATCAATTACAGGAAAAAAAACTGTAAAAAATACAAACATATGCAGGGTAAATACTACACTACTAAATAACCAAGAGATCACTGAAGAAATCAAAGAGGAAACCAAAAAATACCTAGAAGCAAATGACAATGAAAGCACGACAACCCAAAACCTATGGTATGCAGCAAAAGCAGTTCTAAGAGGGAAGTTTATAGCAATACAATCCTACCTCAAGAAACAAGAAGAATCTCAAATAACCTAACCTTACACCTAAAGCAATTAGAGAAAAAGAACAAACACCAATTTAGCAGAAGGAAAGAAATCATAAAAATCAGATCAGAAATAAATGAAAAAGAAATGAAGGAAACAATAGCAAAGATCAATAAAACTAAAAGCTGGTTCTTTGAGAAGATAAACAAAATCGATAAACTATTAGCCATACTCATCAAGAAAAAAAAAGAAGACTCAAATCAACAGAATTAGAAATGAAAAAGGAGAAGTAACAACTGACACTGCAGAAATACAAAGGATCATGAGGGATCACTACAAGCAACTATATGCCAATAAAATGGACAACCTGGAAGAAATGGACACATTCTTAGAAAAGCACAACCTTCTGAGACTGAATCAGGAAGAAATAGAAAATATGAACAGACCAATCACAAGCACTGAAATTGAAACTGTGATTAAAAATCTTCCAACAAACAAAAGCCCAGGCCCACATGGCTTCACAGGCGAATTCTATCAAACATTTAGAGAAGAGCTAACACCTATCCTTCTCAAACTCTTCCAGAATATAGCAGAGGGAGGAACACTCCCAAAGTCATTCTACGAGGCCACCATCACCCTGATACCAAAACCAGACAAAGATGTCACTAAAAAAGAAAACTACAGGCCAATATCAGTGATGAACATAGATGCAAAAATCCGCAACAAAACACTAGCAAACAGAATCCAACAGCACAGTAAAAGGATCATACACCATGATCAAGTGGGTTTTATCCCAGGAATGCAAGGATTCTTCAATATACGCAAATCAATCAATGTGATACACCATATTAACAAATTGAAGGAGAAAAACCATGTGGTCATCTCAATAGATGCAGAAAAAGCTTTTGACAAAATTCAACACCCATTTATGATAAAAACCCTCCACAAAGTAGGCATAGAGGAGACTTACCTGAACATAATAAATGCCATGTATGACAAACCCACAGCCAGCATCATTCTCGATGGTAAAAACAAACCATTTCCACTAAGATCAGTAACAAGACAAGGTTGCCCACTCTCACCACTATTATTCAAAATAGTTTTAGAAATTTTAGCAACAGCAATCAGGGAAGAAAAAGAAAGAAAAGGAATACAAATCGGAAAAGAAGTAAAGCTGTCACTGTTTGCAGGTGACATGATACTATACATAGAGTATGCTAAAGATGCTACCAGAAAACTACTAGAGCTAAACAATGAATTTGGTAAAGTAGCAGGATACAAAATTAATTCTCAGAAATCTCATGCATTCCTATACACTAATGATGAAAAATCTGAAAGTGAAATCAAGAAAACACTCCCATTTACCATTGCAACAGAAAGAATAAATTATCTAGGAATAAACCTACCTAAGGAGACAAAAGACCTGTGTGCAGAAAACTGTAGGACACGAATTAAAGTGTCATCTTTAATCATAAATTAAAGATGATAGAAACGGAGAGATATACCATGTTCTTGGATTGGAAGAATCAACATTGTGAAAATGACTCTACTACCCAAAGCATCTACAGATTCAGTGCAATCCCTATCAAACTACCAATGGCATTTTTCACAGAACTAGAACAAAAAATTTCACAATTTGTATGGAAACACAAAAGACCCCAAATAGCCAAAGCAATCTTGAGAAAGAAAAACAGAGCTGGAGGAATCAGGCTCCCTGACTTCAGACTATATACTGCAAAGCTACAGTAATCAGGACAGTATGGTGCTGGCACAAAAACAGAAATATAGGTCAATGGAATAGCATAGAAAGCCCAGAAATAAACCCACGTATATATGGTCACCTTACCTGTGATAAAGGAGGCAAGAATATACAATGGAGAAAACACAGCCTCTTCAATAAGTGGTGCTGGGAAAACTGGACAGCTACATGTAAAAGAATGAAATTAGAACACTCCCTAACACCATACACAAAAATAAATGCAAAATAGTCTAAAGACCTAAATGTAAGGCCAGACACTATCAAACTCCTAGAGGAAAACAGGCAGAACACTCTGTTAAAATCACAGTAAGATCCTTTTTGACCTACCTCCTAGAGAAAGGGAAAACAAAAATAAATGGAACCTAATGAAACTTAAAAGCTTTTGCACAGCAAAGGAAACCATAAAGAAGACGAAAAGACAACCCTCAGAATGGGAGAAAATATTTGCAAATAAAGCAACTGACAAAGGATTAATCTCCAAAATTTACAAGCAGTTCATATGCTCAATATCAAAAAAGAACCCAATCCAAAAATGGGCAGAAGACCTAAGTAGACATTTCTCCAAAAAAGATATAAAGATTGCCAACAAACACACGAAAGGATGGTCAACATCACTAATCATTAGAGAAATGCAAATCAAAACTGCAATGAGGTATCACCTCACATCGGTCAGAATGGCCATCATCAAGAAATCTACAAACAATAAATGCTGGAAAGGGTGTGTAATAAAAAGGAACCCTCTTGCACTGTTGGTGGGAATGTAAATTGATACAGCCACTATGGAGAACAGTATGGAGGTTCCTTAAATAACTAAAAATAGAGCTACCATATGACCCAGCAATCCCACTACTGGGCATATACCCTGAGAAAATCATAATTCATGAAGTGTCATGTACCACAATGTTCATTGCAGCTCTATTTACAATAGCCAGGACATGGAAGCAACCTAAGTGTCCATTGACATATGAATGGATAAAGATGTGCCACATATATACAATAGAATATCACTCAGGCATAAAAAGAAATGAAGTTGAGTTATTTGTAGTGAGGTGGATGGACCTAGAGACTGTCATACAGAGTGAAGTAAGTCAGAAAAAGAAAAACAAATACTGTATGCTAACACATATATATGGAATCTAAAAAAAAAAAAAAAAGGTTCCGATGAACCTGTCCTGGGGCAGGACAAGAATAAAGACGTAGTAGTAGAGAATGGACTTGAGGACTCAGGCAAGGGTAAGCTGGGATGAAGTGAGAGAGTGGCATGGACTTATGTATACTACCAATTGTAAAATAGATAGCTTGTGAAGCAGCTGCATAGGACAGGGAGATCAGCTCCCTGACCACCTAGTGGGGTGGGATAGGGAGAGTGGGAGGGAGATGCAAGAGGGAGGAGATATGGAGATATATGAATACATATAGCTGATTCATTTTGTTATAAAGCAGAAACTAATACACCATTGTAAAGCAATTATACTCCAATAAAGATTTTTTAAAAAAGTAATTAAGCTAATTCCTCTTTATTTTGCTTCATCATCTCATTCATGAAAACCAAGACATATCTACTTGCATGTGTCCAGTTTTTTATCTACCCAGTCACAAAATCGTCATGAGGTTGATTGCGAAACGAAATCAAGTTTCACACGAATTGTATGTAACATGAAGGAAACTTCTCCCCTAATGAAAATTTCACTGGCTACTGTCATGGGTGCCCTTGCTTCTCAATTGCCCCCATCTTGTTTCACAGTTAAGAGAAACTCATCTTTGTTAAGCAGATTTGGGGGCCCACTGAGCATGTAGCAACACAACTGACACATGAGTCGATTTGCTGATCTCTTAAAACTCAGTGTTTACTGATGGAAGGCATCCAAATGGTCCTTCTCCACCCTTCACTTAACAAGCATAATAATAAATGAATATTTAAAGTAGCAACAAATACATTAACTGGAAACAAATAGGTTTCATTTGTAACCAGTGCACACAGGTTAATTAACAAGGAGGAGCTTTGGTGTTGAGGCCAGGCTCCCTGATGCTGTCTGGGCAGGTGCCGTTAAGGGCCAGTGAGCTCTGCAGGGTAATTACCAGGTACCAGCGTGCTCTTCCGTTGCTTAACAAAGAGCTGCCCACCATTTGCCTAAACATATAAACCATCATCTGTGATCCTCAGCAGCAATTAAGTGACAAACATCTCTTCATTGGAGACTTAGGGAAACAAAAGAGACCTGATAAGTATATAAGGAGCCAGATGGATATTTTTGAATGTCAATTTTGAAGATCACTTTTTCAATAATGGAACATTAGAAACATTTGGTACTAGGTGAAAGAGGAAACACCATGGTATTTAAAAAAATGAAAATGGACATACGGAATAGTTGAAGCAGTGTATCCTTGAATAGCTTTCGGTTCTAAAACCTTGGAGTGGTTAACAGCCTTAATAGAATATAGAAAATTAACTCGTCTCTTTAGAGCACAGTTGAGTTATTTTTTTCCTATTATTCTAACCATCCATACACATTGAGGGAGGGGCAATGAAGAAAGTGGTGGAAATTCCCTCACAGTATGAGAGCGAAAGTCTAGCCAATATGCAGCACTTTCTCCAGGGCATGAGTTACTAATTTGTTCTACAAAAAAACCAAAAAAACTTATTACTACAAATGATATATCAGCACAAAAAAAGGCATTTTAGACCTAGAGATAGCCTTCTATCACAAACTAATTGATCTAGAAGTTTTAAGAATGTACAATTTAAAATGCCTCTGTAAGCATAGCAAGATTCCAGGAGCTATAAACCTTATAAAGGCAGCATTGAGTTAGTTCAATTAATTGTCTGGTTGGAAGAATCTCCAAAACTTTGCAGAAGCTCTTGTTTTTATAGTTAAGGATCTTCTGGGCATTTAGTTGCCTACATTTAACACTGTTGTCTAATTGCTTTGCATAATTGGTAGAGCTAAAAGGCTATCCCACAACATTAAAAAATACAATTATAAATGTATGAGTTTCCCTCATTCAGAAGGTACTGATTTTTTTTTTTCCTGATGCCAAACTAACAGCATTTACAAATGTTTTCATGAACTGTGAGAAGCTACTGCTCAGTGTGTTCTAATGTGGGATTAGGTCAACAGCTCTCTTGAAAGAACAAAACCAACCCAGGGCTAAACAGGCAGACAGGCCTAATTAAGCATTCCAGAGAAAGGACAGCACTCAGAAAACTATGACAGACTTGACCCCTGCTTTGTACTTCACCAGGTTTCTCTATACCTTTGCCACTTTCCTCTGGATTTATTATTTTTTAATGAATTATTTAAACATGCCCATTTCACATCTACAATTAGTTTTCAAAGAAAAAGCAACATGAGAAAATAATCACAAGTTAAACAGCTTGAGAACGACTCCGGTTTTGGCAGGACGTGAAAGGCCTGGCCCCGTATCAGAGCCCACCTTTGGCGGTGGCTTCCCAAATCCCCTTTTGTTTCAAGTCCCTTAGATACAGTCTACATGGCAGCCTGAACCCCTATTTCCAACAGGGAGGACATGCAAATATCAGAGTCTCTTTTCTAGGTTATCTGCCTGTGTTCCTTTTATATACACAGATGGGAATTAATGGTCATAATTTCAATAGTAGGGAAGAAATAGCCTACGAAAAATGGGATAGGTTTCATTATCATTAAGGAGTAAGAATCCATTGAAAAGTGGAAACACTAGTACCACTAACCACTTGCAAAAAGGGATGTGCTTAATGATTGTTTTATCCTAATCATCCTTCCCCCATCAGCACACAGAACTCAGTCCTATTTTAGTAGCAAATGGCCTCCAAAAATCGTGGTATCCTGACCCCTTATTTCTGATCACAGAACCATTCAGCTGGAATAGGTAACAGATCATCAGAGTCATCCTTCTGCCCTCAGGTATGGCTACACTCTGCTGGAACTCATCATATTGTAATATAATACCATATAAAGTGTTTAATTTACCATGCTGAAAACTTTTCCAGGGTAGGAGTTGAAGCCCAGCCATTTGTAATCCTCAGAGCCTGGCATGTAACAGATCTCCCAAAATAACTGTACATCAAAGAACTAAAACCCTCACACTGTAAAATACATCTTTCTTAGAAAGTCACTGGGGAAAAAAGGACTTTAAAATTCACTCACCAATCGTTTCTGCCCATTTTGATATTTCACAATACTCCCTCTGGAAATATTCTTTATAGCTAAACAAACAGCAATTTCCACTTCATTGTTACCAGCCCAGTGGAAGCAATACCTTGAAAATCAAGTTTTCTAAAATGTATGTGGACTCAATAATGCCACTTATATTTAAAACTGGGAAAAAGTCATTATTCTCTTGTATAACTTAACAGCAAATTGCTAGAATACATGACTAGCTTTGTGTCCACCTAGAGGGGTGGGATAGGGAGGGTGGAGGGAGACGCAAGAGGGAGGGGATATGGGAACATATGTATACGTATAGCTGATTCACTTTGTTATACAGCAGCAACTAACACGACAATGTAAAGCAATTATACTCCAATAAAGATGTTAAAAAAAAGTAAAAAATAAAATACATGATGAGAAAGAGATGTATTTGTATAACACTGGAACTATTAAAAAGATTATAAATTGACATTAAAGAGCTACCATTTGCCAGGTGCTCAATAAAAGACTGTTACTAAAACTCTGACAATATTACAAAATAAATTTTATCATCCCCGACTGACAGATATGGAAATTGAAGCCCAGGGTTTCCCAAGGTCACACAGTAAGGAGGAGGAGAAACGGAGGGGAAGGTACCGAGGCAACAAAAGATGCCATTTGTCTGACTGTCCAGGTCCAGTGGCCTGGACCACTTGCAAACATTTTCTTCTCTGTGATTGAGTAAAGTCTGAATTTAGGTTAGACCTTTCTTCTCTAATTTAGAGGCCTGAATCGACAAGTGGTCAGTGACAATGGCCACTTTAACTAGAATGGGAAGGGACGCAGCAGCCCCGAATCAGCTCTCACCATTTCATCCATAACACAGTGGGGTCCCCATAATACACTATACTGGGGCCACATAAGCACAACATTGGGATGGGCAAGATGCCAGGACA
The DNA here is from genome assembly GCF_008692025.1 of Phocoena sinus. Lineage (NCBI taxonomy): Eukaryota > Metazoa > Chordata > Mammalia > Artiodactyla > Phocoenidae > Phocoena > Phocoena sinus. The sequence goes on along the minus strand of NC_045780.1, from coordinate 52,830,280 downwards.
CTTTGGGTTCTTCATAAGGAGGACGCAACAGGATTTTTTCCTCAGTGCCTCCAGAGTGACTTGTGACCCTTGGCAAGAGACGGGGTCCCGCCCCCGCCATCTGCCACCCGTGAGCCAGTGTATGAGGCCCTGTCACTCCTTCCCAGCTTTCTTCTGTTGATGGCAAGTCCTTAGTCAATTCACTGCTCATTAGTCCTTACAACGAGAGGATGTGATAGAAAAGGAAGATAGATCCAAGAGGCTCAGTTTAAAATTTCCCTACTTGCTAGTGAAGCAAAATGAAAATGGTGTTTCTAAAACTGGATTTGAAAACCAATGGCTTATTTGACAACTTCATGGAATACTAGTGGTAACGTAACCAGTATTGTTATTTTATGCTTTGACAATGTAAGGCAGAAATCTGATGTGTTCGCAGAAGCTATCTGAAAGCAATTGCTAGAATACCTGAAATTTCTTAAGTGAGGTTTCAGGAAGACCAGAGGCTTCTGGTTGGTGTATATGGACTAAAGAGAAAGGAACAGTCCAGGAACTGCGACAGTCGCAAGAAGCCAGGCTGCACCGGGGCCAGTGTGTTCCCTTCTCTGCAGCCTGTCATCTCCGTTGTCTCCGAACCAGACAGTTGGAGGATGAAGTGCTCTTTCCTACCCTCGGGTCCATGATTGCACATGCTTATAGTAGACTATGTCAGACCCAAATCTCTTAGGTCAACATGTTTATGGACAAAAGGTGAAAAAGAAATGAGAGTAAAATGTGATACAGGCAAGACTAGATTGCACCCCAAATCCTCCAGTGGCTCCAGATTTGTCTCAGAGGGAAAGCCGAAGTCCGTACACCATCCCCCTTCCCTGCTCACATTCCTCTCTAAGCGCAGCCCCTGCTCCTCTACCCCCTCACATGCTCTTCCACCGGCTTTGCCCTTTTGTTGTGCCTGAAATGTGTCCCATACGTTCCCACTTCAGGGATTAACACTGGCTGTTCCCTCTGCCGGGATGCTCTTCCCATCAATATCTGAATGACCCACTGCCTCTTCTCCTTCCAGTCTTTGCTCAACTTTGCTTCGCACCTAGTAGGTGCTCAATTAATATTTATTGGATAAATAAATGAATAAATGCTCTGATTAAAAGTCATTTATTCATTGAATGAACATTAGATATTGAAGAAGATATTATGCTAAACACTTCGGATACACAAAGCTGATTGAGACCTGGGAACACTCATATAGCAGTGATTTCAGTCTGCATAAACACACCATTTTGTAGGAGAAGAAATGACAGTTCCCCAAGAGAAGTGCAGTATGGTGGTATTTTTATAGGGTTTTATTCAAGAGCAGATTCTTCAAAATGAAGTGTGTGAGAATTAAAAGGGCTAAGACTTTGCCCAATTAGGGGAAGTTACTAAAGACCTCAGGGAGCAGGTGGTATCTGAGTTGAGGCTTGGGGAAGACTAGATTTGTCCGTGCTGGGTTGGAACGGGTGTGAGAGTAAGAGAGGAGATTTTAGCAGGTGGAGAAAACAGCATGGATGAAATCATACATGGATATAAGGACAAGTGAGCAAGCTGCTTGTTTTTGCTGAGGTATAAGGAATATGAAGGGTAAACTGGTTTCCAACTGGAGAGAGCTTTAAATGGTAAAGCAGTTTGGAGCACAAGGTAGGCATAGTCTTAAGCAGAATAATCTGAGCTGTCATGCGTAGGATGGTCCAGAGTCTGGGAGGCCAGACACAGATGAGGAAACTTTTGCCAGTGGTCCAGGAAGGAAGGAAGGCAGTGGGGCCTGCTGAAAGGCAGTAGCAGTGGAAATGCAAAGAATAAGTGAACAAAGAGTTATGGAAATTAATTTAAAAAATAATTAGGACAGGAATGAAGATGCAGACGTAGAGAATGGACTTGAGGACATGGAGAGGGGGAAGGGTAAGCTGGGACAAAGTGAGAGACTGGCATGGACATATATACACTACCAAATGTAAAATAACTAGTGGGAAGCAGCCGCATAGCACAGGGAGATCAGCTCAGTGCTCTGTGACCACCTAGAGGGGTGGGATAGGGAGGGTGGGAGGGAGACGCAAGAGGGAGGGGATATGGGGATATATGTATATGTATAGCTGATTCACTTTGTTATACAGCAGAAACCAACACACCACTGTAAAGCGATTATATGCCAATAAAGATGTTAAAAATAATTGGGTGGAATGTATGGGAGGTAGGATAAGAAAAGAGAAGATAGTAGCTCAAATATTCTAATTATTAAAAAAAACCAATCATAATTTAATTTTAGTTCATTTCAACATCTATAAATACCCCTTCACTTCAAATCAAGCCATTTGTTTGCTTTTCCACTCCTTAAAGTAAGTAAGTGAGGCCAGAAGAATTGTGGGATGAATTTGGCATGATTCTGAGCTACAATCTCTAGGAACAGCAAACTGAACAAGAGATGCCAGGGGCCAGGGGGCGTCTCCACGGTGACTGATGCATGGATGGGGGAGGACCACTCACCCTTAAGGAGGGGTGAGTGTGAGAGCCTAAGAGTGAACAGAGGAAGAGGCGCCAATGTATTTTTAGCTGCATTTTACGCATTAGGAAACTGAGCCTTAGCATCCTTCAATTGCCTGAACTTGTGTAGCTAGAAAGTAGCAGCTTAAGGATTTAAATTCAAATTTTGACTCCAAAGCTTATGGATGTATCTATTAGAGAAACCTGTTATTTCTCTAATTACCAAATGAATTTTTCCAGAGAAGCACCTTTTATTCCCACCTCTCTCTGTTCACTTCTCTTTCCTGAGTGTTCTGGGAGAGTTCCTAACCAAATGTAGTATACGCAGTAGGTGTTTTGGTTGAAGGACGTATTATGCTCTTTGGGAAAATCTAAACTGCTTTGAGTATTTCCCTCTTGCTGACCCTTACAGTAAAACTATGCTTTAAAAATCATGATAATAGGGCTTCCCTGGTGGTGCAGTGGTTGAGAATCTGCCTGCTAATGCAGGGGACACGGGTTCGAGCCCTGGTCTGGGAGGATCCCACATGCCGCGGAGCAACTAGGCCCGTGAGCCACAACTAATGAGCCTGCGCGTCTGGAGCCTGTGCTCTGCAACAAGAGAGGCCGCGATAGTGAGAGGCCCGCGCACCGCGATGAAGAGTGGCCCCCGCTTGCCACAACTAGAGAAAGCCCTCGCACAGAAACAAAGACCCAACACAGCAAAAATAAATAAATAAATTTAAAAAATCATAATACGTGAATTCATACAGTGAAAATTATATTCTATACGAGATAGCTTTCAAATACCATGAAATACTACAGTACTTAGAACTAGAGGCTATTAACCTAATTAGTGTACTAAGCATGAAATATAAATGATCATACTATATTGCAAAAAGAAAAATAATTGAAAATGATGGCTAACTACATTTCAGAATTATACAAATGATACAATTATTTTATCTTATAAGTGTTAAGATGACAGGAATATTGTTAAGTAAATGGATTAAAAAGATGGGTTTTAGGGAATCCTATAATTTCAGTATTACCTGCCAAGAATTGGGCGTAAAGCTTTGAGTATAGTTTAAATCAGCTACTTTGGGGTTGGCCTTACCTTGCACCGTGGTTTATTTCAAGTACTTTCTCCTTCTGCTAGTTTAGTAATAACAGCAGGCTGAGGAGTTCCAGGGAGAGGTTAAGAAACACGAATAAATACAGGGCAGACCAACTACCACTTACGGCTGTCTTTAAATGGGGCTCAAATTCAAATGTTAGAAACAAAAAGAAAAAAGCCACGGAGACCGCAGAGTGGAGACACCCTGTAAAAGCAGAAACCATACATTTTTTTTTGGTGATGTGCACCTCAAACCAGCCTAGCAACTGACCTAAGTCAGTCATTCAATGCGGAAATGGTTGATAAACAAATGAAAAAATTACGGAGGGGATTCTTCTAATATACAAATCTAAGCATGATCCTAGTGTCTCCCCACCAGCAAGTAACAATTCAAATTCTATAGCAGAGAAATGGGGTCTGCCTCCACTCCTGCCCCATGTGTAAGTGCATCTTTCACCATTAACCCTGCCCCACCTGGTAACAGGTCCTTGGGAGACCCCTTGGCTGCACACCTGCTTTCCCTCAAGGTCTTCAATCCCTTGTCAAGACTCCTCCTTGAAGTCGTCCATCTTATCCTTTTCTCTCTTTGTTTTCCCACTGTTAACTATTATTGCATTTCTGAAATAGACTCTACTAGAAAGAAGTCTCCGTGTGTCTTAGCCTGGGAGCTGAGTCTAACTCATCTCTGAATACCCAGCAGTTCACATGGTCTGGCTGTAAATGCGAACCTATAAAAGTTCTTTGAATGAAAGGAGGAACAAAGTATGGAAGGAAGTGAAGAGAAAGCGTGAAGCTCCACTAGAAATGGAAGCTGATTTGCAGCTGGGTGTGCAAAGTGGCTACTCTGAAAAGACATGGCTTCTAATATCCCTCTTCAGTGTCTGGAATCGAGTTTACATGAGACTAAAACGACTTGCTTTCTGATGAAAAAATTAGTTACCTGTTATTGCGCACTATGTGAGCTGAAAGAAATGACAGTTTTATTAATTTTCTACTAATTTTAATTTTTTCCTTTGAAAATGTCAGAATTGTAGAAAGGTTGCAGAAATAAAATTCTCATGCTCACAATCCTCTAGATATTAGCATTTACTTTCTTTCTGAATAATTTAAGAGCAAACTGCAGAGATTAAGCCCCTTTACCTCTAAATATTTCAGTGTGTGTTTCCTAAAAACAAGAAATTATGTAACCTCAGTACAATTAACAAAGAGTCGAACACTGAGACAGTACTGTTACCTAATGTATACACCTTCATTCAGATTTTGCCAATTGACTTAACATCTTTTATAAGAAAGAAAATCCAGAGTCTTCTCATTCAAGGCATCGTATCAAGTCATCGTATTTCTAGTCGTCTTTAATCTGGAACAGTATTTGAGTCTTCTTTTTGTTTTGTTTTCATGGCACTGATTTTTTTTTAAGAGTACAAGCCAATTATCTTATAGGATGTCTCTCATTTTGGGTTGGCCTAATGTTTCACACGAATTTAGATTCAGGTTTTACACTTGGCAGGAATGTTACAGAAGTGATGCTGAATTCTTCTCAGCACTTCTCATCACAGAAGCACAGACTAGATTTGTGCATTTGCTGGTGATGTATAACTTCAATCACTTGGTTAAGGGGAGATTTACACATTTCTCCACGTTCAAGTTCCCATTTGACCCTCTTTAATGAGTAACTCTTCTGTATATAAGTAATCCTCCTCAAACTTCCACCCACTACTTTTAGTGTCCATTAATGATCCTTCCCTGAATCGATTATGAGGATGATGGTTGCCAAATGGCGATCTTCTAATCTCATGCTTTTTTTCACCTTTATTGGTTGCCTTTCTACTGTAAGAAGAAGCTTTTCCTTCTCACCCACTTTTTTCTGTATTCATGTTAACATGAACTCAATGTATTAATATTAGCCTGAACTCACGGAGTTTTACCCTATTCAATAGATGACAAACTATTACTCTCATTATTTATTTTGATCCCCAAATGGTCCCAGCCCCTCAAGCTGGCTCCTGAGTCTCACTGGTTTTTAGTGTTTTCCAGTGACTCTGTTTGCATCATATATTTAATCTCACCCTTTGATTTCACTGTTCTTTTCCTGGCAGTACTCTTTAAATACTTTCCTTTGAAGGTTTTATTCTTCATAATTAAATTTTATATAGAACAAATCCCAATACCAGTTTATGACCATAATTTAACACAATAACAGCAGCTAATGTAGTTTTTCAACACAAACCTGCATTTTCTTTTTTTCTAACTACTCCTTTTTTGATCATTTTATTTGTAGATTCAGAAATGGCTCAACTGGCAAAAAAAAAAAAAAATTGAGTTCTGTCAACATAGGCAAGGTGAAATAGCAAGATGAAGAAATCACCTGGATCATTACAGTAAAACTCCGCTTCTTTCTGTCAATGAAAGTGTTATCAGCTTTCTGCTTTGTTCTTGGGGCTAACAGTGTATGTGTGGGTGCAGGGCAGTGAGCCGCAGATGGCAGCGGGTGGGAGGTACTGTGGCATAGGGCTGCCTGCCCAAGAGATCTTAGCAGTCTACACTGATAACAGGTAAAGAACAATTGTTCAGTTAGGCTTACTCTGCCTATAAAAATATATTTACCTCTATAGAGTTATTTGTAATACATTTACAAGTAATATAGGATTTCAAGGTTTCTAGGCTAATTTTGCTTAAGACACGCAATGCCTATGGAAAAAATGATACTTTTCCTTTGTGACTACCCTTTCAAACACTAGAGCATCATGGGCAAGCTCTAGCAGATACATGCATAAAATGGGTGATCATGAGTCCTCCGAAAGTCCTCCAGCTGGGACGCCCTGTCTGCTGAGCTCACCTCTCCAGGCAAGACTGCCAAGGCCATGACACCACAACTGATCCAACTGAATCTACGGAGGAATTTCAGCAGAATGCAATTCCCCAAATTATCATTTGGACACAATTGTGTGTTAACAGTTACCCTGAAATTCGCTTACATGGTGGCGTGTTGTTTTGCAGCTTTGCAGGCACGATCTCACATCCCCCCATCTGCTTTCCCTGACTGGCAGAGACCTTGCTTCATTTTCTGGAGCTCCATTTCTGCGACTCTAAGAAGTTCAGAAAGTGGCAATCAGGGAGAAGACGGGCAACCGAATCCGCCCGCTCTCACAACGGCAGTACTGCCTGTGCTTGCGCCCAGCCTATCATACACCATTACAGTTGATCAAGCTTAAAAAGCAAACTCAGATTTTCAAGCGAAGCAGTCGCTGGAGTACATTTATGGATCATGTTCTCATTCCGATACCGTCCCCAGGGAAGAGAGTGCACAGCACAAGTAACGTATATGCTGTTTCCCTTCAATATAAGTTTTGCATAAAACAGAAATGCTCCGGTCTGTAAACGGTATGAGTGCCTGTCATACACATGGCAACCAGAAGGTGGCACGGTCTTAACATTGACCAAGGGCTGTCAGCTCCACCGTTGAATCCAAGCAGATTTATTTGTGAAGATAGCAGCTTCTTGCACTGTGGACATTCATTTATGGGTTTGTATCTGTCCCCACTACATACCCACAGACCCCTTCCTATGCTTGGAAACAGAACTCTTTGTTTCCATTTTCTTTTTATCATCCTCCCCTTTTAAATTAGAATTGTTTTGCTTTATGCTTTAGAGGACTTGAATATTTGCTCTGTGCTTATCTTCCTGTTAGAAGAATTTAGTTATTGAAATCTAAACGGATCCTCATGCTTTGAATCTTGCTTTTGTCTTATTTGTAACCAATTTCCAACATATGAAGAAGATCTAAATTTTATATTCATCCATTAAAAGAGCTTTGTTCAAAGAGTCATTAATTCTTTGGTCAAAAGTAGCCAAAAAATTGGTCAGAATGAATTACTCATATGAAGTGAGGTGCGTGTGTATAATTTAAAAAGGCATTTTAGATTTCAGATGTGTCAAACATTGCATTTAAACCTCAGATTCCATTTTAGAGAACAAAATGTCTATGAATTGACTAGTATTTCTCTTTCATTGAGAGAAAAGAGACATGCCTTTGTATCTTATGAAACTGGTTTCGTTACAACGCATCAGAGGCCTTAGAGTAAAAATGAACAATATTTAAACAAGTCGGCAATATTTTATAGCAACTATGAATGCTGGCAAATGGGCACCATTTCAATACTCAGAGAAGTACCCTACTCCATTTACTCTTCATTGCCGAATAAAACAAACGTACAATTCCTTGACGTGCATCATTATATTTATCACTTCGTTCTTTAAGTGGGAGTCCAGATTGAAAGTAACCTCTTGTTTTTCAATATTCTTCTCTTTACTTATTACCCACCTGTGCTTCCAGTCTCCCGACCTCCCCACAGACAGAAATTTCTGTCTAACCTATTGCTTTACCTTGGGCTTCGAGGCATTCCCTCCTTCTGCCCCTGCCATCTGTCAGCCTCCCTGTCTTTCCACCCTTTCCTCTCCTCTTCCTCCCCACATGCCTGTCAGAATGCTTATTGCGGGGTGTGGCTCTCTCTGACTGCGAAGCTTACTCAGCCCTTACATGATAGGCAATAACTAAAATTCACTGAGCTGAACTGCTATTTGGTTTTGCAGAGTCCAAATAGCAACACAGAAAGGAAAAAAAGTTTATGTATATTTTATATTATATACGTGTATATGTATATACACATATGTATATGTACACACACATAGGTATATGTACACATATGTATAATATGTATATTATATAAATATAATAATAGCATGAGTCCTGAAGCAATGGCTAGTTCTTGCAGGCATCTCATCCAACCAAGCCCTCCCTCAAAAAAAAAAAAAAATCACCAATAAATCTGATTCTTGATATTTTTCTCCTCTGAGTATGGAGAAAATAAGCATCAATGAAGCCAAGTGGGTGAAATTTATAACTGCAGCAGCTTCTTCATTGTTGGATATTTTTAAAAACTTGTTTTGTAAGTATAAACAGGTCACACCTCAGAGAACCCCAAAGTTTTATATGTCCTGACCTCCACCTGCCATGCATTAGAATCAATAATGGCATTTGCTACTTCCCCCCAGCTCCACTTCTACTCCAGCCATAAAGAGAAATAGAAACTTAACCTCATTCTGCCTCCCTGACATTTTCACTCTCCCCTCAAGGTCCTGGATTTTCCCAGCACATGCCCACTCTGGCAGAGATCGGAGAACGGCTGGTTCAGGGCAGACCATATGGCCAGGAGCCTGCCTGCTACACTGGGACGTGATGGGCCTTCAGGTACCCCCAGGCTTAGATTTGGTCTTCCTCTCAAGGGTCTGAATGGATCCTAAGAAGCCCTCTGGGGATGAAAGTCCAGTCCACAGAGGGTAGAGAATAGTTACTTCAAAACCTGGACATGTTTCAAGAATCTATGTTAATTGAGCTGACTTGTCATCCTGTCCCATGACTCATAATTACAGCCATTTTCTGCTCCAGGATAAGAGGTGAAGACTATTTACTTCTATAAGAGGCCAAGCGGAGACAACGCCCACTCTTCCCTGGCATAGCCTGGGGATCTTTAGGGTTCAGCAAGTTTTCCTTCTCCCCAACTGCGTAACCCTAGCAGATGTGTACCCTTTCCCAGATGAAGGATCAAGTTTCAGGATTCTCCACCTGGCATACAGTAGGCGCTCAATAATTTTAAAGTAAACAAATAATCTCAGGTTTTTGAAGTTAAACATGGAGGTGAAATTTCATCCTGAAGATTTCCTTCTGGTCCATCTCCTGTCTTCCCCACATCTTACAGATCCTGGCTTTCTGTCTCTCTCCAGTGTCTACAGCAGAAGTTACTTGTCTCCCGTTTTGGGGGTCGAGGTGGAAAATGGTACCCTAGATCATACAAAGGCCACCTGAGGTCTCATACTGTCTCCTTAATAAAGCATAACAATTCAAAATAACTAAATTTAAACTTAAGAACAGCAGGATATGGCCAACTATGTAGAAGCAAAATGAAGAAGGCATGAAGAAAGAAAATTTCAGAATGAAATGGAAGCTAGAAAAAATGTGAGAGTCAGAAAACAAGAAAGACGTAGAGAGTGTGGACTGTGATTACTGTGTGCTGAAGCAAAATGGGATTACTAGGCCAGTGATTTTTAAAATTTACTTATTTATTTTTCTGCTTTATTTCTCTTTTCTGTTTTATTGACATATAACACTGTATTAGTTTTAGGGCTACAATGTGACGATCTGATACATGTGTATATTGAGAAACGATCACACGATATATTTAGTTAACCCCCATCACCACCAGTGATTTTTTTTTTCTGACTGCTTTTTTTTGTTGAAGTGTAGTTGATTTACAATATTATTTAAGTTTCAGGTGTACAGCACAGTGATTCAGTATTTTTATAAAGTATAGTCCATTAAAAGTTATTACAAGATAATGTCTATAATTCCCTGTGCTATATATCTTTGTTGCTTATCTATTTTATACATAGTAGTTTGTATCTCTTAGTCTCCTACCCCTAACTTGCCCTGCCCCTACTCTCTCCCCTCTGGTAACCAGTAGTTGGTTTTCTTTTTTTTTTTTTAAACCTTGGATGCACTTTATTTTCTTCTTAGTTTTTTAATTGAAGTATTGTTAATCTACAGTGTGTTATTTCAGGTGTACAGCAATTTTTTTGGTAAGGACTGCTTTTCAATCTGTGCTTGAGTCCTCTCTCTTGTAAATGTTTACCTTCTGAAAACTGTTGTGGAGATTATAGGAAATGATAGGTAAAAATATTTTGGATTGGAGAATGACATATGGTAAACCCTCATAAATGTTAGCTGTTTTTTTTTTTTGCCTCTTATGGGCAAATGAAGATTATAATGATGTATCTTCACAAATTAATTTTTAATACCAAATTTAACTTTTAGATTTAACAAAATCACAATAGAGATCCCAGTGGCATTTGGAGTAGAGGTAAATTAATAAAATTATTGAATTAACCTAAATGAGTTTTTTTTTTTTTTAAAAAGAAACATTTCAAAAAAGAAAAATGATTCAAAGGACTTCTTTACTTGTTATAAAGCAAGACTTTATGACCGTTGTAAAGGAAGAATGACAGAAAAATCAGCAAATTGCATACGTGGCCTTAGCTTCTTTCACAATAAGGAAGCATCACACACCAAATGATGTTTAAAAATAACTATTCAGAAATATCTTGGTGGCCTTTTTGGCCACTATATACCAAACACTACATGAAGTGTCATTTCCCCCTTCAGCCCTGTCAGAAACGCAGCCTCTCGCTTTGCAGGGGAGGAGATGGCTTCCCTTCCTGGATAGCTCTCCTTGTAGTGCGAGGGCCTACCTCCCCAGCGACTGTTCTTTTGGTAGCTGAAATCATTTTAGTTAATCCTCAACTGGCACTGTGAACCATAATAAATATGAAATGGATTGGAGAATTAAATGTAAAACTTGTAATCAAAAAGATGCTTGAATAAAATACAGGTGACTATTTATCTTGGGTATGTAAAGGGCTTAAAAAAAAAAAATCGGGCTTCCCTGGTGGCACAGTGGTAGAGAGTCCGCCTGCCGATGCAGGCAGGGGACACGGGTTCGTGCCCCGGTCCGGGAAGATCCAACGTGCCGCGGAGCGGCTGGGCCCGTGAGCCATGGCCGCTGAGCCTGCGCGTCCGGAGCCTGTACTCCGCAACGGGAGAGGCCACAGCACTGAGAGGCCCGCGTACCACAAAGAAACAAACAAAAAAAACAAAAAAACCCCATCACTCCCTGTCCCCACCCGTTACATTGATATATAACCTGTGTAAGTTTAAGGTGTATAACAGGATGATTTCATACCCGTATATGTTGTGAAATGATTAACACACTAAGGTATGTTAATCCCCTCACATAATTACCACTTTTATAAAGGATTTTAAGTATAAAAGGAAGGGAAAGGAAAATTGACAGGCTATGCTAAGTTGAAAAAAATTAACTTATATATGTGAAAATGTCATAAAAAATTAAAAGGCCATAGACAAACTGGGAGAAATATTTGCAGCAAATATGACAGACACAGGACCACTATCCTAAATGTATAGGGACTATCTGAGAAAAACCCTCAGTGTGCCAGTAGAAAAGTGGGCAAGGGATATTAACAATTAAGGATTGTTAAGAATTAGAATTAATACAATGGGCGATAAATATATAAAAAATATTCAGACTCACTAATGGTCAAATAAATACAAATTAAAACAATTTTTTCAACTCTCCAGTTATTAAAGATTTTAAAACTTCATAAAGCAGGTGAGATAGCCATGTGTTCTGATAACCAGCAGGCAAACATGCAACGGGAATGGACTCTCTAAATGCAATTTGGCAAAATACATGTCATCAGATTTTTTAAAACGTTGTTAATTTTTTGTTTTACATCTTTATTGGAGTATAATTGCTTTACAATGCTGTGTTAGTTTCTGCTGTATAACAAAGTGAATCAGTTATACATATACATATGTTCCCATATCGCTTCACTCTTGCGTCTCCCTCCCTCCCACCCTCCCTATCCCACCCCTCTAGGTGGTCACTAAGCTAATTTTTAAGCAACTAATTTCACTTTGAGAAATCTGCTCCAAGGAATGAGTTAAGTTTTGAGGCAAAGATTTTCTTATACAGTGAAAAATAAACCAGATATGACTTCAATGTACACAGGGAAAAGGCTACATATTTTTTACCCATCCACAGGTAGAATATTTATATTTCCACTAAAAATATTCTCAAATAATTTTGGAAAATGATCATAAGGTCAAGTTAAGTGAATACAGCAGGACAAAGTTATGTGACAATAAGATTCCAATTATGAAACACATAATCATAGAGAAGAGATCGAAGATAGAAAAAATCAGATGACTGATTTTTTTATACTTTATTTTCTGAAAGTCTACAAAAAACATATCTACCTTCATAATCTAAAACGGCATTAATTTTTTGTGTGCCCTTACTTTTTCTACTTTTAATAGCTCTACTTTACAATATGAAAGATGTGTAGAGATAAAAAGTAAAGGTGAATAAGATTAAAAAATTAGGATGATCAAGGAATTTCTAGAGATCATTAGTATAAAGACAGAAGTACATTTAATTACGAAGTGTTTGAGGGAAGAGAGAAGAGCTAGGAAGAGAACAAAAAAAGGTAAAGAGGCAGACTAAGATACTAAATAATTCGACATGAATAATATTCCTGGGTCACATGCCCAAATTCACTGAGCCCCTAAGCTTCAGAAGCCATCTGGATTAAAAAGTGACTAGACCAGAATTGCTGGGGAAGATGTCGGAAGAGTAAGACACGGAGATTACCTTCCTCCCCACAGATACACCAGAAATACATCTACACGTGGAACAACTCCTACAGAACACCTACTGAACGCTGGCAGAAGACCTCAGACCTCCCAAAAGGCAAGAAACCCCCCACGTACCTGGGTAGGGCAAAAGAAACAAGAATAAACAGAGACAAAAGGATAGGGACGGGACCTGCACCAGTGGGAGGGAGCCGTGAAGGAGGAAAGGTTTGCACACACTAGGAAGCCCCTTCACAGGCGGAGACTGCGGTTGGCGCAGGGGGAAAGCTTCGGAGCCGCGGGGGAGAGCGCAGCAACAGGGGTGCGGAGGGCAAAGCGGAGAGATTCCCGCACAATCGCGGCCGGCACTCACCAGGCCGAGAGGCTTGTCTGCTCACTCACCGGGGCGGGCGGGGCTGGCAGCTGAGGCCCGGGCTTCGGTCGGAGCGCTGGAAGAGGACAGGGGCTGGCGGCGTGAACACAGCCTGAAGGAGTTAGTGCACCACGGCTAGCCGGGAAGGAGTCCGGGGAAAAGTCTGGACCTGCCAAAGAGGCAAGAGACACTTTCTTCCCTCTTTGTTTCCTGGTGCGCGAGGAGAGGGGATTAAGAGCCCTGCTTAAAGGAGCTCCAGAGACAGGCGCGAGCCGCGGCTAAAAGCGCGGACCCCAGAGACGGGCATGGGATGCTAAGGCTGCTGCTACCGCCACCAAGAAGCCTGTGTGCGAGCACAGGTCACTACCCACACCCCACTTCTGCGGAGCCTATGCAGCCCGCCACTGCCAGGGTTCCGGGATCCAGGGACAACTTCCCCGGAAGAACGCACGGCACGCCTCACGCTGGAGCAATGTCACGCCGGCCTCTGCCGCTGCAGGCCCGCCCCCGCACGCAGTGCCCCGCCCCCCCCCCCCCCCCACCCCGGCCTGAGTGAGCCAGAGCTCCCGAATCAGCAGCTCCTTTAACCCTGTTCTGTCTGAGCGAAGAACAGACGCCCTCCAGCCACCTACACGCAGAGGCGGGGCCAAATCCAAAGCTGAGCCCCTGGGACCTGCGAGAACAAAGAAGAGAAAGGGAAATCTCTCCCAGCAGCCTCAGAAGCAGCGGATTAAAGCTCCACAATCAACTTGATGTACCCTGCATCTGTGGAATACCTGAATAGACACCGAATCATCCCAAATTAAGGAGGTGGACTCTGAGAGGAAGATTTATTATTTTTTCCCCATTTCCTCTTTTTGTGAGTGTGTATGTGTATGCTCCTGTGTGAGATTTTGTCTGTATAGCTTTGCTTCCACCATTTGTCCTAGGGTTCTATCCGTCCGTTTTTTTTTGTTCTTGATTTTGTTTTTAAATTTTTTTCTCTTAATAATTATTTTTTAGTTTAATAACGTTATTTTATTTTACCTTTTTTCTTTCTTTCTTTCTTTCCCTCCTTCCCTCCTTTAGACAACGAATCATCCAAATTGAGGAGGTGGACTTTGAGAGCAAGATTTATGATTTTTTCCCCTTTTCCTCTTTTGGTGACTGAGTATGTGTATGCTTCTGTGTGAGATTTTGTCTGTATAGCTTTGCTTCCACCATTTGTCCTAGGGTTCTATCTGTCCTTTTATTTATTTTTTATTTTTTTCTCTTAAAAATTATTTTTTTATTTTAATAACTTTATTATATTTTATCTTACTTTATCGTCTTTCTTTCTTTTTTCCTTCCCTCCTTCCTTCCTTCCTTCCTCCCTCCCTCCCTCCCTTTCTTTCTTTCTTGCTACTTCTACTAATTCTTTCTTTCTACTTTATTTCCCTTTTATTCTGAGCCGAGTGGATGAAAGGCTTTTGGTGCTGCAGCCAGGAGTCAGTGCTGTGCCTCTGAGGTCGGAGAGCCAACTTCAGGACACTGGTCCACAAGAGACCTCACAGCTCCACATAATATCAAATGGCGAAAATCTCCCAGAGATCTCCATCTCAACACCAGCACCCAGCTTCACTCAACGACCAGCAAGCTACAGTGCTGGACATCCTATGCCAAACAACTAGCAACACAGGAACACAACCCCATCCATTAGCAAAGAGGCTGCCCAAAATCATAATAAGTCTACAGACACCCCAAAACACACCACCAGACGTGGACCTGCCCACCAGAAAGACAAGATCCAGCCTCATCCACCACAACACAGGCACTAGTCCCCTCCACCAGGAAGCCTACACAACCCACTGAACCAACCTTAGCCACCGGGGACAGACACCAAAAAAATGGGAACTACGAACCTGCAGCCTGCAAAAAGGAGACCCCAAACACAGTAAGATAAGCAAAATGAGAAGACAGAAAAACACACAGCAGATGAAGGAGCAAGATAAAAACCCACCAGACCTAACAAATGAAGAGGAAATAGGCAGTCTAACTGAAAAAGAATTCAGAATAATGATAGTAAAGATGATTCAGAATCTTGGAAATAGAATAGACAAATTGCAAGAAACATTTAACAAGGACCTAGAAGAACTAAAGATGAAACAAACAACGATGAACAACACAGTAAATGACATTAAAAATAATCTAGATGGGATCAATAGCAGAATAACTGAGGCAGAAGGATGGATAAGTGACCTGGAAGATATAATAGCAGAAATAACTACTGCAGAGCAGAATAAAGAAAAAAGAATGAAAAGAACTGAGGACAGTCTCAGAGACCTGTGGGACAACATTAAATGCACAAACATTCAAATAATAGGGCTTCCAGAAGAAGAAGAGAAAAAGAAAGGGACTGAGAAAATATTTGAAGAGATTACAGTTGAAAACTTCCCTAATATGGGAAAGGAAATAGTTAATCAAGTCCAGGAAGCACAGAGAGTCCCATACAGGATAAATCCAAGGAGAAATACGGCAAGACACATATTAATCAAACTGTCAAAAATTAGATACAAAGAAAACATATTAAAAGCAGCAAGGGAAAAACAACAAATAACATACAAGGGAATCCCCATAAGGTTAACAGCTGATCTTTCAGTAGAAACTCTGCAAGCCAGAAGGGACTGGCAGGACATATTTAAAGTGCTGAAGGAGAAAAACCTGCAACCAAGATTACTCTACCCAGCAAAGATCTCATTCAGATTTGATGGAGAAATTAAAACCTTTACAGACAAGCAAAAGCTAACAGAGTTCAGCACCACCAAACCAGCTTTACAACAAATTGTAAAGGAACTTCTCTAGGCAAGAAACACAAGAGAAGGAAAAGACCTACAATAACGAACCCAAAACAATTAAGAAAATGGGAATAGGAACATACATATTGATAATTACCTTAAATGTAAATGGACTAAATGCGCCCACCAAAAGACACAGATTGGCTGAATGGATACAAAAATAAGACCCATATATTTGCTGTCTACAAGAGACCCACTTCAGACCTAGAGACATTTACAGACTGAAAGTAAGGGGATGGAAAAAGATATTTCATGCAAATGGAAACCAAAAGAAAGCTGGAGTAGCAATTCTCATATCAGACAAAATAGACTTTAAAATAAAGACTATTAGAAGAGACAAAGAAGGACACTACATAATGATCAAGGGATCGATCCAAGAAGAAGATATAACAATTGTAAATATTTATGCACCCAACATAGGAGCACCTCAATACATAAGGCAAATACTAACAGCCATAAAAGGGGAAATTGACAGTAACACATTCATAGTAGGAGAGTTTAACACCCCACTTTCACCCATGGACAGATCATACAAAATGTAACTAAATAAGGAAACACAAGCTCTAAATGATACATTAAACAAGACGGACTTAATTGATATTTATAGGACATTCCATCCAAAAACAACATAATACACATTCTTCTCAAGTGCTCATGGAACATTCTCCAGGATAGATCATATCTTGGGTCACAAATCAAGCCTTGGTAAATTTAAGAAAACTGAAATTGTATCAAGTATCTTTTCCGACCACAACGCCATGAGACTAGATGTCAATTACAGGGAAAGATCTGTAAAAATTACAAACACATGGAGGCTAAACAATACACTACTTAATAACGAAGTGATCACTGAAGAAATCAAAGAGAAAATTAAAAAAATACCTAGAAGCAAATGACAATGGTGACACGACGACCCAAAATCTATGGGATGCAGCAAAAGCAGTTCTAAGAGGGAAGTTTATAGCAATACAATCCTACCTTAAGAAACAGGCAACATCTCGAATAAACAACCTAACCTTACACCTAAAGCAATTAGAGAAAGAAGAACAAAAAACCCCCAAAGTTAGTAGAAGGAAAGAAATCAAAAAAATCAGATAAGAAATAAATGAAAAAGAAATGAGGGAAACAATAGCAAAGATCAATAAAACTAAAAGCTGGTTCTTTGAGAAGATAAACAAAATTGATAAACCATTAGCCAGACTCATCAAGAAAAAAGGAGAGAAGACTCAAATCAATAGAATTAGAAATGAGAAAGGAGAAGTAACAACTGACACTGCAGAAATACAAAAGATCATGAGAGATTACTACAATCAACTCTATGCCAATCAAATGGACAATGTGGAAGAAATGGACAAATTCTTAGAAATGTACAACCTGCCAAGACTGAATCAGGAAGAAATAGAAAATATGAACAGACCAATCACAAGCACTGAAATTGAAACTGTGATTAAAAATCTTCCAACAAACAAAAGCCCAGGCCCACTTGGCTTCACAGGCGAATTCTATCAAACATTTAGAGAAGAGCTAACACCTATCCTTCTCAAACTCTTCCAGAATATAGCAGAGGGAGGAACACTCCCAAACTCATTCTACGAGGCCACCATCACCCTGATACCAAAACCAGACAAGGATGTCACAAAGAAAGAAAACTACAGACCAATATCACTGATGAACACAGATGCAAAAATCCTCAAGAAAATACTAGCAAACAGAATCCAACAGCACATTAAACGGATCATACATCATGATCAAGTGGGGTTTATTCCAGGAATGCAAGGATTCTTTAATATAGGCAAATAAATCAACGTAATACACCATATTAACAAATTGAAGGAGAAAAACCATATGATCATCTCAATAGATGCAGAGAAAGCTTTTGACAAAATTCAACACCATTTATGATAAAAACCCTGCAGAAAGTAGGCATAGAGGGAACTTTCCTCAACATAATAAAGGCCATATATGACAAACCCATAGCCAACATCATCCTCAATGGTGAAAAACTGAAAGCATTTCCACTAAGATCAGGAAAAAGACAAGGTTGCCCACTCTCACCACTCTTATTCAACATAGTTTTGGAAGTTTTAGCCACAGCAATCAGAAAGGAAAGGGAAATAAAAGGAATCCAAATCGGAAAAGAAGAAGTAAAGCTGTCACCGTTTGCAGATGACATGATACTATACATAGAGAATCCTAAAGATGCTACCAGAAAACTCCTAGAGCTAATCAATGAATCTGGTAAAGTAGCAGGATACAAAATTAATGCACAGAAATCTCTGGCATTCCTATACACTAATGATGAAAAATCTGAAAATGAAATCAAGAAAACACTTCCATTTACCATTGCAACAAAAAGAATAAAATATCTAGGAATAAACCTACCTAAGGAGACAAAAGACCTGTATGCAGAAAATTATAAGACACTGATAAAAGAAATTAAAGATGATACAAATAGACAGAGAGATATACCATGTTCTTCGATTGGAAGAATCAACATGGTGAAAATGACTCTACTACCCAAAGCAATCTACAGATTCAATGCAATGCCTATCAAACTACCACTGGCATTTTTTACAGAACTAGAACAAAAAATTTCACAATTTGTATGGAAACACAAAAGGCCCCGAATAGCCAAAGCAATCTTGAGAACGAAAAATGTAGCTGAAGGAATCAGGCTCCCTGAATTCAGACTATACTACAAAGCTACAGTAATCAAGACAGTATGGTACAGGCACAAAAGCAGAAAAATAGATCAATGGAACAGGACAGAAAGCCCAGAGATAAACCCACGCACATATGGTCACCTTATCTTTGATAAAGGAGGCAGGAATGTACAGTGGAGAAAGGACAGCCTCTTCAATAAGTGGTGCTGGGAAAACTGGACAGGTACATGTAAAAGTATGAGATTAGATCACTCCCTAACACCATACACAAAAATAAGCTCAAAATGGATTAAAGACCTAAATGGAAGGCCAGAAACTATCAAACTCTTAGAGGAAACATAGGCAGAACACTCTATGACATAAATCACAGCAAGATCCTTTCTGACCCACCTCCTAGAGAAATGGAAGTAAAAACAAAAATAAACAAACGGGACCTAATGAAACTTCAAAGCTTTTGCACAGCAAAGGAAACCATAAACAAGACCAAAAGACAACCCTCAGGATGGGAGAAAATATTTGCAAATGAAGCAACTGACAAAGGATTAATCTCCAAAATTTATAAGCAGCTCATGTAGCTCAATAACAAAAAAACAAACAACCCAATCCAAAAATGGGCAGAAGACCTAAATAGACATTTCTCCAAAGAAGATATACAGACTGCCAACAAACACATGAAAGAATGCTCAACATCATTAATCATTAGAGAAATGCAAATCAAAATTACAATGAGATATCATCTCACACCAGTCAGAATGGCCATCATCGAAAAATCTAAAAACAATAAATGCCGGAGAGGTGTGGAGAAAAGGGAACCCTGTTGCACTGTTGGCGGGAATGTAAATTGATACAACCACTATGGAGAACAGTATGGAGCTTCCTTAAAAAGCTACGAATAGAACTACCATATGACCCAGCAATCCCACTACTGGGCATATACCCTGAGAAAACCATAATTCAAAAAGAGTCATGTACCAAAATGCTCATTGCAGCTCTATTTACAATAGCCCGGAGATGGAAACAACCTAAGTGTCCATGAACAGATGAATGGATAAAGAAGATGTGGCACATATATACAATGGAATATTACTGAGCCATAAAAAGAAACGAAATTGAGCTATTTGTCATGAGGTGGATAGACCTAGAGTCTGTCATACAGAGTGAAGTAAGTCAGAAAGAGAAAGACAAATACCGTATGCTAACACATATATATGGAATTTAAGAAAAAAAAATGTCATGAAGAGCCTAGGGGTAAGACAGGAATAAAGACACAGACCTAGTAGAGAAAGGACTTGAGGATATGGGGAGGGGGAAGGGTAAGCTGTGACAAAGCGAGAGAGAGGCATGGACGTATATACACTACCAAATGTAAGGCAAATAGCTAGTGGGAAGCAGCCGCATAGCACAGGGAGATCAGCTCGGTGCTTTGTGACTGCCTGGAGGGGTGGGATAGGGAGGGTGGGAGGGAGGGCGATGCAAGAGGGAAGAGATATGGGAACATATGTATATGTATAACTGATTCACTTTGTTATAAAGCAGAAACTAACACACCATTGTAAAGCAATTATACTCCAATAAAGATGTTAAAAAAAAAAAAAGTGACTAGATCACCACTGTGCTCTCTTGTTATTTAAGTCCTCACATCTTAAAACTGGAAGCTGAACTCTGAGTAGATTTTTCCAGAGGAGCAGAATGGAAAGGATGCTGTGGTTTGAAGCAGCTGTTACCAAAGCAATATTACCCTGAGGGCGAGAGGGAGCAAGTCCAGTGCTTCCCGGGCCAGAGGTCTCCACCTGTGTCAACATTAATTCCTCATCGCTGGTCTGATAATCAGAAGACTGCTCTGTCCTGAAACCACTGACCTGAAAACTGTGGTCCCTGTGGAGCCTGTCGTTCAGGTGCTATTCTGATGGCTTATGCTCTGCCTATGCCAGTCTTGACAATCTGCGTTCAGCTGGAGACTGGGAGCATTGTGGCCACTCCAGAGAGGGAGGCTGCTATTCCGTTAGAGCAGTTGCTTTGACGTTGGAATGTGGGCTCGTTGTTGTCCTATCTCTTGTCATTTTTTAAAAAGATAGAGTTAGAAATCTAGATTTTTAAAATGATAAATCTCTCTATTCTTAAAATTGGCAATTGATTTGAAATACTTAAGACCTGTGCTGGGCATCTCTTTGTGGACCAAATGGAACATGCCTGCTGGTCTCATCCAGCCCCAGAGCTGCAATTGGAGACTTCTGTTCTACAGCATCAGGTGGGACTAAATGGTCTCTATCCTAAAAATAATATGCCAGGCTCTGAGAGGGGGCAGAGGTGTAAAGATGAATGAAACAAATTCTCTGCCTTCAGGAAGTTTTACGTCTGGTGTAGGAGACAGACTATCAGGAAGGCAAGTCAAAATACGACAGTGTGCTGCTGATACAGAGAAGAGAACCAAGCACTGCCTGACACAGAGCTGGTTTTGTCCGAGAGGAATCTAGGGAGGCTCAGTGGAGGAGGTGGCACTAGATCTGGGTGTGTCCTGTGGTTCCCAAACAGAAGGGACCATAGAAGGAGAGTCTGGTTTACTCCTGGAGGGAAAGCGTTCATCTGACTGAACCACAAAGTGAAGACTTTTCTGACCAACGACAGATTTCTTGGAAGAGGAAAACAGTTCCTTCCTGTATAAGTGAAAGCAGAAAGCAAGGAAATGGTGGACAAAAGAAATAGACAATGTGTTTAGGGGACAGGAAATAATAATAAAGGAGCATGAAAAGAAAGTGTGAAAGGATGAGAAGCTACAGGAGACAGAATGGCGGCCTGAGAGGAATTTCAGTAATAGGAGAAGTGAGTTCATACTGACTTCCAGCAATGCCTGAATACGCTGGGATCATTTGGACATTTGATTCCTTGTGGAGGAAGGGTGGGCAATATGGTAAATGACTCAGTCTCAACTATTTACTTCTTCTAGCATGGAGGAACTGGTGATCGAAATATTAATACTGATAGAGCTTTCTCCCAGGATGTTGACTGTAATTAGTGGTGCACTGCAAACTCTGAGTGCTTAATAAGTTGGTCATAATGTTATCCTATTTCCCATGTTAAGCTATTCTGGGGGCAAACTTTTCACTTAATGTCCTAATTAAGTAATCCCAGTCAGGTATTTGTGGCATTAACCCTTTGGTTGCCCCACAAGGCCTATTTTCCTTGACTGGGTCACCCTGCACACTCAGTGCAGGGAAAAGAAGACGTATATGAATACATGTAGTTACTCTATTCTTACATACAATTAGCTCATAATTATCCTTCAAAGCAAATACGATTACCCTTTTCATTCCACACATAATTCTTAGGTTGAATATTGCCAAGTTGGGACTGGAGTTCCATTTCAAGGCTTCCCTGGATGCTAATTTTAACCTGAATTTATCTGGATAAAAACATCTGTGAGGCAAGAAAGGGGCATGCAGCATGCTTTTTCCTGGCACCAACTCCTCCAGAAGAGAAAAAATGCTATTACCCAGGGATGTTATACTAGTTAGGATGGGCTAAGTTATGTTGCAGTAACAAATAATCCTAAAACCTCAGTGGCTTAATATAACAAAAGTTTATTCCTTACTCACGTTTCATGTGACAAAGGCTCCATTCACTCACATTTCCCTGATCACAGCAGCAAGAGGAAGGGGATATGGTGAATTCTGCACTATCTCTTAAAGCTTCTGTCCAGAGATCACCCAATCTCTTCTATTTCATTGGCCAAAGCAAATCATGCTGACCTAACTTCAAAAGGAAGGAGAGAAGAAATGGGATATTTATGAACAGCTCTAATGGCCATCATAGGCATAACCCCTGGCGAAAGAAGTTTCCTCTTTACGTTACTGCAAAGCATAAGCTAATAGCTACTAGAAGATGAGATGGGTCATCTGAACCATGCCCCAAGTCATCACTCAAGAGACAGGACTTTGGGGTACAAAAATGAAAGGTTACCTTTTTTTCTCAAGAAGTTTGCAAACCAGTGGCAGGAAGAGAGAGAATGATATGCATAAATAATCAGAGTATTTTGTAGTAATTGCTGGGATGGAGGGAAGTACAATGGGATCATGGGAAAGGGGAAGGATTTAAGAGATGTAAAGAGGGTACAAATGAGAGCAGTTGCTGATCAATGAATTATTGAGCATGAAAGAGAGACAAATCTTGGATGATTCCAGGTTTCTGGTTTGGTTAACTGGATATTTATTAATCAAGAAAAGGATCACAAGGTTAAGAACAACCTTGGGCAACAGTAAGGAGAATGTATAAATTTTGTTTTATCCAAGTTGTTCTCAAGTACCAAAGAGATTTAAGCAGAGATGTCCAGTAAACTTAGAGGTCTGGGCCAGAGAGAGCTGTTTGCATTTAGTTGAGCAACTACTTATTGAGCAGCTACTCTGTGATGTACTTTGCAGGGAGCTATGGATACAAAGATCAATAAAACATAATCCCTGCCAGAGAGGAATTACATCTAGTGCAAGCAAAAGACACATGAACAGATAATTGCCCTGCAAGATGGTCCCTGTTATAAGAGATGTGTAGAGTGTTCTGGGAGACCAATAGAGAGGCCTTCAATCAAGTTTAGAAGGGTGATGGTGTTCGTTATTCAAAGAAGTCTTCTTGGAGGCGATGCTTGAAATGAGTGTAGAGAGTCGGATAGAACCTCTTTGGGCTAGTGAAGCACGGTAGTATAGTTTCTGTAGTTATACTTTCTGGATTCAGATCCTGACTTTATTCTTTTTCGTGTAAGTCACTTAAACCTCTCTGTTCCTTGGTTTTCCATCTCTAAAATGAAGATAATAATAGCTCTACAATACCTATATTAAAGCACTTCTGAGGATTAAATGCAATAATGGTACATATCAAGAGCAAGGTATAGGGCTTCCCTGGTGGCACAGTGGTTGAGAGTCCGCCTGCTGATTCAGGGGACACGGGTTCGTGCCCCGATCCGGGAAGATCCCACATGCCGCGGAGTGGCTGGGCCCGTGAGCCATAGCTGCTGAGCCTGCGCGTCTGGAGCCTGTGCTCCGCAGCAGAAGAGGCCACAATGGTGAGAGGCCTGTGTACCATAAAAAAAAAAAAAAAAAAAAAAAAAAAGAGCAAGGTATAGCCCCAGACATATAGTAGGTGCTCAATAAACATCATTACTATGTTTATTATTTGCAGAGATGGGATGGCAGAAGGATATTGCAGACAACAGATATAACAAAACAGATGTTTATGAAATCATAACCACTGGGTTATTTTGATAGCTCTAAGCAGTTTACTATTGCTAGAGTTTAGAATGTGAGGCAGGGAGTAGCAAGAAAGGAACCTGGGAAGACCTTCAGAGGGTAATACAGCCTTGGTAATTACTACACAAAAAGTTATGGCTATTTACGGGTTTTAAGAAAAGGAGATGATGATATTTCTGTGGTTAAGAACTTTTTCTAGCAGCTGTTTGGAACTGTAGGGAGAAAGAATAGAAGCTGAAACACTCAAGGGGAAGACTGTAATTTTTGTAGATCAGAAACAGAGTAAGCCTGAATTAAGCAATAATCATGAGGATAGAGCAGAGAGAATGGACTCAAGAAATACTTAGGAAGCAAAACCAGCAAACTCTGTGATTAGATATAGCCAGGATGAAAGAGAGGGATGATTCTCTCAGGTTTCTTCCTTGGCTACCAGGAAGATGTTAGTGCCACCAACTATGCTAGAACCCAGGAGAAAAATCAGGTTTTGGCAGGGGGTGCTATAATTGTGAGGCTTGTAAGTAAAATCACTCATTTGGAGCTTGGGAGAAGTTTAGAACTGCAGATAAATAATTTGTGTGTCAACAGCATACAGCCTCTAAGCAAAATTAGGACAGTAGGTGATCTCCAGGAAAATGTGTCAACAGGGAAGGCCAGTCGGCTGAAGATAAAACTGGTGAATTCTAGCAAGTAGAAGATGGGAAAAGGAAGAGGAATCCATAAAGGAAACCTAAAGAAATGGCAAAGAGATTTTTTGTTTTTTAAATAGGAAAGTCTGTTTACATGGGAACAGAGGGAGTAGCCCTCCATTTATGCAAACAAATATTTTAACCATCTATTCTTCCTAGCACTATAGTTAATAGAGGCATATTCAGAAAACAGAATCAATAAAGTGGATTGAAAATTGTCCATTACATTTAGCCCTGAACAGTTTTATTGATGACCTAAATAGGAGCAATTTCTGTGAGGTGATAAAAGCAGGATCCTGAAGGCAATATAGTACAAAGAGTGAATGACAGGTGAAGAGGAAGAAACAGTAAGAGTAGATAAGTTGTGCATAAGCTTACAGAAGAAAATATGTAGTGAAAAGAAAAGAAAGCCAAGAACAGAAGCAAGAGACGAGTGGACGAAGAGAAGATGGTGTGGAAGACAGAGAGGGATTTAGATTAAAAATGTGAAAGGGGTTGCATAGTGGAAGACAAAGAGAGAAGATTTTTTAAATTAAGCAATAAAATTTTATTTCAGATATTATAATTTTTAATTCTTTTTTTTTTTTTACAATTTCTATTTCTCTTCTGAGAACTTCTATCTTTCCATTAATTTCAAAAGTGTTCGTACTGGCTTCCCTGGTGGCACAGTGGTTGAGAGTCCACCTGCCGATGCAGCGGACACGGGTTCGTGCCCCGGTCCGGGAAGATCCCACATGCCGCGTTGTGGCTGGGCCCATGAGCCATGGCCGCTAAGCCTGCACGTCCGGAGCCTGTGCTCCGCAACGGGAGAGGCCACAACAGTGAGAGGCCCGCGTACCACAAAAGAAAAAAAAGTGTTCGTACTTACCTCATGGAACACATATAATAGCTGCTTTAAAATCTCTATCTGATAATTGGAACAGGTGGATCATCCCAGTTGTCACTTATGGATTCCCTTTGAAATTAGTTATATTTTCCTAGTTCTTTGTAAGTTGAATAATTTTTTATTGTATCCTAGACATTTTTAGTATTATGTTGCTTAGAGTCTAGATACTGGGTAAATCCTCGAGAGAATGTTCATTTTTGTTTGTTATTTTTACCAGGCACGCAACCCAGTAATTTTCAGGTTGAAATTTATGCCTCACTTTCTGGGGATGAAGGTTTCAATGTCAGTTCAACTCTCAAAACTTTGATATTCTACTTTGGGTCTGCTGTGAGCATGTACCACTCAAGGGTAAGTATGAGACCTGGGTGAGAGTTTAAATTAAAAGTCAGTTCTCACAACCCTCAGAATGGGAGAAAATATTTACAAATGAATCAACGGACAAAGGATTAATCTCCAAACTATATAAATAGCTCATGCAGCTCAATATCAAACAAACAACAACCCAATCAAAAAATGGGCAGAAGACCTAAATAGACATTTCTCCAAAGAAGATATACAGGTTGCCAAGAAGCACATGAAAAGCTGCTCAACATCACTAATTATTAGAGAAATGCAAATCAAAACTACAGTGAAGCATCACCTCACACCAGTTAGAATGGGCATCATCAGTCTATAAACAACAAATGCTGGAGAGGGTGTGGAGCAAAGGGAGCCCTCTTGCACTGCTGGTGGGAATGTAAATTGATACAGCCACTATGGAGAACAGTATGGAGAGTCCTTAAAAAACTAAAAATAGAATTACCATATGACCCAGCAATCCCACTACTGGGCATATACCAAGAGAAAACCATAATTCAAACAGACACATGTACCCCAATGTTCATTGCAGCACTATTTACAATAGCCAGGTCATGGAAGCAACCCAAATGCCCATCGACAGACTAATGGATAAAGAAGATGTGGTACGTATATACAATGGAATATTACTCAGCCATAAAAAGGAACGAAATTGAGTCATTTGTAGAGATGTGGATGGATCCAGAGACTGTCATACAGAGTGAAGTAAGTCATAAAGAGAAAAACAGATATTGTATATTAACGCATATGTGTGGAACCTAGAAAAATGGTACAGATGAACCGTTTTGCAGGGCAGAAATTGAGACACAGATGTATAGAACAAACGTATGGACACCAAGGGGGGACAGTGGTGAGGGGGGAGGTGGTGAAGGGATGAATTGGGAGATTGGGATTGACATATACACACTCATATGTATAAAATAGATAACTAATAAGAACCTGCTGTATAAAAATTAAATTAAATTCAAAAATTGGAAAAAAAAAAGTCAGTTCTCAAAGGTTTTGCTGTGCTCTTTTGGGTCTACCTTAACTAAACAGCTCATGAGTAAGCCTGGAAATTATATTCATTCATTCATAGAATTAGGGAACCCCCTCCTCCAAATCTCTCATCTCCAGGATTTCTCTCATATTCTCTTGTTGGAAGGAATCCCTTTCCCTCGTCTACTGGCCAAAAAAAAGTGGAGTGTATCTTGGAGTTATAGCTACTCATGCTGCCACTGCATAATCCCCATGACTGTGGCCACCCCAGGCAAACTGAGGAGGAAGAAAAAGAGAAAGAAAATGAGACTCCCCTCAGTACCTTCCTGATTGCAGGGGCTCCTTTATCCAATTCCTCAAGCCAATGGACATGGTCCATTAGTTTAAGCTTACAATGCCACCCACCCCATGGGTTCCACTGGGAGCCCACCCTTGTCAAGTGATGAGAGAGAAAAAAAAGAAATAGCAATTTCTCCCTATTTTCTTCAGCTCACAGAGGTTTATATCCCAGTCTCCTGGCTGGAAAGACAGAATTTATCTAAGAGTGTTAAATGTCCATGGCACTGCCATGTCGGGAGCAGTGGAGGACCATCCTTGCCTCAAGTCCATGGGAAAAAAAGAGGGGAAAAAAATGGAAACTCATATTTCCCCATATGGGCCATTTTTCTGTATTTGACTCCCCTCACCGATCTACCTGCTTTTGTTTTTCTCAGAGTCCTCAGACAGCTGCTTTCTATATTTTGAACAGAGCCTTTAGCCATAGTCAGTTGGAGAGAGAGCTATAGCGGGCTTACTGCTTCTCAGCTACACCAGAAGTTCCAAGAAGGAGTAAATTAAATACCAAGAGAAACTGAGTAAAATTAAAAGCCTGAACATTGTTTATTTTATCTAGCTCTTAGGAAATTATTGC
This sequence comes from Phocoena sinus, assembly GCF_008692025.1. NCBI lineage: Eukaryota > Metazoa > Chordata > Mammalia > Artiodactyla > Phocoenidae > Phocoena > Phocoena sinus. Next base: position 52,802,529 of record NC_045780.1, on the reverse strand, counting down.
AAGCTTACACAAATTCAGTGGAGTGGAGGCCAGAAACAGGACTGCAGTGCAATGAGGAATGAACGGGGGTGGAGAAGTGGGCATGGACATGGGCTATCAAGATTGGCTGTGAAGGAAGATGAGAACAGGAGCAATAGGAGAGGTGGATAAAAGTTGAGGGGCATCATTAAAGAAGGAAAGATAGAGTATACGTCCAAAGGAAAAGTCAGTTGATAGATTTGGTGGTGGTAAAATGAGGTAGTTCTTTTTGATTTTCTATTTCCTCCTGAGATATAATATGTGAAGTTATCAGCTGAGAATCGGAAGACAGAGGAGTTGTTGAAGGTTCAAGAAGAGAGATGTCCAAGAATCATCTTAGAAAGAAGCTTAACATTCCAGTGAAATTGTAGGGTTGAGAGGCAGTGAAGAGGGCCTGCTGTCTTTTGTAGTGCTAACCTGAAAATCAAATTCATCCATTCTACCAACTCCACAATTTCTTGCCTTCTTGTTCTGTGGCGGCTTTCACCTCCAACCTACATCTGCAATCCACTCTATACCCTGTGGTTCCCCGTGTGTGAGTCCTATCAGAGAGAATGAGGCAGGCTTCTTGGAGACAGGTGAGGGTGAGAGGTAGCAGGGATCAGATCAAGCCAGAAAGGTGTTACCTTCAAGGTTATTCAGAAAACAGTAACATCATAGAGGAGACAAGAAAGCAGTAGGTGATGAGATTTAGGTTTCCAGACTAGAAGGAAGTTAATCAGCCATTAAACTAAAGGTGCTTAAATGATGGCATAAATGGATGAAAAGTTAAAAGACTATAATAAATCAGGTCAGGATTTTAAAGTGAGGAGTGAAGCAGGATGTGTCAGGAGATACAACCAATGGAACATGATGACCATAATTAACACTGATGGAAAAAGAAAAACTAAAAAACGGATGGGGATCCAGTCGGTCTTTCTTTAGTGAGGACAAACATGTACACATAACAGAGAGAACCAGCAACTCAGAATCACTGTGCCTCTAAGACCAAACGGTAACATTCTACTCTCTGGCTGTAATTCTTCACTGTTATCATTTTTGCTGTTCATCAATTTTTTTTCGGTACGCGGGCCTCTCACTGCTGTGGCCTCTCCCGTTGCGGGAGCACAGGCTCCGGACGCGCAGGCTCAGTGGCCATGGCTCACCGGCCCAGCCGCTCCGCGGCATGTGGGATCTTCCCGGACCGGGGCACGAACCCGTGTCCCCTGCATCGGCAGGCGGACTCTCAACCACTGTGCCACCAGGGAAGCCCCATTAATTATTTTAATCCCACAGTTTAATCCCACATTGTTCTCAACTCATCAGCCCATTCCTGCAGCTCTCGTTTTGTTCTCATCCAGAAATACTGGCCTTTCATTTCAGCCTCTCTTCCTTGGCACCCATGGATCTCTGACCCCATTTCCTTCTCTCCATCTGTCTTGACAGCCAACCTCCTCCACCCTTAGATCAAGCCAGTCCTTCGACGTCTCCCCTCCGACTCAAGCTAATGAGCATGGCTGAAATGCCTTCACAACATAGCCCCAGTTGGACCATTCTCATGTCTTCCACCCTCACTTATTTCAGCGCATCACCTTCTCTGCCCAGGGTCACCGCACCACCCTCCTCATGATCCCCCCCCCCTTATACTATTGACCATCACTAACAGCTCATAGAGTCAATCCCCCACACAACAGAGTGAACCCTATGAAACGAACTCGTTCACGTGACTTTCCTGCTATAACCCTTCCAAAGTTTGCCGTTTCCATTAGGACTCTGACCTACTTAAACTTTACCCCATTATCTGACCCTGCCCAGCCCTTCCACAGCCAACTCCCTCCTTTCCTCCACCTCATCCACACTGGCCTCCTTGTCATTTCTTTTTTCTTTTCTTTTTTCTTTTGCGGTACGCAGGCCTCTCACTGTTGTGGCCTCTCCCGTTGCGGAGCACAGGCTCAGCGGCCATGGCTCACGGGCCCAGCCGCTCCGCGGCATGTGAGATCTTCCCGGACCGGGGCGCGAACCCGCGTCCGCTGCATTGGCAGTCGGACTCTCAACCACTGTGCCACCAGGGAAGCCCCCTTCTTGCCATTTCTTACAAATGACAGGCTCGTTCCTACCGCAGGGCTATTGCACTTGCCGTTCCCTCTGCTCAAGTCTCCGCACACCATTTCCATCTACGACAGGTCAAGCTCAAAGGCTGCCTCTTTGACCCTCTGTGTAAAATCGCCCTCCCCCCTTCAATATCACCCTTGCCTTTACCCTGTTGTGCTTTTTCATAGTACTTATCCCACTAGACCAACCCACACTAGACCAGAGCCCCTCAAAGGCAAGACCTTAACATTATATTGTTCGGCTACTAGATTTGTAACACATAAAACAGTGCCTACCATACAATAGATACTCAGTAAATACTTGTCAGGTTTGCTGAATGACCAGCATGGAAGTTAGAATCCTATAGGGTAGTGGTAAGAGGCAGGGAGGGAATGGGGCCAGTATCACACGACGAGCTGTATAGAGGATGCCTTCACCATTTAGGGAGAAAGACTGAACTATGATGTGCTAAGAGTTGTTGCTGCATTAAAATTTTTTGTAAGAAATCTGTTTTAAAATATGCTATATATTTGATTGTAGAGTTGAAGGGCAGTGTGACCCACTAACAGGGTTTGCAGGTATCATTTGTGTCTTCCTCAGTTTTGCAAGGAGAATGTAGCACTATTAAAAGATAAATGGAGTAGCTTAAGCAGAAGTAATTAGGTATATTTTTCACTTTCCGTGGTCCACATCTGGAATGGTTCCTGGGCATGTGAAAATTAGTGACTGGAGGAAAATGTAAATATACAGCTAATGCAACAAACTTCACAAAAATATTTTGCTTGACGCAGCATTCATCATTTTAACTGACTCCACATATCCCAACAGGAACTTTCCAAAATTTATCATGCCTTTTCTGTGTTTTAGAGGAAAACCCAGAAATTTAACTGATATAAGAAGGCAGACCTTGGAAAGTGGAATGTAACTAGAAAATGAAGAAGAATCAGCTAAGACAAGTGGCCTTAGTATCTACATTTATAAAATGTCCAGATTTAACTAGATGATCTCGAAGGACCCTTCAAGCTCTTTAGTTCTACAAGTGTGTGAAAGTTTTCCAAGGGGGTGAGTGGCTCCACCACTACTTTCCCGTTGACATTAGGCAGATGTTTATTAGATCGGCTTGATGAGGACGCCAAAGTGACTGTCATTAATAAAAGGATTACTGACTGTGCCAGGTCTGGAGATCCACAGATAAACTCTACAGAGCCCCGAGTGTAAGGCTGGGCTTCTCTGAATGTGGTCCCCAGACCAGCAGCATCAGGGCAAATTCTTGGGCCCCACTGCAGACCAGCTGAATCAGAAACTCTAAGGATGCAGCCCAGGAGTCCGTTTTAACAAGCCCTCCAGATGTACGCCCATTCAGATGTACACTGATATTTGAGAGTATTGATGTGAGTGAACCTTAACAAAGTACTAAAAGAATACAGAGAAGGAAGGATTGTCTGGGACATCTGGACCTTGTCTCATGAACAGGAGTTCAGACAGAGTTGGGCAGATCTTCCCAGGCAGGGGAAAAACAGGTCGGGGAGGTGGGGAAGACCAGACAGAGCACAAGACTCACGTGACTGGGTGGGCTGGGTAGCATGCTACACTCTTAGGCATCCTTCCTTCTCTCGGCTCCATGGTGCCAACACATGATGCTGGTGAGTGACGGGGCAGACAGAAGAGGGAAAAATAGGTGCTGTAAATTGGCAGCCTTTGGGGCAAATTGTGCCTGCGGATGGAATGTATTTGGCTGGTGCAGTATTACAAAAATAAGCTTGAGCCAACATTTAGTGATGAGTGAATCTGGACTTTAAAAAAAAACTTTACTTTTGGCTTTTCTTAAAGAAAGGGGCACTCGAGTCGCACTGCACTTACATTTCTACACAGCTACAATCTGCTGATGCTAGTAGCTGCTGCTACTTTTTGTCCGGTCACATCTTCCCCATTTCTTCACAGTCCCCCCCTACCCGCCCCACTCCCTTTTACATCCCCCGTAATCATCACCCTTGGACTCTTCTTCGTAAAGAGATTGTTTTCATGTTTCAATAAAAGGTGAGACAATGCAAGAAAGACCAGGAATGCTGCCTCTTTCAAAACAAGTTGAGAAGAGCATATGTTGCCGGGGGGGGGGGGGGGGGGGTGGTAGGAAGAGAGTATTTGTATCTATTTGGTAATAATTACAAAGCAACTTATAAACAAGATTTAAGGGGGAGGGATAAATTAGGAGTTTGGGATTAACAGAGACACACTACTATGTATAAAATAGATAAACAACAAGGACCTACTATAGAGCACAGGGAACTGTATTCAATATCTTGTAGTAACCTATAATGGAAAAGAATCTGAAAAAGAATATATATATATGTATATGTATATGTATAACAGCATCACTTTGCTGTACACCTGAAACTAACACAACATTGTAAATCAACTATACTTCAATTAAAAAATAAAATTTAATAGGAGTAAAAATGAAAAGGTGATAAACTGTCTTGGTGAGACTTCACAAATGAGACCCTGTTTCTTCACAAACAGAGAAGGGTATTAAAGAATGAATAGGAGTTTTCCAGGTGAAAATTAACCCCTTTGACAATCATCTTTCAATCAAATGTGGGGTCTGAGGCAATTTATTATTTTGGAAGTATGTGCCTTTTTTTGTAATTAAAATAAATTGATAATCTCTCATCACAGGACCACATATCATATGGCCGTGCTGTTCAAGGCTATGTTTTAATTACCTTGGCCTGAGGCCCTCCTTGAGCCCAGGGGTACCTGGAAGTCCTTTTTAATAAGGAGTTAATGCTCAAGGCTCAGTGCAAAGCCATAGCCACGCTCATCTGAAAATGAGGAGTGGAGATACATTCCATAAATCAAAAGCCTGAGGAAAAGTAGTTAACCCAATATGTTCTGAGCTACTCCACGCTTCCTTGAGGGGGTTCATTATGGGTGAATACTTTGCTAGGTCACTGAAATATTTAAAGGCAGGAAGGAAAAAGCATCAGAATCCAACCTTGTGTGCATATATCTGTGTGTTTTTCAAACCAACATTCCCGACAAAGGCTAAGACAAGGTAGCCTTCCTTCAGCATCCTTTCTGGCTGCCTACACAGAAGCAGAGGCCGCAGATACTCGCACCATTAGCTAAAGGAGAGACCCTTCCAGTTCCAGCAGTGGCTTGCTGTCCTGGGGTACGGGAAGCAGTTCAGATCCAGGTGGGGACAGTTCCTCACGGGGGTGCCCAGTGATGGGTCCTGATAGCCTGTGCCAAGCACAGGTGAGTTTGCATACATCTGCTGGAGAGGCCCCCGTGCCAGGGATGCAATCCCAGCAGCACTCAGCCCAGTCTGTTTGTATGTTTGTTGTCGAGTGCTTTGCAGCCAGACAGGGAGAGTGTAACAGCGTCCCCTCATAGCTGGAGGCCTGGAAGGAGGATGTAAGTGTGATTACTGCTGACAGCTAATGGAGCATCACCGTTAGAGCCAGGAGTGGAGATGCTGCTTTTAGATGTCAGCTACTTTGGTTCCCATCCCAGAAAATTTCTCATAGGAAACTGATTGATCTTTCAAACAAAATGACTAAATCAGCCAAGTTGTTTTTACCTCTTTCATTTTAGTTCCTCATCCTGAAACCACAAAGACACATGTCAGTTTGGAGGTGAAATGTTTGCTGGGCAACAGAAAAATGTAGAGTGAAAGCCCACAGGTCTTTGCCATCACCCTGTCTTCTGCAGAGAGTGGCAACTGGCTGGGGGAGAAGTAGGAAAAAATGAAAGCTGTCACCTGCAATTTGCATGCATCTGAATACATATTGGCGCTGGAGATTCCCACAGACTCAGCTCAGAGTGGTTCCCCGAGATATGCCCAGTAACTCGTGATGGCATCTACATTTTTATAATGTCAGTGAAGATCACTAGGAATAGATTGAGAAGAATCTAACAATAAAAGAAAAATTTTAAATAAGAAATGATGGGGCTCCACTCAAATGCAAACCCCTACCTTCTTATGCTTTCCGTCCTGGGCCAAGCTGGTTCCTGCTTCCCTCAGCCTCCTGTGGACTGGAAATCCTTACACAGCTCCACACTTATGCCTCTATTTAGCCATTCAATTCAGCCTCAGCTCAAGAAAGCTTTCTCTGAGTAGCTGCAATTTACTGCAATTATTGTATAATAATGATCTAGATAGTATGTAACTGACTGCTCAATTGTGAGCCCCCTATTTTAAAAGTAAACTTAACCAATATTTATTGAGCATTTATGTGCCAAGCAACATTCTAAGTTCAAGGAATACAAAGAAAAAGGGAGAAAGTACTAAACAAATACACAAATACAGGAATTGATCATTTTCAATAATGGTAGGGGCTGTGCTAAAGTACTCAGTCATGTAGAGGTAAAACAGAGAGCAAGGGGGCTTCAGAGAAAGCTGAGAAGTACTGCCCATCAGGTAGGAACATGTCTACAAAGTTTCAAAAAGGAAGGAATGTTCAAATTTTATCAACTGCATGCTGCCCGTTAGCTTTGGCAAGAGGAAGTCGCAGGGTATCTTAATCAGAATATCCCAATGGATATGTTGGAATATTCCAGAATATTCTGGAACCAATACCCTCCTGAGGGGCGATGCAGAAACAGAAAGACAGGCATCCTGTTTCATACATCTTTGTACCATTTTCATACCTCTAGTGTCTAACACATAGTAGGTACTTAATTCTTGTTGACTGAATTTATGAATCTTCTGGTCCTCTACCCCAGTCCATGTGGATTTGGATTTCATTTTTGGACCCCACCATATCCTATATAAATATCTTTCATAGCAGTGACATTTTGCAGCATGAATTTATTTCCATGGATACCTCTGGCCCCTTCCAGACCATACGTGCCTTGAGGGAAGGGGTTTTGTCATATTCATTTTTGTGTGCTGAGAACCCAACATTGTTTCTGAAATACAATATTCATTCAGTTAATAAATATTGAATGAACGAGTATTTATCAGAAAACAATAATATATGCCTAATTTCTTTTTCTAAGATTAGCTAAAATCTTCAGGCCAAACTGCAGAAGAGCCTAAGGAGAAGGCATCCAGAAAGGAGATTTTAAACAGAATTAGACCTCGGACCATATGTCTCTCAATAAATGAGACACACAAAGGAGCAAAGTTTAGAGGTCTTTACTTCTAGGAATCAAATTCATCAACTGACATTTATCATAAGAATAGTAGCTAACATTTAATGAAGGCTTGTTGTTTGGTAGATACTGTGCTAAACAATATACTTATATACATGAACTTGTTTAATTTTCAGAACAATCTTATTAGGTAAGGGACATTATTATTCCCATTCCACAGATGAGAAAAACCAAGGCTTGGAGAAAATTTAAATGTGCCAGAGGTCATGCATATTTGAATCCATACGTGACTTGAGAACCTGATCTTTTGCCACTGTGCCCTTCTGCCTTCAGGTGCCACTTTGAGATATGACTTTGAATGATGTGGGTGTGTGAAATCTTCACTCAAGTCCTTATTCAAACTGTAGCCAACTTTGGTTTTGTTATCTAAAAATCACAATTCCAACAACAGTGAAAGAGCTATCAGTTACAGTGAACTTATTGAACCCAGCATGCTGTGCTGGGCAGTTACATCTCTTATCTGGAATCCTTGGAGGATTGATAGCATATCCCCACCTCAGAGGAGAAAAATGAGGCATGGGAAATTAGACCCATTACCCAATGTCACATAGGTAATTAGTAGTGAGGAGAGGATTTTCATCTAGGTCTTTCAGACCCCAAAATCTGAGGTGTTTGCACCTGCCACTTTATCTTCCCTTACATTTAAATATAGCAGTACCACAAGTACCAAAACCTAAGAAAAATGAAACAAAACTCAGCAACACCTTCTTGCATAAAAAACAGCACCAAACATGGGAATGTAAATTGGTGCAGCCACTATGGAAAACAGTATGGAGGTTCCTTAAAAAACTAAAACTAGAGCTAACATATGATCCAACAATCCCACTCCTGGGCATATATCCAGAGAAAACTCTAATTCCAAAAGATACATGCACCCCAATGTTCACTGCAGCACTATTTACAATAGCCAAGAAATGGAAATAACCTAAATGTTCATCAACAGATGAATGGATAAAGGAGATGTGGTACGTATATACAATGGAATACTACTCAGCCATGAAAAAAGAATGAACTATTACCATTTGCAGAAACATGAATGGGCCTAGAGAATATTATACTTAGTGGATTAAGTCAGACAGAGAAAAACAAATCTCATATGATATCACTTATATGTGGAATCTAAAAAATAATACCAATAATCTGTATACAAAATGGAAACAGACTCACAGACATAGAAAACAAACTTGTGGTTACCAGAGGGGAAAGAGGGGGGAGAGACAAATTAGGAGTATGGGATGAACAGATACACTCTACCATACATAAAACAGATAAACAACAAGGATTTACTGTATAACACTATATTCAATATCTTGTAACAACCTATAATGGAAAAGAATCTGAATAAAATTTATATATTTTATATATAATATTTTGATCTATATCTATATATCTATATATATAACTGAAAAAAATAGCAGCAAATAGAACTAAGGGCCTGCCCATTAAAGAGGTCCAGAGACTAGTTTTAAGCAATTAGTTCTGCAGAGGTACTCAGGGTACCTGAGAAGTCATAAAATCCAGAAACAATCAAGGAAAATCATTTTATATACATAAGGTGCAATGTCTCTCTCTCTTCCTCCCTCCCGCTCTCTCTCTGACAGCCAGCTTGGTTTGTTTATTTATTTTCTGCGTCCTGGACACCTTCCACGAGCCGCCCAGCACTGAGTCAGCAAAGCTGGACCTTCACTTGGGCCCAGTTCCCGGCAGCTGCAGCAGCGCTGTGCTGGCTGCAGCGCGGTGCCAGCTGTCTCTGCCTACATCACACCACAGTAATGTGAACAACTGGAGGCAATACTGTGTCTCCCAATTTGCCTAACAATACCAACACGGACAATAGCTCAGAAGACTGAAGATTTGTGCTGTAATTTAATAAACCCCATGCACATTTCTACAATTGAGTATCACATCTGTGCAATGGATCCTAGAAGTGTAATATTCTTTTATAAGGGACCATTAACCAATCTTAAGTTTACAGGTTTCCTTAAATCTTTTTCATCAGCTGTTAAACTACAGTAAAGAGAAAATTGCCTCTTACGAGACAAGGGATAGTAAAATACAAAGACTGTGATTAAATGTCAATCAATTAAGGATTATAATATAATAAAATGCTGACTGATGATTAAAATGAGCACATTCTCGGAGAATTGTTTAAGCAATGTTAAGAATTATTTTTAAAAGTCAGTAGAATAAATTCAATTAGATCACATTATATATGAGTCCTTGCTCCATAAGGGAAAAAATGATCCATAAAGATCATTCCTCAGGTACAAAGATCCCCAAATTGGCATTGAACTTTTATGCTAAAAAGTATTTTTTTAGCTTCTCATTTTACTATTCCCTAGTCTCCAGAATTTTAAATTCTTTTCTGAACAGAATAAGTAATGGCATTTTTGTTTCAGCTAGTTTTCCACCAGTGTGTGCAGCTGGGCAACAGTTTATGGAAATGGGTTGTGCAGTAAAACCCACCAAACAAACAAACAACATTGCAGTTGAAGTAGCAAAACACTGACTGGAACATAGGGCCCCAGAAAGGAGCTGTGGGATTGTTTGTAAAACTTCACAATTCAAACCTTCTGGAAATGATCCCTTACAGAATTCCTTCCTCTGAGGGTCAGAGCACTCTTCCATCTGGAAGGAGATCGCCTGCTACACAAGGGTTACAAGTAATCCAAAGTGATCCACTTTATTTCTGCCTTCCATCAGCCATACATCTTTAACCATCAGCTTTTCCACTTGGGCTGGATTTATGATGGAAGACCCAGGCTAATTACATCAGGTCTGGCAGCCTAACATGCCAAAAAAGACTAAGAGAGGTTTCTTGCTCTTTGCTCTCCCTGCCATATTTTTTGTTCTCCGAGTATATGACTGGCGAGAGGCCATGTTTTCTGTGCTGAGCTGCTCCCTCTGCAGACCTTCTCTTCCACATCGCCTTTCCAAAGCAATTTTCCAGCTACAATGCATGTACCTGGTCCCTGTGGAGCTCCAAGGGCATTCAGGCTCCTGCCAGTTTGCGGGGAGCATTTTGAAGCTTGTTTTAACAGCTGGCTTATATGAGCCTTGAAGGAAAAGCCTGGATACATGTGGCAACACATCTGAAGCGCTAAAGCAGCTGGCAAAGTAAGCAGAGACCAAAAGGCGTGGAGTAACTCACAGCTTTACTAGAAACTGTGCGGGAGGAGCCTTGCACGGCAGACAGAAGCACAATCAATGGATAAACCCCAGTGTAGCCTGGCTTCTGCCCTTATCACTCTATGGAAACTACTTTAGTGAAGGTCACCAATGACCTTCTAATTGCCCAATTCGATGGCGGCTTTTCGGTCAGTGCTTTCCCAGGCGTCTCTGCTGGACTTGGCAGGAGAGTTGAGTGATGGGCAGAAAATCACACGCTCACTAAGTAACAAAGATGGGATTTGAAACAGGAAGGTTTAACCCAAAACTCAAGATCTTCCCATTGAACCTAGTTGCCTCTCAACATTTCACAGATCTTAAAAAGAAAGGGTGAATGGGAGAAAATGATGGATTCACTATACACTCTTATTTTCTCTCCTTTGTAGAACAGATCTGACATGGCAGTAATGGTATGTTAAGAAGGTGTAGACCACAAAGACAAAGAGAATGGGAGAGATGGCAGGGGAGGACAAGAAATTTCAAGAGACTTTTGAGAGACAGAAAGAGGCAAATACCCAGCGCATGTAGAGATCAGAAGAAAAATTAAAAACGAACCATGATTAATAGCTAGGAGAGATAAAAATACATACATACTACAAGAATAGAAAAGAAGCAAATTAAATTGCCTAGTAGAACAGGCCCTGAGGACTCCGAATCATGAAGGAAGTCGAGGTAAGACTTTGGTGAAAAACTCAAGATTGGATGAAAGCCTATAGACAGAAGAGTTGCTACCTTGTGTCACCACCCCCTTCCCTCCACTATCCTAAGAGGAAAATGGAAAGTTGAATCACTGAACAAATCCAACCAGAAAAACTTTCGACTTGGAGCACAGAGATGAGTAGAGTGAAGCTGGGAGCTGAAAAAATGAAGTGTAAGTAGAATTCTGCACAATCAGTAATGGAATTCCCAACGTCTTTGGCCTCTTCTCCAGTCCCATTTCCAGAACCCCTGTAGCCAGGCGTACACTGTTCTCTCCCCATTGCCCCTCGTTCCTAGATTTTTCCTGAAGAGCCCGAAATGCCACAAAGACAGTGCTTCCAGATACTGACATGTGGGAATTCTCTACATGAGGAAGTCTGGGTGCTCCCTAGTCACCATTCGGTGAGGTTGACAAGACTCACGCAGGCCAACAGAGCTTCCAGTCAGCTCTGTAGTGCTGCCTATGGGTATGAAATAATGGCTACTAGGTAATTTCTTCAAAATTAAAAGGCAAAAAAAAGAATAATACAAAAAAAAATACAAAAAATACAAAATAATAGCAAATGAATAGGACAAGGAAATCTGGACAATGTACATCAAAATAAGGAGGAAAAGACTTCAGTTAGTGTTCTCAGAGATAAGGACATATGCACTTATGAAATAAAACCCCCAGTTAACAAGAAAGTGTTCTTGGAAACAAAAAATCCAATAGCCCAAATAACAAATGCACTAGAAGAATTAGAAGATAAATGTAAGATCACTTAGAGTGTATAAAAAAAGACATATGGAAAATGTGAGAAAATAGTTAAGAAAATTAGAAGGTTAGTAACAAGTTACATATAGGAGATCCAGAATGAGCAAAAGCAAAAACATGGAGAAAGAGAAATTATCAAACAAATAATAGAGGAATATTTTCATCAAAATTGTTAGACAGTTTCTAAATTGAAAAAATCCACCAATTGTCCAACACAAAAAATGACAACAAACAAAACTAACCTAGGCTCATCACCATGGAACTTTAGAATCCTGGGGATAAAGAACAATATTTAAAGTGGAGCGAGAGAGAGACATATAAAAAGAATCAAGAACAACAATGCATCAGACTTTTCAACAGTAACACAGGAAGACAATAGGCCAAAAAACAGTGTTTTCTGATGGAAAACAATTCCCAAATTAGAAACTCCAAACCAATCATGTGTGAGAGTAAACTGAAGATGATCTTAGATGTAACGGGATTTTCTTAGTAAGATGCTGGACCATGTGCTCCAGCAAAGTGAGGAAATAAATCAGGATCAAACACAAAAAAGGGCATCAGACTGTTTCCAGACTAAAGCGATGGCTTTGCAGCAATACCAGAAAGCAATCAGAGAACACAAGGCTGTGAGAACGAGGTCTCCGAGGGAAAAAGTGGAAACAATACATTATCTATATGACTATTTTGGGAATCTATTAATTGATGTTAGAAAGAAATATTGGAGCACCTGATCAAAATAAATAAGGGCTGTATTTATAGAAAACTAAGAAAATGAAAAAAAATGATGTACTTGTTATTCAAGAAAAAGCAAAAGTTGAACTAGAAAAGAAAACATTATCCAAGTATACTCCTTGGCTCGGGAATTAACAGTATCTACATTTCGTAATTCATACACTGCCTATGGATTTTAACAAAAATGTTACAAATATATGAGAAACAGAAGTCAGATAACTCCTCATCTACTATGACAGGAAATTAAGTAGATAATGTTTGACAAACAAAGAATTAGCAATATGAGGGTAAACATTAAACACTTAAAAGAGTTAACAGTGGTGGCCTCTGGGACATGGCGAAAAATATGGGAGGGGATATTTCTTATTATAAGTCTTCCGGCGTTCTGTGATTAAAAAGAAAACTATACACATATGGTATTTTTATATTACTAATAAAAAGTTAAAATTTAGAAAAATACCAGTGATCTCTAGGTGATTTTGCTATATTCTTCCCAGATAGGCATGCTCTTCCCTTCTCTGGTTGACAATTTCTAAGCTTTGGGAGTAAATGCATTGGTCACTAGCTACTGGGAATTTGGCCCTTTTGATAGTTATTTTGCAGTATTCAGGTTGTATGTATGTGTACCCCTGTGTGCATATAGAGAGGCTAGTGACCGACCAGTTTTAAGGACCAAAGATGAAAAGGAGCTTTAGGTGCTACCAGGATTTCTAGTTTAAGGACTGGGCTTCGACCATTTTCCAATTCTGTGTTATTCAATATGAATAAGTAGGATTACTCACATGAGTAATATTTCTTTAGCCTAATTATTTCAGAATAGAGGGAAATGAGTAAGGTGTGTTGTCTTTAAACCTTTTCATTTTGAAATGCAATATACACAAAGAAAAGTGCATCAACAGTAAAGAACATCTTAATGAATTATTACAAAGTGAATCTCAGAGTAATCACCATCACAAGTCAAGAAATAGAACATTGCCAGCCATGCTAGGAGTCCTCTGAATTCACCTTACTAATTACAACCCCTTCACTCTTTCTAAATGTGACCAATATCCTGATTTTATGGAAATTTTCTTCTTGCTTTTCTCTAAGGTTTTAGTACTGAGGTATGGATTTAATTTCCCTAAGTTCAGGCTTAATTTGGAGTTGATGCAAACTGGAGTTTCTAGTTGGCTAAATGGAGTCAGGGTGGGGTCTGGCTGGATGGGGAGGAAATGGAAGGACTTCCACATCTCAACAGACCTAAAGTACTGTCCATCAGGATTCTCAACTGATGATATTCTGAGCTGGATAATTGATATGCAGAACTGTTGATATTCTGAGCTAGATAATTCGTTGTAGTGGGGAACCATCCAATGCATTGTGGGATATTTAGCAGTACCCCTGGTCTCTACCCACTGGACGCCAGTAGCACCCCTCTTCCGGTTGCAAAAACCAAAAATGTCTGAAGATATTGCCAAATGACCCCTAGGAAGTGAGCAAAATCATCCTTAGTTGAGAACCACCACTTTAGACTATCATTGTCCAAAACAGCACTGTGTCCATCAACAGATGAATGGATAAAGAAAATGTGGCACATATATACAATGGAGTATCACTCAGCCATAAAAAGAAACGAAATTGAGTTATTTGTAGTGAGGTGGATGGACCTAGAGTCTGTCATACAGAGTGAAATAAGTCAGAAAGAGAAAAACAAATACCGTATGCTAACACATATATATGGAATCTAAGGGGGAAAAAAGGTCATGAACAACCTAGGGGTAAGACAGGAATAAAGACACAGACCTACTAGAGCATGAACTTGAGGCTATGGGGAGGGGGAAGGGTAAGATGTGACAAAGTGAGAGAGTGGCATGGACATATATACACTACCAAATGTAAAATAGATAGCTAGTGGGAAGCAGCCGCATAGCACAGGGAGATCAGCTCGGTGCTTTGTGACCTCCTAGAGGGGTGGGATAGGGAGGGTGGGAGGGAGGGAGACGCAAGAGGGAAGAGACATGGGAACATATGTATATGTATAACTGATTCACTTTGTTATAAAGCAGAAACTAACACACCATTGTAAAGCAATTATACTCCAAGAAAGATGTTAAAAAAATAATAATAAAAAAATAAAAAGTCAACTTTAGGCTCTTTTAGGGTTTCTACTACTTGTCTTAACCGAAAGGTGGAGAAGTCAGCCTGAAAGTTCTGAACTCCACAATTCAGCCAGAAGCCGCTAACTCTGTCTGGAATTAGCCAGGTTCAGTGGCCTGAAGGCCGACTTCCAGCGCCCCAGGTGGCCAGCCTCCCAAGAAGGGCTACTTCCACTCGAGTGACAGAGGACCCAGCAGCTTTCTCAAGCAGTCAGTGAATGAGAAATTGTCCAATTGACTTCTTTCCCACCTCCTGCTTTTCATATTTTGAACCTTTAAAAACCGCCGGCTGATGAAAGGGCCACGTGGTAGCAAAGCTCCTGAATGTCAAATGTAATATATGTACACATACATATTTAAAAGCACATACTCTGTAAACTATAATAAAATACATATTACATAAAGTGACATGTAAATGTTAGAGGTTAGGATCTAAAATCAGAGTGATCAAGAGTTCCAAATCCAGTATCTACCTACTGCTCCACCTTGTGTAATTCCTTAATCTTTCTGGGCTCCACTTCCCTCATTCATACCATGAAACTCACCAAGAACACCTATAAGGATGGTTTTTTGATCCAATGAGATGAGAAACGCAAAAATGTCTCATAAACAGTAAAGCACATTAAAATTTATTACATTATTCTTTTCTAAAGCTTCAAGGAGGAAGTGAGCCTCAAGGCTTGCAGATAATTAATAGTAATACAACACTGTAGAGTCTCTCTCAATGATTTTTGTTGGACATGTTAGCCAACACAGAAGAAGAATTGATTCCTGTACTTTAGGACTCCTGAACTTGAGATCTGAGACAGAACTGAAGTCAAGAGAATTTAATGCAGGAGTAAAAAATTCCGCATCTGATGCTCTTGGTGCTATTACACTCGGTCAAGGTGTCAGAGGTTCTTTTTGACTTTTGGAATCTTGTTAGGCACATTGATTTTACCTTTTACATAAACATTAAGCACTTAATTGCGTATTCTAAATGTCTTGGTGAGACAGTGTTGTTCATTCCACGTTGTAAACTCGTGTTTGCTTTGTGCCCTAATAGAGCATCACATGCAGAGTTTCCTGATGATGTTACAGGATTACAGAAAGAAGTTCTAAGTTCTGAGGGTTCCTGGCACAGAGATGAGCACCAGAATGTCTTTTTTCTTCATTTTCAGCATTTGGCCCTATATGCTGACAACCTGGCATTTTTTTCTTTGAATGCCAGAAATTGTGTATAAAACATATAGCAGCTCTGTATTATGCTAGAGGGCTGGTCTATTGTTGGTTTGCCCCTACTTCTAGGGCATAGCCTTTCAGGGGTTTCAACTGAAAGCCTGGGGTGTTTAACAGGGATCCTCCACCTTGGTAGGCCCTAAAACCGAATTTCTGTCTCGCCCGCACTGTGAAACTGTCAAAGGTCTGCTCAGATTTTGACTGTCTTACGGAAACTTTATTCTTGACTTCTAAGCTTTTTAACCACTGCAACTTAAGAACTGGCAAATACGTTGAGGTAGGAAGTAGCACAGGACGTTTGAGCTTACTTCTCTGAAGTTCCCTTTTCTCCCACACCTAAAACCCTTGTTTCTGCCTGTCTTAGTAGCCCTGAACTACAGTTTTTGTCTCAGTTCCCATGAAGCTGCTGAATGCTGAAGGCACTGCTGTTCACTCAGCCTTCTGAACTCATGCCACATATCAGCAAATGTCTCAAGGGAAAAGCATCAGAAAATATTGCCCTGCTATGGACTGAATTGTACCCCCTCTAAATTCATATGCTGAAGCTCTAACTCCCAACGTGACTGTATTTGGAGATAGGACTTTTAGGAAGTAATTAACATTAAATGAGGTCATAAGGATGGGCCCCTAATCTGAAAGGATTTGTGGCCTTATGAGATCTCTTTGTCTCTGTCTCTCCATCTCTCTCTCCACCATGTGAGGACACAGGGAGAAAGTGGTCATCTGCAAGCCAGGAAGAGAGTCCTACTTGGAACCAAATCAGCCAACATCTTGGTTTTGGACTTCCCAGCCTCCAGAACTGTGAGAAATATGTTTCTGTCGTTTAAGACACTCAATCTATGGTGTTTTGTTATGGCAGCCAGAGCAGACTAAGACATGCTCCCTCATTCATTTTCCTTCTCTCTGAGGTCTTAGCCCCTAAAGTCCTGGCTGCCTTGATTGTTCTCTGATGCCTTCAATTGTTTTGTTTTTTGCTTGGTTTTTATATATTTGCTGTAGTTGGAATTTTGGTCTGATAACTATTCTAGCAAAGGAATAAGCAAAAATCTCAGAGTCATTAAA